>NC_073693.1:177828916-178148043 GCF_029784155.1 Uranotaenia lowii
TTACATTTTCTTTAAAATTGTTTCAGAATTCCTTTTTTGCAGATGTGTAAAGGAAAGACAAAAAGAAAACGTCAATACCGTGAAAGCACCAATGGCCGCACACTTTCAACTTTAATCTTTATTTTCTCCGAAATTCAACAACGAAAATTTCCATGTTTCGCATTTTCTGATACCTACGCTAAGTATCTTTCACTTGCCATACTAGAAATAAATTTATTTTGCTTTTTGAGGTCAGGAAAAAATAAAAACAAACATCGTTTTTGCCGGATGCCATTTTGTCTGTTGTCCTCAGCAAAGTGAGCTCCTATTTTATAATTCAGTTTTTTGTGTTGAATTCGAGCACTTTGGCAAAAATTTTCGAAGGTAAGTTATTTGAGGCTGTATAATGAATCAATTGTGAAAAAAAGTGAACAGTTTGAAGGTTCTGTTGCGGAAAAAATGATAATTTTGTTGTGCACGGCCAGTGGTACACTTGATTTTTGAATGTTTCTATCGCCGCGCACGGAAAGTCTTCTAGTATTTATCAGCAGTTAAACATAGAGACGTTCACAAAGGTTGCATAAGATTCACAGGCAAGTTTTCAAATCAATGTTTTCCATCATATAACCGGCTGAAAAAACACAATTTTTGAAACAATATCAGAAGAAACGATCATCTAATGAAAATTTCTACAAAATGTTGGAAATTTGAGGTTAGATAGCAATTCGGATCTGTATAATTTTATTTTAGTTGGTCAGTTTCCTCGTGGATTTTCAGACAGCTCGCCGAATCTGTGATGTTGTTCCAATATACTGCCCCATAACAGTCCCATATGGATAGGAAACGCTAACAATATGGGACTGTTATGCGAGTAGGGGCAGTATATCTTTCGGCCAAATAATGCCATGAAAAATTGGCGTCTCATACTAATTTTGCTCCAGACTAGTTTCACAAAACAATGGAAACAAATCGTTGTTTGATGTGTAAATCTTGAAAATCCTTACCTGAGAATATTCGCAATGAGCCTGAGAGCCATGTAAACAACATTTTAAACTGTTTGGATACCTTATTCACTGTTTAAACCAAATTAAGAAGTGCGCGGCCATTGGTACACTTGTGAGCGGCGATTGGAACGTGCGCGGCCATTGGTACACCAACACTTTTTACAAATTCGCGTTTTTTGTGACGTTACAATGAAAAATCTCTCGCTTTTAAATTTTTCCCTTAAGTACGTAAGTTTTACTACGTGTCAGTGCCTTTCTTTTCAGAATCGCACAAAAACGATTTTTGCACGGCACAGAGAACATTCATCATAGCTTAAATGCGCGGCCATTGGTGCCTTCACGGTAACTTCTCTCTCAGAACTCAAAATTTCTCGCAGTCTTCGACAAAGTTGAACATTGATTTAAGACCTTTATTTTCAAAATATTGGTATTGTTGTATAGAATTTTAAAGATTTTCCAAAAATGTGTATTAATTTATTAAATTTTGATCTATTTTCAAAAGTTATTTAAAAAACAAGAGCTGATAAGAAAAAAAAACTAAATGGCTATTTAGAATCAGCAAGCCAAAATTATTTAAAATAAGCTCTTATATTATTTGCGCCTTGGAAAATGTTTACTTTATTGCCTTGTATATAATCATTGTGTCCTAAGTTCAATAACACAAAAAGATGAAATAACTCATCCACTCCAGAAGAGTTATTTGGCATTAGTCCAAGATACCAAAATCATCTGGTCTCACAGTGTTCGAATCGAGTTTAACGTTTATTTTATCCCAAAAATTTATGTAAATGTCTTAAACACGTTGCCAAAAATAAGACAAAAAATTAAGAACCCGGTGCATTCCCAACAGTCAGGAAGATCATAACTCCAAAAAGTTCATTGCCTCCACCGAGCAAACATTGACAGGAACCACAGGGAAGTAGCCAGGCCATTCGGGGTGCCATGCCTGCGCAATACTTATCGCGTTAAGACTCAGGACCGGCCCCCTATCAACGAAAGTCCATGCATTTTTCGCATATGCAAATCACTCTTTTTTTTTTTTAATATGTCTTTATTTGTATCAAATCATGATTACACTTATATTACATTATTGCATTAAACTAGGTGTTCAGCTCAATAATGAACTGTTCATAGCCCTATAAGTAACTAGATTATAAAAATTTATTTATAAGATTTAAATTTGCTGAGCGCAATCAAGTTTTTAATGTAGGAGAACATCCTGTAATAGCAAAAATATTTTATACTTAAAACTAAACACTTTCTTAAAATTAAACTAAACATAAAGAGAACGAATCTCTGCGATGGAAGACTGCATCGATTTGCCTCTGAAGTTGGAGATGATTTTGTTGGCCATCTCTTCGATAGATTCAATGCCTGCAATCCGATGAAGATCTTCGGTGCTGTGCCAAGGTGGAAGCCGCAAAATCATTTTCAGAACTTTGTTCTGAATCCTCTGGATGACTTTCTTCCTCGTCGCGCAGCAGCTAGACCAAATCGGAACTGCATACATGATCGCTGGTCGGAAAACTTGTTTGTAGATGAGCATCTTATTTCGCAGACACAACCGGGATTTCCTGTTGATGAGAGAATAAAGAGATTTAGTGTATTTATTACATTTAGATTGAATATCTTCAATGTGATTTTTAAAAGTAAGATTCCGATCAAGTGTAAGTCCCAAGTACTTCACGTGATCAGACCATTCTAATGAAACCCCATTAAAAGTTATGGAATGATTTTCATTAGGTTTTAAAAAATTTGCTCTTGGCTTATGGGGAAATAAAATAAGTTGAGTTTTGGAAGCGTTAGGAGAAATTTTCCACATTTTCAAGTAATTCAAAAAGGAATTTAAATTTTGTTGCAATCTACTGCGTACCACCCGTAAATTTCGACCTTTTGCTGAAAGCAAAGTATCATCAGTAAATAATCTTCTACCTTTTCCTTCTGGTACATTAGGAAGATCAGAAGTAAAAATATTGTATAAAATTGGCCCAAGTATACTGCCTTGAGGGACACCAGCTCTAATGGGTGTCCTTTCAGAGTATGAATTTTGATAGCTTACTTGTAAGGTTCGGCTAGTCAAATAATTTTGAATAATTTTGGTGAGATATACAGGAAAATCAAATCGAGCTAATTTAGCTACTAAACCTTTGTGCCAAACACTGTCAAAAGCTTTTTCAATATCAAGAAGAGCAACACCAGTTGAATAACCTTCAGATTTGCTAGCGTTAATCATATTAGTTACACTCAAAAGTTGATGTGTAGTAGAATGTCCATGACGAAAACCAAATTGTTCATCAGGGAAAATGGAATTCTGATTAATGTGAATCATCATTCTATTCAAAATAACTCTCTCAAATAGTTTACTTAAAGATGGAAGCAAACTAATTGGTCGATAACTTGAAGGCTCTGAAGCACTTTTTCCAGGTTTCAAAATTGGAGTTACTTTGGCATTTTTCCATTTATTGGGAAAATAGACCAAGTGAAAACATTTGTTGAAAATTTTAACTAAAAAATTTAAAGTGCTTTCAGGCAACTTTTTAAGAAGAATATAGAAAATCCCATCTTCCCCTGGAGCTTTCATATTTTTAAATTTTTTGAAAATCAATTTAAGTTCATCAATATTTGTCTCACAAGAACTTTCAAACACATTTTGCTTAGAAAGAATATCATCAAATTCTAGGGAAATTTGAGCATCAATTGGACTTACAACGTTTAAATTAAAATCATGAGCAGACTCAAATTGTTGGGCTAATTTTTGAGCTTTTTCTGAATTAGTTAAAAGAAGTTTATCCCCATCTTTCAAAGTAGGAATTGGCTTCTGGGGCTTTTTCAAAATTTTAGTTAATTTCCAAAATGGCTTTGAGTAGGGTTTTATGTCCTCTACTGCTTTAGCAAAATTTTCATTACGAATGAAATTTAAACGACGTTTGATCTCTTTTTGAAGGTCGCAATAAATTAATTTCAAATAAGGATCTCTAGTACGTTGATATTGGCGTCGACGAATGTTTTTCAGTCGTATCAAAAACTGAAGATCATCATCAATTAAAGGTTGATTGAATTTATGTTTAACTTTAGGTATTGAAGCGGCTTTAGCATTGACTATTGCAGTTGTCAAATTTTCTACAGCCAAATCAATATCTTCTATTGAATTCAGTGGAACGTTTACATCTAAATTACGTTCAATAAAATTCATATATCGCTCCCAGTTAGCCTTTTGAAAGTTAAAAGTTGATTTTAAAGGGTTTTCAATGGGACTTTGGGATAAAGAAAATGTTACTGGAAGGTGGTCTGAATCGAGGTCCGCATGAGTAACTAATTGACTACAATGCTCGCCTAAATCCGTTAGAACCAAATCAATTGTGGAGGGATTTCTAATTGAAGAAAAACAAGTATGCCCATTAGGATATTCAACAGTATAATAACCTGCAGAGCAGTCATTAAACAAAATATTCCCATTTGAATTTGATGAAATATTATTCCAAGATCGGTGTTTTGCATTAAAGTCACCAATAATAAAAAATTTAGATTTATTTCTGGTGAGTTTTTGTAAATCTCCCTTCAAAAAATTTTTCTGTTCACCGCTACATTGAAAAGGCAAATATGCGGCAACAATTATAATTTTCCCCATAGAAGTTTCTAATTCAATTCCAATTGTTTCTAAGACTTTTGTATTGAAAGAAGGAAGAAGTCTAAATTTGAGACGACTATTGATGACAATAGCTACACCCCCACCTTGTCGATCAAGTCGATCATTTCGTAAAATTTTAAAGAAAGCATTGCTTTTCAAGTTATTGTCTGGCTTTAAAAAAGTTTCAGTGATGGCAGCAATATGTATGTTTTGAGTTTTCAAAAATAAAAAGAACTCGTCTTGGTTAGCCAGCAAAGATCTAGCGTTCCAATTCATAATATTTAAACATCTATTTGGATCCATGAGGGAATCGTAAGGTCATAATAATTTTGTTAGCATAATTAAAAGAAGTTTGGAAAGCTTCAAACATTGAATTTGCTTTCAACATAAGTTGCATCATTTCCATTAAATTTTGATGCAAAAATTTTAATTTTTCCTCAGTAATCTCACCCAAATCAACAAAATTGATAGAATCAGAAGAGGAAGGAGAAGAAAAAGTATTTGAATTTCGGGGATTTTCCCAAGCCTTCGCATGAACGTTGAGACTTGGTTTTTTCCCATTTTTATTAGTTAAACCTGAAGAGGGCAACCCATTTTCAACCACCTCTGAGAACGATAAACAACGAGTCTGGGGCGCAGAATCAGCCCAGGTAACATTAAAGTCATTTCGGGTATTACCCAGCCGTGATTCCAATGTAGACCGAGGCTGAATGCGAACAGGCAGGTTGTTTGCCGGCCCGACGTGTGAAGACGAAAAAGAGGAAGGAGGAGAAGAAACTTTTCTGGAAACTTTGGGATTTTTCCTAGAAGCAATAATTTTTGCCCTGATGGGACAGTCTAGCGAATTCGAGGAATGATTACCTGCGCAATTTGCACACTTAAAAAATTCTGTTTTTGGCTTATCACCACCAAAAAGGCATTTAGATTTTTCATGATCGAATGAGCCGCAAAACATGCATCTGGCATTCATTCTACAATTTTTAGTGCCATGACAAAAAGCTTGACAACGACGACATTGCGTAATATTTTGAAGAAAATTGGTAGAAGATTTACGAAAAGGTTCGAATTTGACTCGACAATGAAACATAAGACGAGCCTTTTCAAGAATTTGCAAATTATTAACCTGATCCTTTTTAAAATGGATCAAATAAAGTTCAGGAGCAAAACCAACACTACTGATATTATTCGTGTTGGTTCTTTTCCTCATTTGAATTACTTGAATTGGAGAAAAACCTAACAAAGAATTTAATTCAGCTGTGATCTCATCCGGTGTCTGATCGCCAGTGAGACCACGAAGTACAACTTTAAATGGACGATCACTTCTAGTGTCGTACGTAAAAAATTGGTGTTTTTTATTATTCAAATAATTTAAAACCTTTTGAAAATCATTAAAAGATTCCGCCAATATACGAGCAGTTCCCCTTCGACCGATCTGAAAAGAAATCTTCACATCCTTGACGGAAGTGACGATTTCTTTTCGAAAGGCATTGAAGTCAGGAATCGTGACCGTTATTGGTGGAATCTTTTCGTTTTTAAGAGTATAAGAAGAAGGTTTCTTAGTACTCTTATCAGAATTAAATATGAATATTTCCTCATCACCGATGTTATGAAGGACATCGAATGAATTGGAAATTTCAACTTTTTTGGCAGATGGCCCTGGATTAGGTTCAGCAATCCGTTTTCTTCCGGCCCTTGAGCCGGCCGAAGACTTCCCCATGCTGGAAAGAAAAGAGAAAATATGAATAAAAGAAAATGAAAATAATTTTAGCACTGAAAAGTGCTGATTGAAATACAGGTAAGGAAAAATAAATAATGTAAAATGTTCCTGCAGGTACACAGCAACGATACGATGCTCCGGCGTACGTGTTGACGGCTCAACGGTACAGATGGAAGTGTGATATGCAAATCACTCGGCGACAAGTTTCGTATGCTGTGAAGCAGGATAGTCAGAATGAAAAGGTTATCGTGAATAACTTTTTTCATCTTGTGCATCATCTGCCTTCGGAGACACAATTAAGCTTAATAATATTGCAATTCCAAGTTGAATTATGGGCGTTAGGCAGCTGAATTCCAGAACATCGGGTTTAACAGAATTTTTCGTACATCACATTTCGGGCATTCATAATTCATGTGGAAAATGTTAAAGTTGGAACATGAGCGCTGTGATAATTTGAAAAAAAAAAATGGTCGGGCTTACGCCAGACCATAACCGACCGCAATAAAAATTTAATATAAGAACTTGAATTTCATGTTATTCTCATGCGACTGTGAATAAATTAATATGATCGATTATAATGACATACCTCCTTTTAGAGCCAACAAAAAGTGGATTTTGCCAGAACAAGTGATAACAAATTTCCATACCACTTAGAGTTAACCAATTGAGATGAAATAAATTTTCTATGACAACTTTTAAGGCCATTTTTAACCAAAAAAATCACTTAACTTTAGATTGCTCAACCTTGAATGTTAAGCACAGTTTTGTCCATCTTTGACAACCAGCCACCGACCGTGGCGTAGTAGATAGCGTTCAAGTCTTCTAAGCCAATAGTCATTCGATCGAATCTTGTTCACGGCAGACATAATAGTTTTTTTTTCTGTGGGCGAATAATATAATTAGAGTACAGGTTTGAAATTCAAAGTATCAATACATAATATGAATAGTAAAATTGAGATTGAAAAATTTTTCTATTTCATATCGATTTACTGTTCCGTATGTGATCTTAATATGATACTAGCTACGAACTTCGTTTCGCTAGCTGGGTTTAAATTCATTAGATTTTTTACGAATTTCCTAGATGAAATTAAAATACGTGGGTTTTCTATCTAATGGGGGAGATAAGGGCATAGTCCTCATGATTGCCCAGTTTTTCTCAATAGGGCGGAACTGGGGGCAGTTGGGTGAGATAAGGTTTTTCGGAACAAACTGGACCCTCGATAACGCGCCAAACGGTAATTCTGGGCAATTTCAGATGCAAACCACAATGGATTTTCTAAAAAACTGTGCAGATTTTTTTTCCTTTCGGTTTTTATGTTGATTGTTTGCAAATTACAGGCGATTTGCGGAATGTCAAAAATACATACGTGAAGCTGACAAAATTCCCGACACGTGAGCGCCAAGAATTTCTAAATCCGTCCACCAGGAGCGACACAATATGAGCAAAAGTTAGTTCCAATTCTGAATGAAGCAAGCTTTACTTACGGGAGGGAAACAGGATGGGATAAAGGGAAGGGAAATGAAGGGTAAGGAGAGGAAAAGGATTAAAAAAAAAGTGTTTGCGTATCTGATGCATGGAGCAATATGGTAGCGCATTAATCGAAGTGTGGCATTATAAAAGACTTTACGTAGACCAGAAAGTCATATGTCTGCTTATCCGAAGGAATACTCCATATCTCATGTCAATCTTCTTTATAGTGTAGTCCAGGCATGTCAAACGGGGGTTCGCCGCGTAGCCCCGTTTTAAATTGTCACAAAAACACCACTGATTTTTATGTAAAATATTACTGCAAAAAAAACTTAAGCTGAATGTACCGATTTAACTGATTTTGGCTGCGGCCCTTTACGTCAGAGAGAATTTTTAATGCGGCCCGCACACCTAAACGAGTTTAACATGCCTGGTGTAGTCGATGTGAGCTACGAAATTTTACTTTTCATCTGTTTGTATTCCTAGGTAGTTAACCTGATGTACTCTTTCGATTGCACAATAGGGTGTCCCAAAATTGCATAACTTCTGGGAATCTGGGGGCTCACCCTCCAAATGGTAGATTAGGATGTGCAGAACAAACTTTTGTATGGGGCTGACTAAAAAAAATCATGTTTAGAGGTTCCGCAAGCGTGATCTTTAAAAAAAAGTCCACTTTCAAAAGATTTGATTTTAAATAAATTCTGGGTCCAAAAATTTTCATAAAATTTATATATTTTATATTTTTTTAATTTTGTTTGAGTTTAATCAAGCAATCCAAGTGATCCATCCTTAAACCATCCAAGTGATAAATTGAATAAAAAATATCCTCAATTGTGATTTTTGTTAAGGGTTAAACCATGAATAGCTCTTAACACAATGATACAAACAATATATTTTGTTGAGCAAAGTTTAAGTGCACAAAAATCCGCATCTTTTGATGGCATTGGTATAAAAAATATTTTACGTTTGGTACACATTTTGCTCAGTTGAATCCAAAATTTTTGGACCAAAAAAATTTTTTTTCTTGGAAATAGCCTGCTTGTTTTACATTTTGATACAAATTTGGTTCATTTTTCATTTTTTACGTGTAGTATTAAACTCAAACAAAATTTTAAAAAAATATAAAATGTATAAATTTTATGAAAATTTTTGGACCCAGAATTTATTTAAAATCGACCGGCGAAGCTCCTACACATGGTCAAATTTCTCCTGAGAGTGACTGGCAAATTTCGTCACACTTCGATCGGCTGCTGACGACAGGTACAACTAATTGAACGACTTGCTGGCAGAGAGCAACAAAAGCAATAAAAAACTGAAAACGAGCTTGCTGGCAGGAGCAACAATAATAATGAATGCGTTTCTTTTTCGTCTTCAGTTCGGTCGACGACTCGTTCGAATGCGATTGGTCAATGCTGACTATAAAATTTTTTTAGCTTCAAACGACTGGGGGTTGAATGACTGGCAAACGAAGTGACTGGTCGTTAAGGAACAGTCAATTGAGTTTGACGGACCAAGAGACTCAACAGTCACAGTCATTTGACTAATGACGATGAATAATGCCTGAATAACCCTAGTACTCACCATTCCAATAGGACACTGAATCATCCGCAAAAAGTTTGAGGCGACCATAGCGTAGGTCATTTTTCATGTCGTTGATGTACAGTATGAATAATAAGGGATCCAATACACTGCCTTGGGGGACCCCTAGTTTATTTTCCCTGTATCGCGAGTAGGATGAACCATATTTTGTTCTTTGCATTCTGTTAAATAAGTAGTTTTGAAACCACTCGAGAACTGTTCCATTGGAACCAACTCTTCCCAATACCTTTATTAACTGTAGGAGATCGGTTTTAAAAAAAACTCTCTTGAAATCTAGAAACACCGCAGCTGTATGAATACCGTTTTCGATGTTAATCTTCCAATTTCGTAGTATTAAATTTACTGCAGATTCTGTTGAATACTGTTTTCTGAATCCAGACTGTTCGGCAATCAATATTTCTTTGGACTCAATAGAACGTAGCGACTGCCTTTTTACTGCTAACTCTAGCACTTTCTCTTGTATTTCCAACATGTTTATCGGACGATATGATTTTGCCTCTCGCATATTTTTCGCCTTTTAAATACAAATAACAGTCGAACACTTTCACGTATTTGGTATCAATCCTAATCGCAGACTCGTATTTATAATATGTCTCAATGCATTGGCTAAAACCGGTAATGAGTCTTCAAAAACTCTTAGACATACTTACATTATCAATCCCCGCTGTGGGTTTCATGTTTTTCACTATTTCGTCAATTCTTACTGTTTCTAATGAACTGAAATTTCCACTATCATAGATAATCTGATCCAAACAGACATTATTAGAACTTACCGGAATGCTATTATGAATTTCTATGACGCTATCAATAAACAAGTCATTAAACTTTTGTGCAATTTCAGATTCGTCGATTATTTCAATTCCGTTAAACGAGATCGAATTGAATTTGGAAGCATTTGAACTAATCAATCGTTTAATTGTTTTCCACAGCAGTTTTCCATTAGTTTGGTTTCTGCCCAATTCATCTTAATAGATTTGTTTTTAGCTTCTTTAATTTTTGGCGAATATTCATTTCTCACAGTTTTTTATCGATACCTAGGTTCTTTCGCATTTCGATCTTAAAAATTGCTAACATAATTTGTCTCTTCGTCTTTTCAGTTCTCTAAGATTTCGGGAGTACCATTTAGTACCAGGTTTTTTTAACGTTTCGTTGATCCACAAGTGTATTTACAATACCTTTTTATAATGAATCAGGCTTAGAGGATAGCATCCTTGTCTTCTAAGCCAACGTTAATGAGATCGAATCCCGGTCGTGAAATAACCTGGCACACATTGTATGATGAAGGTTGGCAGATTAAGCATTAGTGAAATGCTTGCAAGTACACCTTGAAATTGTACGCCTCAATGATGCAGCACATGCATGTGGATGGATCTTTCCAAGGGACCTTCAGGTATCAGAAAGGTTTTGGCTTAAAACAGCACGTTATCCAAACAATCGGGAAAATTGTGCCTAGCCTTTTTTTTAAAGTAAATCATCATTTAACTGTTTCATTAAATGAAAAAAAAAACAAAAAAAAAATTATATATAAATAGATATATGTATATTTGTTTTTTAGATCTATGGAAGGGTTTTATATTTATTAGTTTTCTCAAAAATATCAACATATTGTGTAGAATAATTAACTCGATACAAAATAAGTGCATAAATCCTGGGTTTATTTTAAATACTAAACAGTTTTAAGCATTTTTGTTTTTAACTGCAACATAGATACGCGATAATGAATAAAATATTTTGATGCTAGCTTTGGATAAAGCATCTATTGATTTTTCATCGAGTGCTAAGATCACCTGATGTTTACCGTTAACCCTTTCCTTCCCACGGGGTTTTTCACGTTTTAAAAATAGTTATATTGATTTACAGCTAAAGTTCTAGAACAAAAGATGCATAATTTAAGCCTACTTTAATGATCCTTTCGATAAATTTGGGTTTTGAGGTGGATCATATGTGCTCCATTGGGAAGACAACAACACAAAGGGTGCAAATGAAAAACAGGAAATTATTGCAAAAAAACATGGAATTTCATCACTTCATTGATCACAAACTAAAACAATCCTATTTGATAAAAAACTTCTTTGGTATACGCATCCCTCGAAAGTCTATTTATTGAAATATTTGAAATTTTCATTTTTGCATTGAACAATGGCCGCCATGACACTTTGCGCAAGGAAAACAAAACATGCTGTTTTTCGAGAAAATCACGAGCTTTTACAAATATTTCGAGACATGTGGTCATTTAAGCAGATGAAATAAGTATCCTGAAGCGAATTTTTTTGTTGACGAAATGATTTTTATGAATATTGATAAGAAGCTTCACAAGAAGAAAAGTACGTTTTGTTCCCAGTGTATCACCAGTGATCCACTTTACTTATCCAAAAATTTATATGTTTCAGTTGAAATATAAGTAAACCACCATTTGATTCTGCTTGCATATGCAACCTTCTGCACGTCAGTATTTTTTTTTGTAGGAAATTATGAAAACTTGTCGAGTTATTGAATAACAAATGACGACTTGATTTAAATTCGAAAAAAATCCGACTTTTTTGCAGCTTTTGATCTGCCAAGCAAAACCTAGCGAACTATTTTTCTTCAAATTTTGTGCAATGTTTCTTCACTCATATCTACACATTCGGTGAAAAAATGGTGTTGATCCAAAGCGCCCAGTTCAAATGCGAGCTGTGCAAAGTTGTGGATCACCTGTGCTACCATGGGAAGGAAAGGGTTAACTTTCGGACCAATTTTAATTACTTTCCAGTCAAAAACGTTGATGTTGGGGTTTTGTCTAGAAATGGTTTTGAGAAAAGCCTTGGCACCATTCCGATCCAATGGTGGACATGCCGGTACAGTATCAACCGCTCGACACAATGGCGGAATAGGCGTAAACGGTAGTATTACGAAGTTTCGTGTCGTCCGTTTCCTATTTATTTCGGCCAGAGCTGCCTTGAGCCATGCAAGGCTCGCACCATTTGCTGCATGAAACCAACCGGTACCCGAAAGATATCCTGACCCCATAAATTGAGGTTGGAAATTATCGGTCGGGATCTTTTGGATAATTGTAACGAGTTGGTACTCTACTCCGTCAAAGAAAGTTTGATCGGTTTCGAGACCAACACATTTAATCATCACCTTAAGATCATTTATGTCCGTCGTGCGTTGTTTTTTATCACCGTTTTCAACCGGTGATATCGCCTGGCGTTTCGCTCCAGAAGTAGTAGGGCTCTTTAACAGAGCTTCCTCGGTTGCCACATCCATGAAAAGGTCTACCAAAGCAAAAAATTTCAGCCTTAAAACTTAATCGGTTTGCGTTAGCACCGTATCAGAAATGCTTACCATTCTGAGCCATTGTAGGAACAAGAGCGGGTAGCCAAGATAGATTACACCAAACTGTCTTAGAAGAAATGTCTCGCGAAACTGGAAACGAAGAGCTAATCAAACCTCGTTTGAACCTAGACCGAACTTTCCAGATCAAAAATTTAATTGTTTTTGAGATAATAAATTCAATCTATACAATAAGACTTACACAGCATGCACCATAGAATAGAATAGCAAAGGTATATTGGTGCAACTAATCAATTTGGATTCAAACAAATTGATAGAAATAAGAAAGACGAAAAAAAATAATAATAAGAAAATCATTGTGTCAAACATTTTAACAAAATGTAAATTTGAATATTTCAAATTATCTTTGAATACAAAGATTTTTCAAAAATAGTATTAGCGGGTGATATTTTTATAACCATATTCTAAAATATCATTTGAGATTAATGACCCAATTTGGACGAATTATGCCTTAGTTTTCAGCTTCCAAAATCAGAATTTCTTTTGAGATACATACCTTAATAATAGCAGTATATGTGATAGGCGAAAACATCGCAACCGAATTTTCGGAAATAAGAACAAACGATTTTTTCAACGGTCACTCATTTATCCATATAGGCAATTTGTTTACGAGAGTGTACCTACATAAAACATGGGTAAGAACACACTGAAAGATGTACACACTTTAGTTGAACGATGATCTCGGATAAATTTTATAGCATCTGAGTAAAAAAAAAAAAAAAGACACACACCGTCTTAGCCGATCTAGGCTTTAGAGACTGAATAAATGACGTGGACAAACTTAAGATTAACATTTAACATCCAGTACCGAGATGGGAATCGAACCCATGCCATCAGTGGACCTAGCGATTACCGTCTTACCACGCTAACCACTCGACCACCGAGGCGTACTGATCTGAGTAACGTGCTTCTTCCAACGCATTACTTGTACGTAACTTAGTGGTAGAGGATGAATCCCATAAAGGTAGGACACTCATTGAGTCCTATTGTTTCAATGGCTACCTCGTACATTGCTAATAATCAAAACTGATTTCACTTTTTGTTATCAAAACTCCATGGATAGTAGAAGAATTATAAATTCTTCATGGTTCAAAGGAAACCCTAACTATAAACTTTCACTAAAACACTAATTTGACAAAAGTAGTCACATTTTACACTTATAAAATAACAAAAATGTTAAGCCACTATCAGCGCGTTGTGCGAACGTACACTTACGACGTTGACACAAGTGTATTTACAATACCTTTTCATAATGAATCAGGCTTAGAGGATAGCTTCCTTGACTTCCAAGCCAACGTTCATGAGATCGAATCCCGGTCGTGAAATAACCTGGCACACATTGTATGATGAAAGTTGGCAGATATAGCATTAGTGAAATGCTAGCCAGGTACACCTTGGAATTATACGCCTCAATGATGCAGCACATGCATGTGGATGGATCTTTTCAAGGGAACTTAGATTGCACTTGAAGATTCTACATATATATGTGTGTGCTCGTAGTGCTACCGGTAAACAACTGTAACTTCAACCAATAGTGCAGGGGTATCATGTAACATAGCAAAGTAAAAATAGTAACGCGGGGTAATACGGATGGTTCATTAGAATCACTTTTTTTGCACGTATATTCAAAATTCTAAAAAAACAGATTGATTTCCTCATTGCCATCTTTTTTCTGAACTTTTTTTGGACCTGTAAATCGGCTATCAATGTTTGAAAAAATCAACTTAAGGAAAGTTCACGAAAGAAAGGTGACACCTGATTTGTTTTAGAAAAAAATCAAAAACTCAGTAAAAAATATCGTAAAAATGGAACATTTCAACAGATACAGATGTTCGTGATTTAAAAAAAAATAGATTTGAAATAGTTTTGCACAACTTTGATTGCACTTATGGTAGCCATTTTTGATTTATAACTTTATATATAAGAAAAAAAAATTACAATATTTCTTTGAAGCTCATAATGTTTTATTTATTACCTGGATAAAGCTTTTTTTTCAAATTGTTTGCTGTATTGTGATGACTATAAGCTATTTTTTGGTAACGTCTTCGAAAAAATACGCGTATCTAGAATTTAGGAAGCAACCAGCAGATTCCTCCTTATTCCGGTTTCCTGATCTCTTGTTCCATCCAGATTTCGGTAGATCTTCAAGAAAATAAGCTTCTCTGAACACTTCAATTATTTAAAAAATGGGAAACTCGCACCCTTCCAAATCTCAATCCATTTATGGAATAATAACATTTTCGCACATTATTTGTGCAAAATTGATCCACTCAACCTTTGCCATCTTCAATCTAACTTTTTCAACATTTTAACACGTGTATTGCTTAAAGCAGAGTTTAACAAACCATTCAACTAAATTTTCACAATTCTAGCTATTATACTTACTGAATAACATTTAATAACCCGTGTCAACTTTCTTTCGTGAACAGTCCCTAGTACAGATGTAAACTGAAGTTGAACGATTAGACACATAGTTATCCACAATGTTTGCATAAACAGGATGTTGATTTACAAGTAGGAATTACTCACAAAGCAGACAAAAATCGAAGAGTACAGCAGATGGAATAATGTTTCTTTCGTTAAAGTCTATCTGGCATAACAACATCAAAAAAATAATTTGTTTGGTGAGATAAAATAAAACGAGTAAGCAATTAACTGGCATCAGGTAGTTCAATGTCATATATTGAGCGTTCTTAATCTTAATTACACTTGAAACATTCTTGACACGATATTACAAGTTGTTTACTCTATCCAACTTAAAGTATTAGTGTTTTTTTTCCTCTGTGATCTCACTACCCATCACTGCCTTTGATGTTACATCAGTCAAGTGCTAGTTGAAGTTCAAATATTAACTAGTAAATTTCACTTTTTCTTATTGACAAACATGCATAAAGCAATGTCACCGCCCTAGGAGAAACGCCAAACCACACCACAGCTAAACCATTTGAGAGGTTTTCGTCTTTAGCTTTGTTTGACGCGGCGTGTCTTCTTGATGTAGGTTTTCAGATAGAAGTTGGTGAACAGACTGATCAGGATGACGAGATTGATGGCATGCAGCGTGTAGATGAATTTGTTGGCCGTGCAAGTCGGTTGCAGTGCAGCATACACGTGGACCAGCATCGTTACTAGCTGAACGAGCTGAATGATGGTTATGAAGGGCTTCACTCGATTTGTAACAGGATGGAAAAATTTATACGACGACAGCAAGTAGTAGGAGTACATAATAATGTGGACGATCGAATTCAGAACCATGATTGACATCTCCTGGTAAGCTGTAATTGGATGATTGATAAAGTTATATTATGGAAACGCACTTTAAACGAATTTGTATCGTTCATCTTACAAAGGCTGAGCTTAAGACTCCACCAAACAATTAGGAAAGTGCTGATGTGATGATAGACGTGCAGTGCTGACACCTGGTTCTGTTTCTTGCGCAGAACAAAGAAGATTGTTTCAATCAGCTCGACCATTCGCAGGCACATCGCCAGCCATCCATAATAGACGGCGTCATAGCCATGTTCGATATCGTTGACGGACATTCTTGGCGTACATCTTCCGATGAAGCTGAATTTGAATCCTACCTTAATGTACTGTAAGGAGTGTCGAAAAAAGAAAATAATCAGCGACTGAATAGAAGATTTTTGTCGGAATAATCAGCGGCTGTTTAGTATTCGCCAAACATACTTACATTCATCACCAAATAAGAACAAGCCATGACTTGGAAGACGTTATAGGCGGCTATAACCAACTTCAAGTTGTAGGGTTTGCGATTTTCCATGTAGCTGAAAGCAATAATTAGCAACCTTTTGAAAGCGTTCGCTCTTTGTTATGCGCCAAAGCTACTGACTGCAGTTTTCGATTTTGGCCTTTTTTCAGGTTTTCTTCTGAACATAATCAATACTCACTTAGGACCCCATTTGTAGACTAAGTATAAGTAGATGGCAATAACGATTGAACTCGGCACCGGCGACGCCATCAATGGGAATTTGTCGATCGTGTCCTCTGAAAGCATAAAGAGTGTGGGTGAATAATGCGTATTGTGATTTCACTTCCTATTTGTTTGAAGCTTTTCGTATTTTTCTGAATACTGGGATAGATTTCTGATTTCAGACTTCAGGTAGATTTTAGATTTGAGATGTTTTTCTGGTATTACAATTAAATTCTGATTCCTATAGAGCCGAGTCGTAGAAAATTGAAATTCGATAACATATTTTTTTTTTCAATGTTCAATAATTTAAATACGCCACAAAAAATGTGTTTTGAAGCTTTTGGCTCAATTTAGATTTTTTAACCCTTATAACCCATGACCCATAAATCTCAAATTTTGAAGATTTTCAATCTTTCATCTGAAAGATCCGTGGTATTTGACAAATATATGCTTTCATGAACGAACATGTTTGCTACTGATAATGTTAGCTGAAAATATTCCAAAATTCAAATCGCAAAGCTTCATATAACTTTTTTAATGAGATTTCAAAGTTATAACCATATCAAAAAATATGTTTTCATTCGAAATCTTTTTTTAAACATAATACTGATAAGATCATGATGAAAAAATATCTTGATTTCGGTTCTCGTTTTACCACAGTGGTCCTTTTTCGAAAAATTTTCATTCATGTGGAGTAAAAATGACCCTCCGTAAACGGCTTATATCTCTGTTAGCGCAAAAAACGCAATTCAGCATGCATATTGGGTACTCAGAATAAAATTCCCTAGCATTTGAATATAAATGATAGTGACGTCTTTTGACGCAAATTTGTTCTGACTAGCTAAAGTTGAGCAATTTTTGTTGATGAAACTTACAAAAATAATGGTAAATACAGAGGTAGCTGTAAGACCAAAACGATTTTGTTGGCTAAAAAAATATTACACGACACGCATTGAGTTTAAATCTTCAACATATTCTTCACATGGGACACACCAGGTCATTTTTTTAATTTTGGGAACAAACTTCGACTAAAACCTGTTTTCTAGGTAAATTGGACCACGAAAAAGCGTTTTCCAGCGTTTTTTTTGTAGAACAAAGAATTTGAATTAGCTGCAAAACTTGTCAACTGTAAACAAAAGTCTCAAAAAATGTTTTTGTTTTCTAAAAAAAAAAATTCGAGCTTTCTTCAAGCCTCAACTTTGATCTTATGCTGTGCGTGTAGGAAACAAAATTAGATATGTCAAAAGCATGTTCGTTCATGAGACTCCAACCTATGTCCAATCGATTGGTAAAGTTGAATTTAAGGTTTCATAAAGTAACATTTTTAACTTTTGTCCACTGGTCACTGCACTGTGGGGAGGGGGGGAGGGTGTCTTAGGGGTTTTTACCCTTCCCACCATAAAGATTTTTTTCATGTATATTTTTCAGTTCAAAAAATAAATTTACCGTTGTAATGGGAAACTGCTTAATACAAAAAGGTATTAAAAATAAATGTTAACAAACATGCCAGAGAATAGTCTTGACTCCGTCGGAATTTAATCCTATATAACTCAGCCTTCCAGATTTCCCGATTTTATTGAGGTTTGCCCGGTTTTCGTGAAAATCTGCCTGGATATGGTTCGGATTTTTTAGGTTTTTTTTGCAAAACTAAGCTAGAAACTCGAATATAGTGATGGCAAGTTTTGATTTTTTGGTTCAAAAACGAAATTTTCACAGTGTTTAACACATTACTGACCGCAAAGAAATTTAAGCCAAGATTCGCAGAAATTCGGCATACTTTATTTCGAAATTCACTGGAACAAATTGTGTTCAATTTTGTAGACTAGAATTTTATCATAAAACTTTTAATATTTGAGTTATCTTTCTAAGAGTAGCACACTCACGGCAAGCGAAAAAAACGAGATTTTTCGTTTTTAGTCCGCAATATGTTAACTTTAATATAAAATTTAAAAAAAAGAATGATGTTAAATAACATGAAAATGAAGCTGATGAGCTTTGACAAAAAACGAAAATTGAAATGTTTTTCTTACATGTTTCTCATGTAATTTCTTCGAATAATGCTCGGATTTTGCTCAAATTTGTTCGGAATTTGCTTGGTTTTTGGATTGAAACATTTGAAATCAAATACGATTTTCAAAAGAATTGCCCGGAATAGACCGGCTCGGATACATGCTAGGTCAATTTCAGAATGTTTATATCACTCTAAGCCTGAGACATTTAATCTTACGATACTATATTACGTTCATAAATTGAACCTAATTTTGCAATTCCACAAACCTTTTGTATTGGAACTTAAATCATGATGCTCAATGCTCAAGATTTTTTTTAGAAGTCTATCTAATCCTGTTCAGAATTTGAAATCAACCATTTAAATTTAAAAATTCAATCATCAAATACTAATTTAACAAATCAGCAAGCTGGAAACCATGTGACAGGTAGCGACACTCAACAGAATAAGCGAGTTCAGGACGCCAAAATTTTCAAATCAACCATTGAAACAAAGGCATTAAAAATTATGTTCCCTTGAGTTATCTTTAAAATTTCATAAATAAGTTATAAAAATGGTAAGACCTTTTAAATTGAACAATTTTTTTAATGTTAAAAATCTTTGTATAATTGTAAAACAAAAAAAAAATCCGGCAATAACCGCACAACTCTGACCAAAATCCAGGTATTTTAATAAAAAGCTAAAGATAAGGTGAAAAATAAACAATCGAAACATGATTTTTAACCAAGGCACATCAGCAGTGTTCGAATCTTATCTTACAATTCCAAAAAATGTATGCAATTTATTTCGTTAAAACAAGTTAAAAGAAATAATTGATGCAAAAATCATATATCTCGTGAACTAAATTTGAGTTTCAGGTATGAATTTAGCTGAAATTGTGAAAAAATCCGGGCAAAATCCAAGTTTTTTCCCCCGATATCCAGGCAACCGGACCAGACCGGGTGATTCCATTTTTTTTTTAATCCGGCCAATTCCGGTTAAAACCTGGCAAACTGAAATGCTCACTTTACGCGATCCAATATTTCAATTGATGGCGACAAAAGATTCAGAGCTTGAAATTTAAAACTATTAAACCTGCGCTTGAAATTCCTTATTTTTTTTTTTTAATAATTTCTTATTGATTGTTCAAGAGACTAAATTTCTCAACCTATACTTTGTCAGATTAAGCTTTCAATGATGTATTATAAATATTTGAAGTTATTGTTGTGAACTTCAAAAATGAATGGCTCTCTCGAAACAAAGTTAAATATGTTCTTCTTTTAAGCAAATTAAATTCAATGATCAAAAATGTGTTTTAAATAAATTCTCTTAATTGCAATAGTTTAAACGAAGTTTTAATTCGTAATTTAATTTTAGTTCGTTTTCTGGTGTTTCAAAAATATTGTTTTCAAATTTGTAAACTAGATTGCTCAAAACTAATTTTCAAGTAAATTTCTAATTCAGAGTATAGAAAATCATTTTAAATAATTTATGATTGACTAACCAGAAAAACTATTGATTAGACGTTTTGATTCTGATTATTTATTAAGTTGAACCGATTGAGTTTGTTTGATGGGCGTAAGCAGGAAATTATTTTAGATATCAATTTGCCGTATTTACTGTGCATTTTTGGTATTGTTCCTAATACTAAAAAATCCCTACATGGAAGATTTTAAATTTAGCTGTTATTATAACAGAGATCACTTTATGAAGAAATAATAGTTTTTTTTTGGTTTTATATAAAAAAAAAGTCTTAGCAGACTGTTTAGTGTATTCTTTTACCCTATAAGTAAGATAATTTCCTCAAAAATTTTATATTTTGTCGAATAAAGAGAAAATAACTGTGTTTTTTTTATTTTAGTCGAGATTTCCGGCAATGTTTATCGGCCACAATGTGGTAGATTATCCAGGAAAAAAACAAAGTTGATCATTGATCTAAAACAGTGATTTTTTTAGTAGTCCCTACCGCCCCATGGGGGTGTTGAAAGCTTCCAGGGGACGGCGAGCTCAATTTTGAATTTTGGGGGGCATTGAAAGGGGTAAAATCGTATCAAAATTCACATTTTCACAAATTTCGGAAAAATTTATAATATAAATTTTTGCAATAAAAAGATGAAATCACGATTAACTGAAAACTAAACGCCACATTTAAGCCGTGCCAGACTGAATAAAAAAACGATTATTTTTGAATCTTGCACAACAGTTTTAAAATGTGTTCACGGCTTTTGGCAAGTTTGTCAAGCTTATTGAATACGTAGATGTAATTTTACAGAGCTTGTGAAAAACTTTTTTATACATATTTTTGTAAACTATCATAGCTTTCAAATATTTTTTGTGCTCAGTTAAATTTTGTGTTATGTTCAGTGAATCAAAAATCGCCTACTATCGAATGATAATGACATTGTCGCAACTTGAACTTTTCATGACAAAAAAATTTAAATCTTTGTCGTTGTCGTGCGCTCGCAACGATAAAGACAAATTTCTTTGCTGATGGATCCCGATAATATTTTTTCAGAACATTCGTTTGTTGCTATTGAAAAATATAAGGATAAGCGGTTCCGAAAATACCAACTAAAGGGTATCGGATCATAGCTTGCGAGATATTGGAAGAAAGCTCTTGGCCTCTTCATAAACGAAATCGCTAGGAGAAGCGATTCGGGGACACTAGGTCGTGGCCATGGCCAATCTGGCCGGTTCCGGAGCGAAATATGTCAAAGTTATCGGATCGAGACTTGCGGCATATCAATAGAAAGCTCTTGGTCTCCTCATAAAGAGAATCGATAGGAGAATCGAATCGGGGACACTGGGTCAAGGCCATGGCCAATCTAGCCTGTTCCGGAACGTAATGTGTCAAAGTTATCGGATTGAGACTTGCGACATATCAATAGAAAGCTCTTGGCCTCTTCATGAAGAGAATCGATAGGAGAAGCAATTTGGGAACACTGGGTCGTGGCCATGGTCAACCGCTTCTCCAATCGATTCCCTTCATGTTGAGGCGAAGAGCTTTCTATTGATATGCCACAAATCTCGATCCTATAACTTTGACATATTTCGTTCCGGGATTGGCCAAATTGGCCATGGCCACGACTCAGTGCCCCCGAATTAATTCCCCTATCGATTCCCTTCATAAAGAGACCAAGAGCTTTCTATTGATATGCCGCAAGTCTCGATCCGATATTTTTAACATGTTTCGTTCCGGAACTGGCCAGATTGGTCATGGCCACGACTCAGTGTCCCCAAATTGCTTCTCCTATCGATTCCCTTCATGACGAGACCAAGAGCTTTCTATTGATATATCGCAAGTCTCAATCCGGTAACTTTGACATATTTCGTTCCGGAACCGGACAGATTGGCCATGGCCTCGACCTAGTGTTCCCTGAATCGATTCTCCTATCGATTCCTTTCATGAAGAGGCCAAGAGCTTTCTATCAATATGTCGCAAGTCTCAATCCGATAATTATGACGTATTTCGTTCCAGAACAGGCCAGATTGGCCATGGCCACGACCCAGTGTCCCCGAATCGCGTCTCCTATCGATTCCCTTCATGTTGAGTCGAAGAGCTTCCTATTGATATGTCACTAGTCTCGATCTCTTAACTTTGACATTTTTCGTTCCGGAACCGGCCAGATTGACCATGGCCACGACCCAGTGTCCCCAAATTGCTTCTCCTATAGATTCCCCTTATGTTGAGGCCAAAAGCTTTCTATCAATATGTCGCAAGTCTCAATCTGATAACTTTGACGTATTTCGTTCCGGAACAGGCCAGATTGGCCATGGCCACGACCCCCTGTCCCCGAATCGATTCTCCTATCGATTCCCTTCACGAAGAGATCAAGAGCTTTCTATTGATACGCCGCAAGTGTTGATCCGATAACTTTGACATGTTTTGTCCGGAACTGGCCAGGCCATATTGGCCATGGCCTCTACCCAGTGTCCCTGAACCACTTCCAACATGGTTTCCCTTAAAGTTAGGCCAAGAGCTCTTCTCAGATAGGTTATGATCTGGTCACATAATTTTTCATTATTACGAAATCAGATAGATTACCCACATAAGCGAAGCTGATTGTCCCAAGTTTTAAATTTCAGGACAATTTCACATTAGAATTTGTCATTATCTTCTCAACGATGCGACAATCCTTGATTACCTTTTTCATTTTGTCATGCTACACATACGGAAGAGACAAAAGGTTGTCGCACAGAGAGAGAATAAAGACAAAACCACACGTCTACTTTGTCGCTTGTTTTAAGACAATATCAGGGACAATTTGATTCACTGGTTTTGTTGAAGATAAATAATAAAGAAATTCTTAAAATGTGGAAATTTTTTGAAAATTTTTAATTCTTTAAAAATACCCTTAAAATGTCAGCGTTCTATGAAATAAATATTATTATATGGAGAATGAAAATAGTACACAAGAAATTGTTCAACTGTACACAGATTTCTTGCTTGAAGCGTTAAAAATTTAAATTGCATTTAAAATTTGCATATTTTGTTCTCCTTTAGATTGTTTGAATTTTGTAAATTGGCCCCGAAAAAAAACTACTGATTCAAAACTTTCAATTTAAGTATCTTAGTATCTTAGTCCTTGTGTTATCCGCGAAGTTTTTTTTTCGACTATTTTTCGATAGATTATAATGAACCAAAAAAAAATGACATGTCAGTTATTCGTCATTCAGATGGTTAAGTTTTTTCTGGCATTTCTTGTATTGTATTGTAAAGGCAAAAGGCAAAAGTGCAATATTATTAATAGGCAAAAACTAATATTTGAGGCAAAAGTGCAATAGTATTAATAGGCAAAAATAATATTTGAGTTTTTTTTTTTCATTTAGATGACAATTTTTCCCTGATATTCATCTATCACCTAAAGTTTTATTAAAAAACATGAGCGGACCGGAAAAACCGAACAGAAACAAAAAAATTGGAAGAGTTCAGATTATTACAGGCATTTCTAAGCCTGTTGTTCAAATACTAGCAAATAAAACCATTAACAAGGGCACTATTTTTGTTCTTGAATATTGACAGCTCTTGTCGACATGGCCAACATAGGATTCTAATCAATATGACTCATGATCAAAACCTAAATGTGGTATGATTGAAGAAGTTTGGGACGACTTTTTCAGAAATTTCATGCCATCATGCCATCATGCCAAATCTTTTTAAGTTGTGTCATCTTACTTTTAAATTTGTCATCTTTCTTTATAATCCACATTATCTAAGTTAGATTAGCTTTTAATATCCGATCCCAGTGCTATCCGAATTTTATTAATAATATCCATGAAATCTGTAAAATTCATCTAAATTGAATATTGTAGTTTTTTCGAAATTCGTTTTCTAAATCAGTAAAGTTATGAATTTTCTTATAAGATCTTATTTAAAACTTAATGCAATGATCTTATCCGTTTGTAAGAAAAAATCTGTGCTTCGTACAAAAAATTCTCGAAAATAAGCACCGAAATGGAATTTTAAGTGAATAAATTTTAATAATTTCCAATTTTGAGGAACCAGTGATTTCTCTTCAAACTAAAAATATATTTTCACGCTATTTGCCATCGCTGTGGTATAGCTTCAAAATTTTCATAGTAAATTATGAAGAAAACAATCATCTGTTTGATAGAAAAAGAACTTGTCTCGAAAAAACGATTCAAACTGTTATACGAACCAAAAAAAAGCCTTTCGAATTTTTGTTTTTAATAAAATTAAAAGAGAAGCAAATAATGGTTATCCAGAAAGGGAAAATATAAGAATGCTTTAGGCTAAGGTAGCCGGATAGCCCGGCTTTATCCGGGTTTGCCCGGTTTTATTCGGTTTTACCCGGATATTTAATACCTAAAATTTTTTACAAATGTCCGGTCCAGCCCGGTAGCCCGGATTTTATTGAAAAAAGCCCAGATTTTGTCCGGATTTTGCCTTGATTTATTCACTTTATTTGCCAAAACCAACAAACAAGTGTGTAGTTATTTTTTTTATTTATGTGTCCACAGCGAATTTTTTAGCAAGTTTTATAAAAATAATCATAAGAAGCTCTTTGAATGTCTAAAATACGATTAAAAAACTGCTGATTGGAAAAAAATTCAAGTTTTTTTTTATTTGTGTTAAGTAATTCTTGGATCTTAACCAAATTTGCCCGGATATTGCCCGGATTTTTGGTCGACATTTTAAAATCAAATGCCCGCTGAAAAAATTCTGGCAACCGTACTTTAGGTACAATGGAAAACCCTCCTAATGGCGATAAAGTAACACTCAGGTTACTGGATGATGAGTTTTCTAATATAAAAAGTGTGGAGAATTTTACCTGGGATTGAAGAATTCAAGATTAAGAACTGGAATTTGGACTGAATTCGTTTGAAAATCTGTGAATTAGCTGAACTTTGCTCATTGTCAACGTCTAATTTTAAACGGAATTTGGAATTAAAAAATTTGGGTTTCACCGTTTGAAGCGAAAAATAAGGTCTTCGGGGAAGTATAAATTATACAAAAAGGAATTTAAGTGAATAAATTTCGATTCAACGTCTAACGCTAAAAAGAGAGTTGTTTCCAAAAGAAAAATATTTTTCTTTTAGGAATGATTGTTATTAGAAAACACTTCAAATTTTTTTTAAATATTACAAAGTGTTTGACAATTATTCGTGTTTGATAAAAAAAACGAATAAAAAAAAGATGTCTCTGTTTGGAAGAACTAATGTTTGCAAAATGTTAAAATCAATTTAAAAATTCCCATAAAAACTAACCAATTAGTAATGTACCTTAACAATTCCAGCTGGTATTGTCTGCTTTGCATTTGAAAAATTAATTTAAATTTATTTCAAACATTTCAAATAAACAATACACGAATTCGTTTTTTCCTTCCTTTTCAGTTTTTATTCGTAAAAAAATTGTTATCATTAAAAATCTATTTCTATTTAGTTTATTTATAGAGGATTTTAACCAGCTTGGTCATTCTTCCTCTATCATTAAAAATTACATTTAATTTTAACTATTCTCTGTAACTATTCATGAAGCTTTACAAATTGTAAGTAGATATGTGATATTTTTAAGGGCGGCTTGCCGAAAGAATTTTAAATTCGAATTCACCCGTTGGTTCAAAAGGTCGTTCAACCCTGTCCTAGACTAAAGTTGTTAAAAAAATACTAATAACACATTCCACCGTGACGTGAAATCGCTTTACCGGACTTTTCTGCACTGTTATCATTCTAGAAGTCTACCAATTTATTTGAAAATGAAAAAAAATTGTAGCAAACGGTCGCAAATTGAATTTCCTTCAAAATGAATATAATTTGGTCATTTTAAAATTTAAGTTGTTTTAATTGTGATTGACTACTTTTGTGACGTGAATTCACGCTAGAATTAACCATTTCGGACTTTAGTACTTACATCTTTGATTTCCTGTTCTCTCTGTGGAAATAGAATATCGGTGTCTTCGAATGAGTTGTAAAGAAAACAATTACCAACAATTTGATGTACAGAGCTTCTCGTTTGAATAACAACGAACGAAGTTATGCTTATTTGAAGTTGTGACGTGAATTCACTCAGTTCAAACAGAACAGGGTAGTTGACTGAATTCACGTCACGAAATATGAAGTTATACTGTGGTTATACTGAACCATTCTTTGGAGTCTTCAAATTTTATGTACACTTTCAAAAACGATATTTTGTTGTTCCGACTTTAATGTTAATGCCAAAAATTAAATAAGGACTTTTACAACCATAGATTTTCAGTATCTGCACCTAACTTTTTCCTTATTTTGATTGGCACTTGAATACCAACATATTGAGGGATCATATGTTAAAATTACTTATGTATTCATTTAAAGATTCACCAAATAAAACATTTTATTTTTTTTTTCAATCTTTTAATATTTTTATTTGAAAATAATGAACTAATTGAAAAAATCAACTAAATTATGCTCAATTTGTAAAAATCCGACCATCTGGAGGGTCAAAACAGCTTTCAGAGAACATTTTTCATATAAAATTTAACAAAAAATCAAATTTTGTGACGTGAATTCACTCATTCGCGCTGTTGTAACTCAGCTAGATTCCAACCGATTTCTATAAATTTTAAAGTTTTAGAATCGTCTTATCATTTTCAAAGAAAATCTCATTTTTTTATTTAAAAAAAAAAGTCAGAGTTTTCTCGTAAAATTGAAAATTTCCCTTTTTTTGTGACGTGAATTCACTCATTTGCGATTGTTTTTGTTCGCTTTTCAAACATTGGATATAATCAAATTCTTTTTTTTTTTACAGAATGAAGCCGTGTTTTTTTGGCTCTTGAACATACTAAAAATATTTCCATAAAAAATCATCTATATATTAAAATTCATGATTTTGTTAAAATCGTCAAAAACACCACTTTTTTCAACAAAAAAACTGATTTTCAAAATCATCTAAAACATGTGTAAAAAAACTTTTTTCTCTTTTTTCCGTTGGTTTTGTGTGATTTGAATTTATCAAAATTATAGACCATTTTGAGATTTTTTGATACGCGAACGGATAAAAATCACTTTTGAGCGGTACAAGCGCGTGGAATGTGTCTTATGCCATATTCGGGTTCTGTGCCCCCAAATTATTCAATATCAGGTCTCAAGTTCTTGGCACCTCGAAAAAGTCATTTTTAACCTTCCAAAGCCGTTCGCTAAATTTCCGTTTCGGGGAAATATGAGTTGTAATTTGATTTCGTTCTCCTAGCTGTAAATGTTAACCGATTTTGATGATATCATATTCATTGTGTAGGTAATTTATTCTAATTACTCAACATTTCAAAATAAAGTCGATATGTATTACCAGGTTTTCAGAAACTGGTTCAGAAAGTTAAAAGTCCGAAAAATCAATTTTATTTTTAAAATACTCATAACTTCTGACAGCTTTTCTGTATTTAATTATTTCATTGATGTTTGAAATTGTCAAGAATCCATCTATCCGACAATGTATAGATATGTTGGGGTCCAATGAAAGTTTTTACCGCTATGACAGATCTTCCGGTAGAAAAAAGTCTTACTTTAAAAAAACGACATCCGGTTTTGGCTTTGCTTAGCTGTATTTCATTTCTCAATGAACCGATTTTAAAAACTCAAATTTTAGTTTTTTGGCGTTAATTTGATCATTATTTTCATAGAACATACTTGGTCTGTCAAAACTACCAGTTCATCAGTATATTGGAATGATGATAAAGAAGTTTGAAATGTGCGCTTCGGGTCATATTGACCCGAACGGCTTTGGAGGGTTAACGGATTGTTCATAAATGCATACGAAAACCTTCAAAATCATGCAAAAAGATTATATTTATCATCATTAACAAACATTATTGATGTTATTCAATTTTGTTCAAAAAGTTAATTTGATCAAAAAATTGTATCAAACTTATGAATCATATATTTATCTATGTGAGAATTAAATGTAGGGGAGAGTGGGGTATTATGGGCCACTTTTTTTCTTTGTTTAATAACTTCTTTATTATAAAAGATAAAATGAAAAAAATAAATGGAAAGGTTTTCTATATTTTTGAGGAATCATTAGGCATTTTTTGTTATTTTTTAAATACATTAATTTCCCGAGTTTCGACTGTTTTGAAAAAAGTTATTTTTTTTGGATTTTGAAAAACTGTGGGGAAACGTGGGCCACCTAATCCAAATTGACTAGATAACGTGCAATGTTTATGAGTTGACCCAAAACTGAAATTTCATAATTCATTTAGTTATTTCAAAGCGATTTCAGATGAGGAAACTAAAAAGAGAGTTGTGTATGATCGAATAGATCCTAAAACCTGGCTCGCGAACGTCTCTGCAAAATTCCATATATAGGATTTTTGTTCGTCTCTATCGCATTAGAAAAAATTGACAAAACATTTTCCATAATTCTTCATTTGGCATAAGAATACTTTACAAATAGTAATAACTATTTTAAGTTCTGAACGTGTGAAAAAACACCAAAATAAAGGTGGCCCAAGATACCCCACAAAATGTGGCCCACGATTCCCCACAAGCAATGATTTGGAAATTGGTTGCGTTTGTGTGACCTATTTATGTTTCATCAAAATTCCTTCTCCATGTGAAAGAACATGACAAAACCAAGATCATAAGCGTTTGAGCATATTTTTGTTATGTACTTGAGGTCTCGCACGGATGCAATTTTGCGGGTGCTTGTTTAATTATGTAAGTACATTTTTCTAGGCTAGTTCCATAAAAGCAGCATATGATACGTACATAAGTCATCAATATATAGAAAAACATGCGTACGCAAAGCGATGATGATGACAGTTGGAGTGGGATTTTTATCTCAACACACAGCTGAGATATTTGAAGTGGCCCACGTTTCCCCATGGCCCACGTTACCCCACTCTCCCCTACATATTAAATTATAGGCCTCAATTTTGAAGCAATCACGAAAAATGGAATAAATGTGGGTGCCAATTCTCAAGTCGATCGTGGTAAATAGTTCTATTTTCACACCATCTAAACCATGCCAACCGTCGATCAAGTTACATAAAAACATCAGCCGAACGATTTTTCACTTATTGCTGGGCTATAAAAGTAAAACATACATGCTCCCAATTTAATCCATAAATACACCCACCAGTACACAGAGCTCATCAATTGTCCATCTATAAAATTTGATAACAGGTTTTACTTTCAACCAAGTCAAGGACGCTTGCCAAGAGATTTTCGGCCGTAATGAGGTTGACTACTACTGGCAATATTTCGTTACATACTTATAAATTTTGGATCTACGTTTCGGCACCTGAGATTGCACGCCTGCCAGAAAACAACTTTCCCATCGATGCACTCTCACGTTTCGAAGGGTAAGCCTAAGTGACGTAAACAAAAACTCTTTAATGCACTCGTTTTTAACTATCGTTTCGGCCCAAGGCTCATGAACCGTTGTGGTTGATCATTTTCGATTATTTCCAATGAGTTCTGATTTTTAAGTCAAAAACATCCATTGGTGAAGTTTAGAACAGTAAGGAGTTTAGATAAATAAAAAAATTTATCTCGACGAATTACCAATTTTTACCATTCAATCGTCATTCACTGGACATGACGTTGATTGTTATTTTCTCGCAAAACAGTATATAGAAAATGCAAATTTGTTTAATTGTTTTACATTTTTTAAACTCTCAACGAAATTTCCTTAGGAAATATTGAAACGTAGTAATGTTTGTTTCTTAATCAATTCCATCAATTGAATAATTGCTGCAATCGGCGTGTATTAAAGGTTTCGGTTTTTTTAAAGGTTTTCTAACATCAAATTTATTTTCAATATATTTATTACTGTTAAACTATTAATGCAGTTGAAATGTAATTGTTTATAAAGCATGGTTATAAAAAAACTTCCAGTCATCGTAAACAATCTGCAAACGTGCCCAACCACAGAAAATGCCGCCTTCAACAACTCGGCGTAGTTCTTCGAGGTTGTGTGTTGTGTACGGAAGTTGCTAATTCCAACGAAAAAAAAATTCAGCAATGCGTTCCTGTTGTTTCAATCGTCGACAAGCGGCTCTCGATTCTCGTGAATAAAATTAAATAGGTCATCGCTGGTAAGTGTATTCTAATGCTTCACTTTGTCAGACGATTGAACTTATTACGTCCGTCAACCTTCAAAAGAGCGAAAAACTAATCGTTAAGTTGACATTCGTGTAGACCTGTGGTCAATCGAAAAAATATCGTTTAAAAATTTTTCAATATACCAATTGATAATGGGGGATTATTCTTTATTCAAAACTATGTGAAATTTGAAAAGCTTACATTTATCGACTGCTCATATCCAATCACAAAATTACTAATTAATTATTTGTCTATTTTTTTTTACATACAACTGTATTCGGTGTTTTATCGACCTCGAATTCCTTGCCTTAGCGGCTCAAAAAGCCAGCACTCTACCAAATCAACTCTTACCTGAGCTACATAATAAACTTCATTAATTTTCCTAATCATTCAGTTTACAACTTCTAAACTGATGTTGGGTTAAAACTTCGTATTTCATACTTATCGAATTCCACTAAAAGTGATTAAAAAATACATTACACAATAACATTAATGCACGACTCAAACTCACAATAGTGTTCTTGGCATTGATCGTGGCATTATAAAAGAAGAAAAGCCAAAAATCGATACTGCTTCATGAGACGGTTTTAACAGCTTTTTTCCATGATAGCATTACTCAGGTTTCTGGAACTTTTTAATTCGAGCTTCAGGGTTGCTAGCGAACCAGGAATACCGCGAAAAACATTGGAATTTCATCGCGTCACCGGGAAACTGGGAAAAAATCTGAAATTTTGGCACATCACCGGCATTCCAAAAACATTTTTAAATTAATTTCTTGCAGATAGTTATACACTGAGGTTTTTTTTACGCGGGTTTTTTTACACGGTATTTTTTTACGCGGCTTTTTTTACGCGGATTTTCGAATTAACGCGGTTTTTCAGAGAAAATATTCTAAGACTTTTTCAAAGGAAAACACTTAGAATCTTTTTGTAGTTGGGAAAATCTTAGCTCTGAGACTAAGAACGTGATACATGAGATCTGAGACCTGAGACCTGAGACTTAAGACTTGAGACCTGAAACATGAGACCTTAGATTTGAGACCTGAAATATGAGACTCGAGATCTGAGACTTGAGACCTGAGACATGAGACATGAGACCTGAGACATGAGACATAAGACCTAATACATGAGACCTGAGACATGAGACATGAGACCTTAGACATGAGACATGAGACCTGAGACATGAGACATGAGCCATGAGACCTGAGACATGAGACATGAGACATGAGACCTGAGACATGAGACCTGAGACCTGAGACCTGAGACATGAGACATGAGACATGAGACCTGAGACATGAGACATAAGACATGAGACCTGAGACATGAGACATGAGACATGAGACATGAGACCTGAGACATGAGACCTGAGACATGAGACCTGAGACATGGAACATGAGACCTGAGACATGAGACATGAGACGATCTGAATTCCACACTGTCAAATAAGCCTCACTATATTCTACTATTTTATTAATCTAATTGATTTTGTTTTTTATCTTAAAAATAAACTATCATTGTTCGCAAATTTTTAAATAATCATGGTTCTTACGCGTTTTTTTAGTAACGTGCTTTTTTGCGCGAATTTTTTAATTAAAATGGATTTTTTACGTGGATTTTCGAATTCCGGGGTTTTTTTACGTGGATTTTCGAATTAACGAGGTTTTTTTTACGCGGATTTTCGAATTAACGCGGTTTTTTTTACGCGGGACGAAATACCGCGTAAAAAAAAACCTCAGTGTACCTCAAAAACATTTATTTTCGTATATTAGTAAACAAACAATGTTTTCATCGCTTTTATAAACCTTTTATGTTATCTAGTTTTCTAAAAAGAGTTTCAGTTGTCGGCGTCAAATGGTTCAATGTTCGATATACAGATTAAGCATTCCAGAATTATTTTCGCATGTAGCCGGGCCGGACAAATCCGGTCAAATGTTTTGAAAAATATGTTAAAAATGGGAAATTGATTTAAAATTTTCTACTGCAAAAACCGGACAAAATCCGGAAAATTCAGGCGAGCAAATTGCAAACAATAATTCAAAAAGTTAAAGGGTGACGAAGAATGATTTGAAAGTATTTTTTTTTTTTTTTTGTGAAAACACATCAGCAGTGTTCAATTCTTATTAAAGGTAAACGAAAAAAAAATTGGTTCATTTTAAAGAAACAAACTTAAACAAAACCGATTTTTGACGAAAAATTTAAAACCGGGTTTGATATTTTTGTTCAATTTTTCAAATTGTATGAATAAATCCGGGCTGTTTTCTATAATATCCGGGCATCCCGACCGAACCGGACTTTTCTCTAAAATTTCTTTTCAATCTAGGATGCTTTATTTATAAAGATGTTTCATAAATTATTTGATAAAAAAGCTGATATTTTGGCAGCGTGAAACCTTTTTAAAGCAGAGTTTCATTTTTCTAACGAAAGGAATATCTTTTTTTGCTACGAAAAGACATTGTTTGTCAATGTTGTTGTCGTTGTTATTGCTGTTGTGTGTTTTTGGCCTGAGAAACGATTCACTACGATTTCTACGTTAAGCTCCTGCTTAAAATTTCCTGATCTAAAAACTTGTCTTATGATAAAAATAAATTGAAACATGTCAGAAAGAACCGGATTTCCACAAATAAAAATATCGCAATCGCTCTGATATATGAAAAAACACTGAAAATATCTGAATATTAAGAAAATTTTTGTTTAAACACGTTAACGTAGAATTAGTAATTGATTTACAAATCAATTTAATTTCAACCTGTTTCACGACAGTCTTATACAATTTAAAATTAAACCAATCTGTGTTTTTCTCAACGAAATTTTCCTTTTTTTATTCCTGAATTTCTAAATCTTGATAATTAAATTAAAATAAAGTTTTCTCGTGCTTGCCCGACACTAATGAATAAAATAACCAGCAATTTTTTTACAATGAAATAAGGACGTACGTGTCCTACAATTCTTAAACCAATAAATTTCTATCAAAATGTGGTATAATATATAACCAGTTTGAGCGAAAAAGTTCAATAGACACATTGTACGCGCTTGTACCGCTTACAAGTGATTTTTCCGTATAATTCAAATGACACTAAACCATCGGAAAATGAAGATTTTTTTTAATGATTTTTATGATTTTGAATATGAAATTTTTGTGAGGACGAATTATCAAGCTGGTTAAAATACTTTATACATAAACAAAAATAAAATAGAATATAAAAAGTGTTAGTTTTGATAACTTTTACAAAATAATTAATTTAAAATATATGGATTTATATTTTACCTATTCATACAATACGTTTTAAAGCCAACAAATACTGCATAATTGTGTAGAAATTTATTTTTATATCCATTAGGTTGTTTTAAAATGCTACCATAAACAGTGAGTGAATTCACAAAAAAGGAAAAAAAAGGTTTAATAGGAGAATTTGACAATTTCTAACAAAAAGAATATACATCTATTTTAAAAAGACGAGACGATTCTGAAACACTGAATCTAATAGAAATCGGTTGAATTTTTTTTTTTGTAAAAATTTATAAGGGTAATATGCTGTAAAAAGCTGTCATATGGTCGAATTTTGTTTTAGTGAATATTAAAATATAGATTGGGAGAAATAGGAGTAATTTAAACGTATGATTCCTTATTCCTTCGTATGTTGTTTTGTGAGTTCGAGTCAAATAAAACAAATAAAAACAAATAAAAAAAATAAAAGTTAGTACTAATCAGAATAACATTATATCACTTTTTTAAGTGAACATAAAATTTGAAGTCTATAAAGAATAATTCAGAATAACTTGAAGTTTCGTAAAATGAATTAAATCCACGACATTTTTTTGTTAAAACTGAATAAATTCACATCTAAACTTTAAAGAGGAATGACCTGGTTTGTTATTCAATCAAAAACTTACACCCTCAAATCAAACTCTACTCCAATAATGAACTTCCATAGAGATGAAATTTTCGGCATAAGAGTCTACGACGGACCGGCATTAACAAGTTTTCTTCTATCTGGCATTGTCCTTCCAGTGCAACCGCATTTCATGTGTCTGAAAGAATCCAAAATAAAACATATCCCATATCCCTTCACAAGACAAAAGAGGATGGAAACAATCATCCAGCAAAGATATTGTCGAATGATGTACCGAGCGCTGTGTATATGTAAACAGGCATTAAAAAACGCATCTTTGTTTACAACTGACGGCTAAAAACCACCAGCCAAGATGCCACGCAGTAAACAGCTGTGTGTGTATGTAAAACCGAAATAGAAAACGGTCATTCTATTCACGAAGGAGAAGGCTAATGCAGTGCGTTAACCTGTTGATTGGCCGATGCAGAAAGACTATGACAAAAAAAAATCTTTGTCCGCTAACTGTCTCAGTTGGGGCACTGGTTAAGATATCGGACTGGCAAGTCGAAATAAGAATGATGCGTTGGGTTCGATTCTCATTTTATTTTGGAATAAATTATCCAATAAGTTGAAAATCCCATAACATGTTTTCTTGCTTAACTTGAACGTAGTGGTTCATCATTTTGGTTGGGAGCTCGAGTCTTTATACCAGTAGTGCTTTTCCAATCATATCGTCTTTGGTAAAGTACATTTTTCAGCGTATTTTTGGCATACGCATATTGCATTTCGCATTGAAATATTTCTAGAGTTTGTTTTGATTAGGTCGTATGAACCAATGTAAACAAAATTGAGTTATTGGCTGCAAACGATTGATAAATATGTGTTCTAAGTTATGTAGAAATTTGGTTTTATTCGAACAATGAATAACTTTGAAAAATTGATTTGAATTTAAGACGTATAATGACTTAATTATTTTTGCGTGCGATTTGGTTTTAACGACGTTTTGCGCTGCATTGAATTGTCGTGTAACCAAAGGTCGCAAAAACACTTTTCGGCGAAGTGGTTTTTACGACAATATGCATTTGCGCAGAAAGTACGTCGCCGAGTGTCCAAAAGTTGGAAAATTTGTACGAAAATGGTTTGTGAGCGTGCTTAAAGTCTAACTTCTTCGTTGCTGTTGCTAGGTAAGTTCAAAAAACATTTCTATCATGGTTGGAAAACTTTTCAGACTCGATTTTTTTTTAAATTACACTGCAGTGGCAGAGGGTGCTACCGCAATTATCGGGTTCATATATGAGGTCTATAGAGAGTAAACGTCTGTCCAGTCGGATATGGATACATTCCTGATGCACACCGACTTTCGCAGCACCGATTCTAGGCTGCTGCAGCGATGAAGAGGATGTAGGCTAGGCAGATTTAGATAATTAAGCAAGACCCGCTCCATAATTGTTGTGCAATTCGGATATTCTGCAGAGAGCATATCACCGCGGGGATCCTGATAACACTCCAGGTGTTCAAAAGTAAGTCCTGTTTCTTTTATTCTTTATATTGAAGTACTTTGAAAATTGGCACATCAAAAGTTCCTTCTAATCACATGTCAGTAATTGTGCAGATCTCCATAAGAATGTTAATAGTGGTACTTAGTAGTACTTGAAGATAGTTAGCAAGAATAAGTGAAGCTTTAGACAAATGAAATCGAATTTTAAGAGAAAATTCATCAACATGCAAAAAGACGTTTCAACCAAATACGCAACGCAAAAGGTTGTATGTACATGTTTACAGAAACAATCAAATCTATGCCTGTATTTAATACACGAGCGTATTTCCAATCTTTTTCTGCATTGTATACGAAATTTCGAAACAATTCTGAGCGATATTTTTAATATAAGAATTAAATATGTTTAGCAAATCTTTAACAGCCATTTTCTCGAAACACGGCAAGTGGCTCATACGACCTAATCAAGAAAAACTCTAGATTTCACCTCTTCTTGGGGTGTACTTACATAAAATTGTGGGTAAATTTTTGTCTACAACTTGTTTGAAAATACCGATATTTTATCTCCAAAAAGACAACTTGAAGATACAGTGATTTGTGCTGAAGTAAAAAATGAACAAGTTTAGCTTGAATTCATATAACAAAAGTAATCGACCCCAACACATACACTTAAAATTATATTTTGTCCGTATCATATACGTTTTAAAGGACATTCAATTTACGGCCGTTTGCTACTATTTTTTTTCTTTCAGAAATTGGTTGACATCGAGAATGATAACACTTCAGAAAAGCCTAAGTAAATTCACGTCATGGTGGATGGTGTTTTCAGTTGTTTCTTGTTGCAAACAATGAAGTCAACCCTCCAGGTTTTGTCTTGATCTTCTGCACCGTTTTTATCTTTCGTCAGAGACTATTATTGGTACAATTATTTTCATTTTTTTCAGTTTAGAATCAATATTAACAATCTGAGTGAATAATCAGAATGCAAAATTGAGAATCAAAATTTAGCATTTAGGTTCTGGATTTCAAATTAAATTTCTGAACCTAAATAAAAAAGTAGACTTCCAAGTTCGAAACTCAGCATTAGATTTCAGATCTACAACTAAGCAGCATTAACTTCTCTGATAATCTAACTTAAAAAAAAGAAATTACTAGGACTTAAGGTAAAGTCGTTAAAAATAGAGAATTCGGACGCAGAACTCTGATTCAAAATCAGATACTTTGCTGTGAATTTCTTTTTTGTTTTTTGGTTAAGCGTTTTTTTCAGCACTATAACGAACATTTTAGAATGACTGATTATTCAAACTTCATTCATGACACTACCTCAAACCTTCATGAAACAATAGACTCTGTCCTGGATGATTCAGACTCATTCAAATAAGTCGCAAATGTCGTGTTTTAAACTTATTTCTGCTAGGTTGTCCTTCAAAGATGTTTATTTATCTCAATTTTACTTTTTCAGTTTCAGTAACATGCTAGACAAACACTAGATTGAAAGCATTGACGCCCTTCCCAAGAATGATATTATTTATGGAGCGCCAAACTATGACTTTTTTCTTGAGATGCATTGTTTCTGCCAAGCTTCGTGACGAATTTCCAATATCTAATCGTGAACTAGAATAAATCATCATGTGTATGCGTACTATTCATGACACAATTTTCTCTTCTATTTGGATATCGTGCTGATGTTAATACATCACTTTTCGGAAGAGCTGTCACAAATGCGAATTTAATATCAAATATTTGACCCTTTGAGCCAAACTAAATTTTTAAATATACCTTTGCAATTCAAAACCTTTGCTTTACTTATAAATTAAAAGTTAATTGATGCTACAGCAAGTATATAATTGTGAATTTTTGATTAACGTTAATTCCAATGGTTTTTTTTTCATACATTGGAAATAAGGTGTTAAATGTACAAATCTACCACACACAAGCTAAATTAAACAAATAAAACCTATTTCATCAATTCACTTCTAGAACAAAAAGACTTTCTTACCTACGCCTTTTACGTTTATCAGATCGTAAAAGGTAAAATCCGTGAGATTCATCTGTAGAATATCCATTTTGGTGCTGTCTATATTTTTGTCTTCTACTCGATAACTTGCCAATAATTGTAATCTTACTAAATTACAATGTTAAGTATTGTTTTCAGACGATAGCTATAAACATTTCTCATGTACGCACACAAAGTCACTCACACGCACACACAATTAGACCAATTGATTATTTTTGGCACGGTGTGTGCTTAACGTCTACTTCCGGCGAAAGCGATCGACTAAATAAAACATCGCACCGTATCTGCTAAGCGACGAACCCTAGATTGTGCGATGATGACGCGACGCGACGCGACGCTAGTCTCAACTATCACCTACAACAACAACTGGTCACAACACATCTGCACTCGGCTCGTTTTTGATAAGTACTGACTTCGATGGCTGAGCCCGGATCTCCCAAAAGAGTCCGATCGACTGCCGTACGTTTTCCTGTGCCGGTTTGTCGAACTTATTGCCCAGAATGAAGCAGACAGGCAGGAAGGCAGGCAAGGTAGCTCATAAAGCGAACACGTCAAGTATTGGTAACTGAACCAAAGCGACGCGACGACCAACGACGGCGCAAACGCAAGTAGATTGCGGCCTAAGTGAGCGGTATGTGATCGGACTTTTTCTCCCGCGGGAATCCTGCTGCTGCTGCTTCTTGGGCCCATCAATCGTGTGACTACGTCAGCTGCTCGCTGAAAAGCACGCATCAAACACAGCACGTGCATATCGAGAGCCATTCGAATTAGCATTCAAAGAAGACACCCGAACGTTTTAGAACTGACTTGACAGCGGAATTATGAAGTCTCTCTCTATTTGTGCCAAATTTTAATTCAAAAACCTCAAACCGAGAATTGTTCTGATCATCGGAATTTCACATCCGTCAATCGAGCAGAATTATTAATTGCACGCCCTGAATTATCGATTCCGAGCCTGAAACATCCATACTCCATCAGACTTTAATTTGTCGTAAATTAATTGTAGTTCAATTTGATTGTGTGGTAAAAGCTAGGTAGCATTCACAGTCAATTATTTAAACTTAGAATTAATGCTTAAATGAACTACATCCTAAATATGTTAAGCGGGACAACTTCATATTTATAGAGTACTTCTGAAAATTCAAAACCAATGCATAGTTTCAAAACAGGGTCCTTTTAACTTTACAATTTACATCAAACAATCTTTTGAGGACATGACCATCACCTAAATATGATTCTTTAACGCTGAAGTGGTCGAGTGGCTGATGTAGCTAGGCTTATTGGGCTAAAAGTTGCCAGCCAAACAATGCGGGGAGGCCTAGTTGTGGAAGACATTTTTTTCTCCTTATTTACAGACAAATATTTATGCCAGTTCATATGAAGCTATTGCGTTCGGCTGCATTGGATATTTGTTGAATTATTTGTGTATTTAGTACTTAAGTGGATTGTTCTATTCTAACTATTGTGTGGCAGCCATAGGTACTACAATGTTCATAAGAATAGAATCCAAAGAGTTCAAAAACGATTTCTAAGGTACCCCTTGAGAAACCTTGGCTGGCCAGAACGTAATAAAACTGAATATGTCCAGAGAACAAATCAAAAATAGACTTAAGTTAGTTTTTTTCATAAATATATTGTAAACACCACTAAAGATAAAAGGCTGAAGTCTAGGATCTATCAATAGTAAATAAATAAAAAAATAAATAAATAAATAAGCGATGCAAGCAAACTGACGGTGAAAAATATGTGAAATTCAGAGATTTCACATATTTTTTTAAATTTTGCACATATTTCCTTAATAATATATTTTTAAGTCAATATAAATTTCAAATTTCTTACTTTGAATTAGCAAAAAATGATAAAATTGGTACATGTTAATAGATTTTTCTCAAGAAAAATTTCAAAAATAATAAAAATATGTTTAATGAAATTTTTTTTTTTTATGGCGTTTAAATAGCTCGGGGAGCTGACGCTGGAAATGAAAATTTGAATAATTTGGAGAAGAAAATTTAAAGTTTAGAGAAGGCAGCGTAGAATAGTAAGCGATCTTGAGACGTTGGTTAAACCATCAAGCACTTCATTATATCCATGGAATATGGATAAAATGCAGTTCAAGATAATAAACCAACCCCTCCCGATACCAGTTGGAGGAAGGACATGGGCGGGTTCGAGACTGGCCTCTACATACTCCCCACGCATCTAACTACATTTAATTTTTGTGTTATTAAAGGAATCATTTTAACTTATCTTATATGTTTTTCCTTCCTTCGTCGTCGTCTGTTGAACGTCTGCTTCGTGTCTCCGCCCCAATTCCACTGGTATGTGTGATGGGTTTCGTGATAGTTGTCTCGGGGTCCAGTCATCATATGACTCCGAATCGTATGCGCAGGGGTATATGAAAATAAAAGAAAGAGAAAAGGAGAGGAAAGAGAAATATAAAGGAAGGAATTAGTTCTTGCATGAAGTAATTGAAGTGTTATTTGCTGTTTTTCCCTAATTTTTTGCCTTTCATTTTCTAAATTTTGAAATTTTTGTTTTTCTTTTTAGAGTTTTTCCATTTCATTGCTAATCATACTATTTTACCAAAATATGGATGTGAGAGTTTGTTTTGCTTTTTGGAGCAAGCCTATTTCAAACTAATAAAAATTCTAGCTCAAATTAATAGTAGAAGTAAGCTACCTTATTCCTATCACAACATCACAAAATCATGAAAATTTACCAGAATATGGATATAAGAGCACATCTTACCGTACCCTACCTACCTCACATAGTTGAATGTTAAAATCCATCATAATTTACAAAAAATCTACATAGGGGTTCTATTAAAATATACCGCATGCCTATTGTAAAATGCTCGAAATCAGTAATTAGGACTACCTACTCATTGTTATTCTTCAAAACCGTACATTCTAATATATACTTCCATAGATGAATTTCAAACTAAACCGAAAAACGTAAAGATTTGCTAAAAATGAATAATTAAATAAAAAGCAAAAAAAAACGCTTTACCAAATGAAATATAACATTTTCCAACAACAGCATTCCCATCCAATGAGCCTCTAGTTCTTGTAAAATGCTTGATTTAAGAATAAGCCAACGAAATTCATAAACCGCAAATACACACTTACTAGAGCATTGGGGAGGCGAATACCATAACCTTTACCTAACATCGTAATACTTTTCACACGTTTTCTCTATTTTTAATTCTACAAGACTAAACCATCTAACTACCTAACCAAACGAATTATGCCCTATTGAAAGTATCAACTTTTATTATGGTAAATTGTGATACTTTCACTACCAAATGTTGCGATTGTTCTGCGGAAGGGAGGGCAAGTGTTTCAACTCCCATTCATCTTATCAACATGGATCATGAAAAAAAAATAGACATCTTTGAACCTACTGCTGAATTTAAACTAAATAAAGATGTCCAGCTCCTCTTCTAATTTAGGCCATATTATGACACCATGTTTAACAAGATTGTGTGTAACGACACTGTCAGGAAAATGATGGGTTGATCCATCATTTTCACAAACATACACACCGCAGCCGTTAACCCATTGCAACTTAGGGTACGGAATAAAAATATGTTTAATGACATTTGAATCAAAATATTTAAAATAAACATCACAAATAACATCACAGAATTTTTGGGTAGAATCACAGAAATTCAGAATTTTTAGCTTAGCTTAGCTTAGCTTGATTGACTACTCACATCCACCTTGAATCATTGAACCCGAAATGCTCCTTAAGATATCTGGATGAAGAATTTATAGGAATTATAGTATACTCTGTGATTGGTTCCTTAATTTGGATTAAATACAAGTCAATACATTTCGGATTCCAAGTTCGCAGGCGTGGCTCAGTAGAACAAGTTCCACATCGCCAATGGTTGCTACTCCGTGATTGACCGAGGCCATCAATTTTACTCAGAGGTCAAATTAACGGAACCTGGGATTGGCTACACATTCTCAATGCACAAAACTGATGCTCTCTCTTTAAACATCAATAACGGCGCCGGCCACGTCCTAGTAGTCAATTTATAGGATAGAAAAAATGAGAAAGGGATAAAAGAACAACTTTGTGCTTAAGGACCGAGGTCACCTCTGCATTCTTGCAAAAAAATTTTGTAGGGAATGTGGGGGAAAAGAAATAATAAGAAAACATTTTTGACTAGTGTTATACTGATAGCTTTTTCTCCTGAAATATAATTTATATTTATTAAAACATTTTAACCAGGTAAAAAACAACATTTTTGAAAGGTGATAATGACTAAAACACATTAGAAGTCAATCTATAAAGTTGATTTCCATTTTCATATCTCTAATAGTTGTTTTCCAATTATATGAAAATTTCGAAATGATATTCAAACTGATGTTTTAAATCATGTTTCGTAGGGATTTAAAAACCAATAAAAATGTAACAGTTTAAGTATTTTGGAGAAAAATTCCGAAAAAGATTGTAATAACTAAAATGATGAATAGAACCATATTTACCACTTTTTTCTAGAGAAATGGAGAGAATGTGATCACATATAAAAACATTAAATGTTGATTATTTAAAACAATTTCAATTGAAAAATTCAGGTAACGACTTTCCGCATTTGATCAGAAATATTAGGATTTAACGTGTTCCCTGTTTATGATTTAATCATGATATAAAAGAGTATCGATGAGTCTTCAAAATTTTGAACATTTGAATAAGGAAAAAATTTAAGAGAAATGTCAAAAGAAGTTATTTAATAAGTCAATCCATGTTTTAAACATTAAAAAGAACCAATTTCGTTGAAAATATAATTTGAATAACGATTGGTTTGAAAACATTGAAAATCATTTCATCAAAACAACGAAATGTTTTATTGTTACATTTTTAATTTGACAAAAATATTTGTGAATAGCTTTCCGCATTTAAAACATTGTAGTATTTAAGGTTGATTTACAGTTTTGACTAACTGACTATTAAAAAAAATGAGAATACTTAGCTTTAACGTTTTCCGGATACCAAACATGAATAGATGACTTCGAAAGTTTTAATCCTCGATAAGTATGATCTGCCGACCGCATTCCAGAAAGACAGGATAAATAAACATTTGAAATAAGGATTTGAGAGCACATGAAATTTTTTCCACGAAAACCAATCACAGAAATTCAGAGTTTTTTTTCGTAAAAACACAGAATATTTTCGGCAACCTTGCCGTTAAATTTGTAGGTTTTCAAACCGGAATAAAAAATGTCAAAAGTGTCAAAAATTTACGATTTGAAACTTTGGTTAAACGAACAAATAGCTAATCCATCTTGGCTGAACCTTTTTGAATTACGATGTATTTCGTTAATAAAGTTCATAATAACTTTCTTTTTGTTAACCGTAAATGTTCAAACTTGCCAAGGTCGTTTCAAATAAAGAAATTCCAAAAAAAAATTTAAATTACAAAATATTAGCATATTTCGATTAGGTTCACTGCTTTCAAGAAATAATTAGCATTTTAAACTTTTATTACTATTGAATTGAATTTATATTCTGAATTTTTCGCATTCTGAATTGTGATAGGTACCTAATTCTACTTCTGTCCCATGCTTTCTGCTGTGGATTTTGAGTGCAGATAAATTATCATCGGCTCTTTTACAACTACAACAAAAATCCAATATAAGTATTGAAGTTGTTTAGTGTATGATACAATTAGCTTAGCTTTAGCTCACATCCACCTTAAATCATTGAACTTGAAATGCAATAAGAAAAATGGTTTAAAATCAATAATCAATAATAATGCATAATAAGTTTTGTAAACTTTTTGATGTTGTTTTTTTATGATCGGAATTTTCATGTATTTAAAATTCCATGGTCACGGGCGTGGCTCAGTAGAACGAATTCCACATCGCCAATGACTTGCTACGCCGTGATTGACCGAGTCTATCAATTTTGTCCAGATGTCAAATGAACGATGCCTGGGATTGACAGCACATTCACAATGGACAAAACCAATGCTCTCTTTCTTTCAATATCAATAACGGCGCCGGCCACTTCGTCAATAAATAGAGGAAAATTAGAGAAAAGGTTGATAGAAAATATATACATGCTTTAAAGTCTGTTTCACATAGAATCTGGTCGCATCTTTTCATTTACTGCAGCGCCCCTATTGACAGTGTTTTGATCCGGATGGTTTGTTTACTTAGTGGTGAAAATTTCATCAAGATTGAAGCACTCAGTCAAAAGTTATCGACGATGGAAGGCGAAAGTTGAGAGAAAATTCTTCACACTCACGTAGAGAAACCGACGTGGTCAGGGGTAAAGATCGCTAAATTCCTGAAATATCCAAAATCGATTGTAAATTCGGTGCTGCAACATTACCGGGAGACCCTTGCGGTGGATCGAGCAAAACAAACCAGGCGTGAAAGTGGAACATATAACCGGAAGCTGCGAGCAAAGGTAATTCGATCAGTTCACAATAATCCTGGAATCTCCTCGCGTGATTTGGCGAAAAAGTTCAAGACGAACCACAGTACAGCTCGACGAATTTGTTTGCGAGAAAGCTTGCGGTCGTATCATGCAAGCAAACACCCCAACAGGACGCTGAAACAAAACGTGGTTGCCAAAACCAGGGCAAGGAGGTTGAACGAGAAGGTGTTGACCAAGTACAACGGATGCATTTTGATGGACGACGAAACTGACGTCAAAATAGATTTTGGACAAATACCCGGTAACAAATTTTATCTTGCGAACGTAAAGGGAATGTTGCGGGTAGATTCAAGTTTGTTTTCGCAGATAAGTTTGCTCGTAAGTTGATGATTTGGCAAGGGATCTGTAGTTGTGGGAAAAAGACTAAGATTTCCATCACTGGGGACACAATGAATGGAAATGTTTACAAAGAAGAATGTCTCCAGAAGAGGGTTTTGCCATTCATTCGGTCCCACAAAGGTCCGATGAAGTTCTGGCCGGACTTTAGCAAGCTGCCACTTTATAGTATTGAAAAATCTCTTGCTGATTTGAAAGGAGCTCACATAAAATTAATTTTCTTTGCTTTTAATGCCAACAAGCATTGATATAACTCGATTCTTCCTTGCCCCAAAAAGACTAAACGCAGACTCAACTTGACTAGCACATATAGAATAGCTGGAATTATATTAATAAAAGCAGAATATGCAAAAAAGCTTTGCATTGGTTAATACTAAATATTCCAATTTAGTTGATAGTGGATTGCAACGAGACGTTTAGGAGAAATTTCTTATTCGCACTTTACAAACTATTCAATACTGTTTCATTTCATTTTTAGTCCGTTTTGAAAAAAGATAGGATAATAAATTTTACGAAAATATATGCGAAAAAAATATCTTGATAGATAAGCAAGTCCTAGCAATTAAAATGGTTTTTCATATCTTAGAATATTTTGAATACAACAAGGACCATCATTCAATTTTCATGTCTCTTCCAACAATTGTGTAATTGTGTATCTCACATTCCACAACTACAAAACATCAATAGATTCCTTTATAAAGCTGAAATAATGCATCAAATTCTGATTAGGTATGAGTTTTGAATTCCAATTCTGAATTCTGTTTCTGAATTCTGTTTCTGAATTGTAATTATGAATTTAGATTTGAATCCTGATTCTTAATTGTGAAATCTGATTCAGAATTTTTATTCTGAATTCTGATTCTGAATTCCGATTCTGAAGGCTGGTTCTGAAATTTGATTCTACCGGATAAGTTTTTCAATGACTGTCCGCCAACTTCATCATTGATATAAGTCGCGAATGACATAAAGATGTTAAAAAACCGACTAGGTATAATCGCAACACACAAAAAATGTTTTGATCCGTGTAATCCAAAATATCAATGTTTTTGTTTGACAAAAATTTGTGTAAAACTACTTTTCACTGCTGCAGTGCAACATTGAACACCTCCGGCGAATCCGGCGCTGATTTATCGCTTCACCTGACCATCATCTTGGCCGGAGAAATTTCACAGAGTTCAAAGGATAAACAAAACTTCATAATTACCGCGCCCTTACCGTTGACTCGACGACTGGCTCGCGGATGCACTGACCCTGTTTTCACTTTCTTTTGAACAATTTCGCTCTTTATTGCACACTACTACATAATAGGTACGTGGTGTTGTGATGCTGTGTGCGAGTGCCGGTTGCCTCTTTCCCTACCGGGTATTATGTGGTAATACTTTTCGTTTTCCGCTAAGGGCATCTCAAAAGCTCAGTTGGTTGTTTTGTATTCCTGATAACTGGTTTTCCACTTTGACACATTTCTAAATATGCTTGCGAGGCAGCACAAAACCAGCTGCCGGTTCTATTGACACAAATGGGTTGCGCTTTTGGGTAGACAATCGAGAACCGATTCATGCCCCTGTCTCCAAAATAATGCCAAAGAATTCTAATTCGTGTGACCTAGACGTAAACCACTTTAGGAAGAAGAGAGTATTTGCGCTTTTGATATTATGTCTTTCTTTATCTGTTTAAGCAGTAGTTTTTCAAAATGAAATCCCAATTTCCTTGGGGAAGTTTTTATGCGATCGATTAATGAAATTTACAAACGTCTTTTTATGATGAAAACATTAATCGTGACAAAGAAAAACTTGTGTTGTCGTTTTTTTATACGAAATTTTAAAGTTGTAATTCAAACTAAAACATAACCAGCAATGATGCGACATATTTATAAACAAACGTTTAACAACAACAAGTACATGTTTTGCTATAGAAGTTTTGTTTTTAATGCAAAGAGTGAACCAGCAGAATTTGACGCATGTCGCTACCCAAGAAGCATTAGAACTCGAATCAACGCAATTAAATATTTTCCGGCTGCGACGGCGTCTGCCATTGACCTCACCAGGGAGTGACGACACTATGCGATGCGTAGCAGGTAGTATTTTACATACTGGGTTTATCAAAACAAAAAAAATTACAAGTTCAGGGACAGTAAAAGGGTATTTTCCCTACTTACGACCATGGTGCTTCCTAACTCACTTAGAGATTTATTTGTTTTCGGCGGACTGAAATTCCAATGAAGAAGGTAATTATCTGCAGAGTCCACGTTAGATGTAATTGGAATAACCAGAATGCCAAACCACTTTAAACTTTGAGTACTGGTAACATTCACTAGTCAATGTTTTTTTCGTTTTTTCGATAACCTTAGAAATTAAATCTTATGACGATATTAGGGAATTGTTATAAACTCATGATTTTCTTCGGAAAGAATTATTATTTCATGTTAAAGTACTCTTACAATAATTATTATTTTCATCCCGGCAAGTCGTTTGACAAATTATTGAATGGCAACCCTTATTGGTTTTCACTTTTTCAACCTTTGTAAAATCTAGGTTGTCCTCAATTTAATCAATATTCAATCAGTAAGAACTTTTTTTTTCAAATAATTGATCTCAGTTGATTTATTGACTAACTTTTCAATTTATGAAATTTTCTTATTAACTAAAAAGGGTGTCCCACATCAAATGCCATCACATAAAAATTACGTATCTAGTTGATTGATTCTTTTCAAACTTTCAGACAATAAACTTTAAACTATTTGTGATATTTTGGTCTATTTACTTCTAGTTCAATACCATATTTTTACAGTGAAACATTATGCCAAACTGTACTTGAATCTACTTACAACATCTGAAAGCAGCTTTTTCTGTACGAAATCGTAATTTTTTCCTCAAAAAAATTTCGTAATTTTTTCCTCAAAATTGAAGTTGTTCGGATCATTCGGTTAACTTTGAGGATAAGCTTAAGCATATCAGATTCACCGGTTTTATCCAGACTTGTCCGGGTATTCAGGAAAAAAATCGAGACAAGTCAGGTTCGTTTCGGATACCCTGTTTTTGAGGAAAATTGGCGGATTTATTCTGTTTTATTAGAGATATTGAAAAGCCAAAAAAAAAGAAAATGAGCCGCCGACCGTGGCCTAGAGGATAGCGTATGAGTCTTCTGAGCCAGAGGTCATGAGATCAAGTCTCTGTCACGGCATACAAAGTACTCTTTCTGTGGGCTGGTGGTGTTAGCATTTGTAAGATGTTAGCCATTGTATCCTTGAAAGATGTACGCTTTAGTTTTAAGTAGAATTTAGATCTCTTCAAAGAAACATGAAGTTTCACTGAGATCCTATATGTGTGTGTTCGTTTTTTAAATCAGAAATACTCTAAACGTGGAGATCTGGTGCTATTAAAAAAAATATTGCCCGAAAATTTACTTTCTGAAACCTTGTTTTTTGGAACTCGTTATTCCAAAATTCCAACTCGAGTTATTTTTTATTCCAACTCGAGTTATTTTGAAGCATTTGATTTTGTGTTACTGGCTCACATTTATTTGGTTATTCTGAACCAATTTTCTATCCAACAACCGGTTTTAATTTCAATAATTGATTTAATCGGTCATGATTCGCAGTGTCAGACTCGCGTTTGTCAGCCCATAGAAAAAATACGTTCGAACGAAAACGGCAATGCAACGTTTTGTTCGTTCGAACGAAGTTCGAAAGATCGAACTGTTCTCATTCATTCGTTTTTTTTTTAAATTTCATACGAACTGATCTGTAAAATCAGTAAAAAACGGTATTGTGAAAAAAAAATGTCTCAACCACTTTAAAGCAAAAAGCTGATTAAAGAATGCTTGAAATAGTTTTGTATTGTTTAACGCCATTCACATATTGTAGGGGAGAGTGGGGATACTTGATCCCCTTTTCTTATTTTCACCATATCTTTTTGGAAAAATTTAGCAACTCGCCGTCTTTGACATTTTCTGACAGCTTGTAACTTCAAGTTCCTATGCTCCAAAAATTAGAACGATACTTGAACTCGTTGATGAACTAGAAGCATTTTCGTTTGAGTAAAAAAAATGCGATTTTTCTGAAGTTAGGGGAGACTTGATCCCCTATTGAAGGAGACTTGATCTTTTATTCAGGAAGTCCTAATCCTTGTATAAAAATCAAATAAAACCTCAAGATAAAATGTTGATTGACTATTTTGGTCATGTTTGTTCTCATTTCACAATTTATAGCAGACATAAGAAAAAAATCTATAACTTTATCTCAGCGCTAATAACATTGCATACTTAAAGGCGCTATTTTTTATAACTAAGAAAAAATTAATTATTTTTGCTCTTTTCTTCAGACAATTGGTTGATAAATATTAGTTTTTGGATAAATATTAGTAATTTCGTAATCAGCAATCATAACGATCAATTCAGAAGAAGAATATGCCGTTTGGAAGGGGGATCAATTGTACCCAACTCTAGGGGATCAATTGTACCCATAATCAACATTTTAGAAAACTTTTTCTGAAAAAGTTGAGAGTTTTCCATTACTTTGAAAATATGGCATTATGAAGTTCATTTTACGCTCGAACGATTATACATTGGAGCAAATATTTTTTTTCATAATTTTCCCATGTAAGGAACATTTTAAAGTGATGAGAAAAGATCTTCAAGTTACATTTTGTGAAATTTTTCAAACAAAGTTTAATTACTCAAACAATTATTTTCTTAAAAATTTTAAAACTACAAGCATTGTTATTTTGCTCATTTCGGCACATTTTTCTAGAACATTTGATCTTTGTAAGACATTCCAGTTTCGAGATATAGCTAAGGAATCAAGTATCCCCAGGGATCAAGTATCCTCATTCTCCCCTATATATTACTTCTGTAAATGTCGCGAAAAGAAGTGCTAGAAGAGGGACAACATGACCGAAAATACACATTTCCTCTGACTCTAGTACGCATCAAGGTTGCAGGGAGAAAAAAATTGTGTTTTTGCGAAAAAAAATTCTGGCTTTCTGTGATTTGACTCAGAAATTCTGTGATGGAAATAGCTTTAAATTCATAAAATAGTCATAAAAATTAGGACTGTTTTTACATTTCACTTGAGAAAAATAAATTGAAATTAAATATCCTATCATGGTTTTCCAAAATACGGTGAAAATCAAAAATTGTTAAAAAAAATTAATAGGAGAGAGTAGGGTATTTTTTTTCTTTGCTCCATAACTTCTTGATTATAAAAGATAAATTAAAAATGATAAGTGGCATTGGTTTAAATGTTTAGCGCATGATTTTGCAATTTTATTCATATTTTAATAAATTTGTTTCCCCGATTTCTGACGGAGAATTGCGGGCCACCAAATCCAAAATGACCAAATTCTATGCAAATTTTATGAGTTAACCCAAAACTGTAATCGTTATTTTTAAGCAGTTTCAGGTCAGGAAATAGAAAGAAAAAGTTCTGAAAGATATAATTGTTTCGAAGACCTGGCTCGCGAACGTTTTGGCAAAATTCCTTTTATAGGATTTATGTTCGTCTCTATAGTATTAAATAAAATTAACAGAACAGTTTTCATAACTCTTCATTTGGCATAAGAAAACTTAACAGACAGAGAAGATGTATTTAAAGTTATAAATGTGTAAAAAAAACCAAAACACCAAAATATAGGTAACCCAAGAAACAAAGAGTGGCCCACGTTTCTCCATGGACCACGATACTTCACTCTCCCCTAATTTTTGAATTATGTACAATATTTAAAAATTCAGTGAAATCTGTAAACATGTCTAAAATTCTATGTTCAGATTCTGGATGAATGATTCTGGAATTTATTTAAAATTCTGTGAAATTATAGATTTTTCTGTGATTTCGGCAACTGTGGTACGCATTCCTCTATTAAGACCATTAGAGGTGGCGATTTTAGCTAGCAGCGCAACTTGGGGTCAGAATGATACCCAAATCACCTTAACTTTATAAATGACAAAAAAAGAAAATCTATCAGTAAAAATTCGAGAGATCAATGCAATTATATGGAGGTTAGCGATCTTCAATTAGCGGAACCAAACATACGCCAAGATTAAACTGCTAACAAAAAGTTTGCAGTCTAACTAGCGATTAGTGGATTTGCGCTATTGTACAGAACACTGCCTATTCAGTTGCGTTATTCGACTTAAAATGTTATTATTTCACCGAATCGATAACTGCTATTCTCATTTTAAAATAGTCATGCATTAAATGGTTTAAACTCAAAAAAATGTAAAATAAAATGAAAAATTACAAAGTTTTTAATTTCCAAAATGTAACAATAATGTCTTTCGAGCAAAACAAAAACTCTCGTTCCAATGTCAATACAAAAAAATCTCAGGCTCTATCACAGTGACACCGTTTTGCCTGTTTCCTGTGAGCAGAGCAAAGTTTATTCTATCCAACTAAATTTCAAAGAGAATGTTAGTATATTTGTTGATCACATATCTTTCCCGTAGACACAACAAACCATTCATGAGGTTTCAACGAGTATAATTTCTTTGCATAACCAATTTTCACTTGAACCGCTTCTAGTAAACTGCACGAAATAAATATCCTTTTATACATATTTTGAGCGTTTGAAGTCATATACCTAGTATTAATTGTAAAACTTATTGAATTTAAGTTCATCTATCCTAGCGGTCGGGAAACCCCGGGGTAAATTACCCCGAATGGTATATTATATTTTTGAGGGTAAAAATGAAATTTTTTGTGAGTAAAAAGTATAGGTTTTATTTTTGCTTTTTTATAAACCAGTTATCAATTTTGCAACTTAAACTTTTAAATTCCTCGTGAATTATTTATCACGACGATTTCAAATAACATGCTTTCAAGATTGTAAATTTTATCAAAGAATATGAGGAATAGAGATATACTAAACACGCGACTATTGGATGAATTATTTCAGAACGTTTAAGATGGATATACTGGCCTACATTTTATACATAAGTAAGATAGCTCTCTCTTTCACGGAAAACTTCTATGGTTGATCAAAAAAGTATTTTCGTAGATGCATCCTGGGCTGCATGTTGCATATCAGTCATTTTTGAGAGTATAAATATATTAAACAAATGTTTGCAAGGAAAGGCTGTTAATATAATTAAAGCCATGGGCGGCCAAGATTTTCACCAGAATGGGCTTATTTTGAAGCTAGCGCACAGCAGATTTTGATTTTTTTTCTTGAAAATTTCGCATTATGCATCCGCCAGGGCTCAATGTACATAAAATTGAAATGAAGTGAAAAAATGTTAAGAAGTCTTTAGGATTCAAAAACCTTATGGCCTGCAGGCCAAATGGATTTCGACTATTGAAGACCCGCGAATTTATGGATACGTTTTTTTCTTTCGATGTACTTAAAAAGCCCAAAAGCGGATCCATGATGTGAAATTTTCATGAAGAATTACAATTTCTGCTGTCCGATAGCTTCAAAATACTTTGGCAATTTTGGCGAAACCCCATGATTTAAGCGGATGAAATAGTGTCGGTGATTGGATTAAAACTGCAATATTTGAGAATGAAAGTAGAACACAACAAGACAGCTTCTTTTTCAAGGTTAGCTTTGTTTTTGAAAAATTGCGAAAATATTACTTTTGCATCAAGAATACAATTGTAATACATCTTATCAAACTCAAAAAGCGGTTTTCAGATTACATACACGTACTGTTAGTTGAATTGCAGATCCTTTTGAATGTAAAATTTCTATGATACCAGAAGAATTTCCAGGTTTGTCAGAAACAATTCTTTTATTTCGATCTTATACTGAAGCACATATGCAATTTGAGAATAGACCCCATCTGTAGTCTTTTTGGATGTTAGAGGCTGTAAGGGCTTTCAAAGTCTCTCGGCTCCGTTAAACTAAATGGTTTCAGCCGTTTCAAATAAACGAATTGTAAAATAAACAAGGCTTTCCCACTCTAATGAACATAAAAACGATGAACAGAAATCAATTGAATACCTAAGACTATGTTCGAATCGCTCTTACATCAAAAAGTCTTAACTTTGAAGTAATTTTATCAAGCAAAAAACTACTTCATTTCTCCAAAACGTGAAGAAGGTATGTTTTCAATTATTCATTCTTTCATATTTTTTTTTCAAACCTTATTTTTGTCAATGGGTTTTAAATTTTAATTATTGCTAAATAGAAGCGATTCTGCGAGACCTCTGAAGAAGCTCCCAAGCATCTTTGAGCTGTGAAGGCCTTTTAATAAGAACGCCATTTTTTTTTTTGAATATGTAGCATGTTGAGAACTGAAAATGTCAAGGATACCATAAATTGACGCCAAATTGTACCATTGAACAGTTTTGTACAACGATTGTACAACTTCGCAAACTAGGAACTTTATCAATGATATTTTTTTATGTTCCCTAGACTCTCATAAACTTTGTCCGAGTGACTTTGGATGGTGTTTTATTGGAACAAATTTTTGGCAAACAGTTTTGCGATTCCGCTTTCCTCGTTGCGTTTAATTGAAATTGAATTTAATTTACTCTAACCAAGGACAAAGGCATGAACTCTTTGCGTGGCTCTGTAAGCATTATGGCAGGAAACATTTTATTGATTTATTCGATTCAAACCATTCCACTTGAAGACGGGTTTTGGAAAAAGGCTGCAGGTGTTTCAATTTAAAATGTAATACGTGTTCTTGTTAAGTCTACTTGATTCAGAACAAAGTTATCAAATCTGGATAAATGGGTATTAAAAAGATGATATCTTTATTACTATACAGACCGGAAAATTTGTCGATATGAAAACCGATTCAAATCCCAGACAGTGAATTGAAAGCAACAATGTTTACATTTCTACAACGGGCTTCCGATGTTGAGCGATCATAATTCAGCCCTTCAGCTTCAGTGAAAGCGTGTCAAATGTCCTTTGTCACTCTCATTTATAAAACATCTTGGCGAGAAACCGTCATTAGGGTTTCGACTTTCAGCTTGAGCACCGCAATAGGACAGCTTCCAACAAGTTGCTTATTTTCATAGGATTTTCGAACTACCATCTCAAGTAGACTATAATAAGATTATTCAGCTGAACGTTACCAATATTGCTAGTAATAGAAATTGCTAAGCGCCTAAAGGTGAAGAAATTCGTTTAAAAAAATATCTCTAGTTGATAACTTTGACGTAAACATGCATTTGCTTATTATGACAACCGCTTACGAATATTTTCAATGCACTAAAATTGATCTTTTAAAATATGTGACTTTTTATTTCAAATTTTATTTTAAAATAGATACTGATAGTTTGAAGTTTGTACGATGTTCACTTGTCAGCGAAATTAAGTTATTGTCAAACTATCGAAAATTCCCAAGAATCGGTTTGTTAGCCAGACTGAAATAATCTTTTCTTAGTAAATGAGACCTCGGTGTTCAATGCCAGATAGGAAAGTTGATTGTTGTTACCTTTACATTCAGTTTCAAGTTTGTTGAATTTATCTGTAATTGTTGTATGTTGTTGTAGTAATAGCAGTTTGTTTGTGATCAAATACGCAAATCGAGAGTGATTTGTGACATACGATCAATTTAATTCACTTTATCGTTGCATGTGGTTGCATTACCGCAACGAAATTTGTAAGTAATTTGTGCAATGTTTTTGCATTTCGTGTTTCTATGCTTTACTGGGCTTGTAGTTGTAAAAAACGCTTATTTGTCTCGGCAACAATACAGGGTCAACTGAAATAATAAGCTCATTCCGGTCCAATAATAAGCTTATTTAACTGATAGCGAGAGCTAGTGGGTGGCGAGATCAACTATGAGATACTGCTCAATAAATGGATATTAATTGATTGATACGCCGCCGCCAGACGATAAATGGAGTTTGCCTTTGTACGATGTATTTTAATTTCTCACACTGAATACGATCTACAAATTGTCAAATTTTCTTCAATGCTAATTGTATAGCATACCGCATACCTTCATAAGATAAGCTAATATTTACCACTTACTTTGGTATACACAATTAGCCAGCAGCCAGTCTGTATAGATCAAATATCAATATCTTACTGACCGGAGCAATCAATCATAATTGCTGTATGATGATCGTCTCGGAATTTTGAGATATTCAAATATTTGAAAGACCAAAATTGCAAAACAGTTGCATAGTTGTTGATTACAAAATGCGATACCGTAAAATAGGATGAATAGGAACATGGAGGTCAATCCGGACAGGAATTATATTGTTATATTGTTTATATTGTTATTCGATTATCAAACAATCTACAAATGGTCTTTGTTTTTCTTTCAGGACCAAGAATTTCCTTGATTCATAGCGTAAAGGCACATGATAGTGCAATTTTCATTGTGTCACTCGAAAAAAATCTTAAATTGGTGACACATTTCAATAAAACATTATTTCGCACACTTATTATAGGTTCTTATTGGCATCATCAAAGTACCTAAAGGTTGTATAAAATCTTTATGTTCAGATTATATTGAATGATTGGCTATTTATTAAACAAACCAAATATAATCGTTTTTCACTAAGTGACACTAATCACGGGGTTAATCGAGAAAAGAGAAAAAAATTATATCAAGATGAAATATTTTAATATTCAATTTTCTCCTATCTAAATAAGATATAATTTAGTACTCGTAGAATGTTAAAAAATCTCAAATTATAACAAAAAGTCCATGTTAGAATGACTAAATTATATAACCCTTTGATAGCATTATATCAAGATTATAACTCGATCAGATAGGATATTGACCACTAAAAAAGTAAAAAAAAAATTTTTGGCTTTGAACTCAAGTACTTGTATGCAAATGTTGTATTGTATCCTGCCTTACCCTCAAACTCTACCTCCGAGTTCCACTGTACTCGATTGAAATAGTCTTAAATGGAATATTCTAGTGAAAAACTTTATCGTTTGGAGGTTTTCACTTTCATAATCGCAAAAAATAGGTAAAAATTATACATTTTTCACCTCAGACCCGAAGACCATCTAACCATTGAGTCTTAAATAAATATTATTATTATTATACATTATTTAAATTGCAATAATTTGCTTAGTCGCAGTTTGGCGTACCTCATTTTTCGAAGAGTGAGAGTTGTGATTATAATCTAAACTAAGCTTGCCAGATTGCCCGGTTTTATCCGGGTTTGATTCAAAGTTTCGATAAAGTCTGGTCCGGCCCGGTTGCCCAGATATCATGAAAAAAGTCCGGATATTGCCCGGATTTTTTCACAATTTTCACAAAGAAACCAAAAAAAATCAAAGTTTTTGAGTAAGTTTCGGCAAAATCGATTAACGGTATGGAAATTTTCAACGGTTGTTTCAAATAATTTCGCTGTTTTACTTTTATAAACCTTTAAATATTTAAGTGTTCCAACAAGTTTTTGGAAGTCTGCAATTACATTAATAAAATATCAATTTCATTTTTTTTGCCTTTTTCTTTGCTTTTATGTATAATTGCATTTATATTTTGCCCGGTTTTTGCCCGGTTTTTGGAATTGAAAAATTGAAATCCATGCCCGGATTTTGCCAGTTTTTTTTGAAAAAATGCCCGGAATTGCTAGGCCCGGATGGGAGTTGAAAAAATTCTGGCAACCTTAATCTAAACTCATGTAAAAATGTCGGTAGATTCTCGTGGGTTCCTTTCCAAATGATTCATCAAAATTGGTAAATTTTCGAAACAAATTCACACTTTAAAAATTACTTAAAACTGATATTTTTTTATTTTTAAATTATTTACTCAAGCATCGCAATAGACTAATCTAATAACTTAACGATGGAAATTCGAATTTTCTATAAAAAATGCGGATGTTTTCTTCGAAAAGGGTCTATAGATGTGTGAATTTGTATTGAAAATTAACCAACTTTATTAAGTCACTAGCTGACCCGGTGTGCTTTGCTACACCTTATAAAAATCAATAAATTTCATTATAAACAAATTTTCGATACCTTCATAATGAGAGCTTTCACATCACATGTTTTTCAATAATTGTTTTAAATCTGATATTAAGAACTCATTTTTATTTGCCTTCCTCCCCTGCAATTTGGGGAGGGTCCACGAACTCCCATAACAACATTTTTCGTAATCAAATAACATTACATTTCACATATTGCCCCATTTGCTTGATAAGTTTTCGAGTTATACATACTTTCCTTTTCCCGTTTTTCCTCTGAAAGAAGGAGAGGTCTTGAATCTTTAAAAAAACCTCCATATAAAATATGGTTTCTATTGCTTGAAAATTTGTTTTAAAAACTATGCGATAAAAGCTCTCCCATTCCTGACTCTGTACTGTATGGAATCTCTCCTAAAAAAATATAAACATTTTTCGTACTGGAATACTAAATAAGTGCTCAAGCTTACAAAAAAAATCTGTGCAACTCCTTTTCACCTCTTTTATCCCTACTGGTTTTTAATAACCATAGAATCATTTCCCGTACTCTTTAACTCTCCCCTGTGAAATTTGGTTGAATTTATTTGATGAGCTCTTAAATTTATCGAAACAAACTTTCTTTGCTTTCTTATACCGTTAGGGGAACCAAATCATCCTAAAAATATTTCTTGTATTTTCCAATTTGGTACCTTCTGATAGATTAGCACTCGTTCCTTTTCATGACTCTGGATTTCTTTTCTTCATAAGCGTATTACTTATGACAAAATATTTTATTATATATGGAATCTTTGCTGTCCTTTTTTAATGTGGAGAGGATCTCAAACTATCGAAGAAACATTTTTTGTAACAAAATTTTACCTATTCATTCTCGAATTATTAAACCAATTGTGAGAGTGAGCCCCTTATCATCCCATAACCTCAGAAAAACACTTCGTGTATACAAATACGATCCCATGTTATATATAGCTTCATTCTCGATAAGTTCTCGAGTTATTCAAAATTTGGGTGACTCTCTCCCCACTTTATATCTACCCTCTGGCAGGAGAAGGGGGCCTCAAACCATCGAAGAAACATTGACCGTACAAAAATATGCTCCCATGCAAGTTTGGTTCCATTTTCTCGATTAGTTATCGAAATACTGTGTGTAAAAATGTATGAGTGGCCGTCTTCTCACTTTTTATCGTTCCACTGAATGGAGACAGGGGTGCTCAACCACTGGAAAAACATTTCTTGTGCTCGAATACTTTCTCATGCGAAATTTGGTTTCGTTTGTTTTATTAGTTGTTGAGTTATGCTATAAAATTTCTTCCTACCTATCCCCTACTTGGGAGGAGGGGATCAAGATCAAATATTCCGTGTATTCAAATACACTCCCATGCCCACTTCGGTTCCCTTTGCTCGATTGTATGATTGTTCCCATATCGTATTTGGTCCAATTTGTTAAATAAGTTCTTGGGTTATGCAAAAAAAAATCGTATGTGAGCTTCCGTCTTCCCTAAATGTATCCCCAATCTAATGAGAAAGAAGTCTCAAATAAGCATAGGGGGCATCCATAAATTACGTAACGCTCTTAGGGGGGGGAGGGAGTAAGCTCGAGCGTTACGAATTGTGACATGGGGGAGGGGGGGAGGTATGCTCATCGTTAAGTAACGATTTTTTATCTTAAAAATGTCAGTTTACTTAATTGCAGCTATTTTGATGTCATGCCATTTTCGCAGAATGATAAACATACCAAAATCTGCTTAAAATTTGTAGGCTTCAACATGATTGAAACTGGTTTGTAACCTTTCCCCTTTAAAGAATCTGAGATAGACTCCGACAAATGCGGATTGAATATCCGTGAAATTACCGTTGGAAAACCGAATATCAGGTTCATTTACTCCCAAGAACTCAGTTCAAACTTAAGACGGAAATGTAACTATTTTTTTCTCAATTGAGTTAAAAAAATGCAATTTTGATTATTCCGAGGAATACTACTAAGTGGAATACATTTTGCATAACAAGTTATACTCCTTAAACAAACTAAAGTAAATGGATCATGAATCATCAGTGAACGAGCACAGAGCAACTCGGATTAAGACAATGAATTTATTTTATCGAAAAGTTATCATCATTGAGTACTAAGAAGTGATTTGGATAGATATAAATTTCGTTTTGTAAAACGTTAAAAAAATTATGTTAAAATCTTTTTTTGATCTTCGAAAATCAGTATTTAAAAACATTAGAAGATAGGAGGGGGGGGGGGGGTAATTATCAGCGTTACGTAATTTTCGAATGGGGGTACGTCGTAGCGTTACGATGTGTGACATACGGGGGGGAGGGGGTCAAAAAACTGCATTTTTTGCGTTACGTAATTTATGGATGCCGCCATATAACCATTTTACGTATCCAAATGCTTTCTCATGGCAAAGTTGTTTCCATTTGCTTGATTAGTTCTCGAGTTATGCGAAAAATTGTAAAGGAGCCCACCTTTCTCCTTCCTATCACCCAACTGGAAGTAGTCAGTAGTACCAAATATTTACAGAAACATTTCTTGTGCTCAAATACCCTCCCAAGCCAAATTTCGTTCCATTTGCTGATTAAGTTCCCGAGTGATGTAAAAAATTGTATGGGAGCACCCTCCTCCCTTAAAATTTTCCAACTGGAAGAACGGAGGGTTCTCGAAATATCATAGAAACATTTCTCGTGATCACCTTTCCACACCAAATTTGGTTTCATTTGCATGATAAGTTTTCCAGTAATGCTGAAAATTGTAAAGGAGCCCTCTCCCCACTTTCTATCTACCCACTGGAAGGAGGTAGGGGTACTAAATATTCATAGAACTATTTATCGTGCCCAAATACCCTTCCAAGCCAAATTTGGTTTCATTTGCTCGAATAGTTTTCAAGTTATGCAATAAAATGGGTTGAAGGCCTCCCTCCCCTTCCTGTACCTCCACTGGAAGGAGAGAAGGGTCTGAAAGAATCATAGAATTATTTCTCGTATTTCACTACATGCCAAATTTGGTTCCATTAGGTTGATTAGTTCTCCAGTTATGTAAAAAATTGTAAAGTAGAACCCCTCCCCACTACCTATCTCCCCACTGGAAGGAGGGAGGGATACCAAATATTCTAAGAAACATTCCTTGTACCCAATTACCCACCCATGTCAAGTTTGGTATGATTTGTTTGATCAGTTCTCGAGTTATGAAGACTTATTACTTCTATATGAGAGACCCCCTTCCCCATTCCAAGACGAGAGAGGGGTGCCAAACTAGTATAGAAACCTTCCCCGGCATTCAATACCCTCAGATTCCAAGTTTCACGATTATCGGTTCAGTAGTTTCCGAGTCTATAGGGAACAGACAGGCAGACACACATTCATTTTTATATATGTAGATATAGATTTGGCAAAGAACACACGAGAACCCATCGACATTTGCATGCATTTAGATCATAATCACAACTCTCTCTCCTTGTCATTGTCGATTAACTTTGTCGAAGACACCGATGAATTACGACCAATCCTCTGGCCTGCAGTCAATTTAGACCACAAAAGTGTGGTTCCTGACTCACTGTGCGCTGCCAAAGAGAGTTCTTAATACTCGTCATTCGAATACTCCGAGTGTGCTCAGGTCCTCCTCGAACAATATCCTTACTCCGAAAGTTGTGTTTATGGGGTCTCGTGTTGCCTATTGTCTACCATTCGCCAGCAAAACCGACCATACAGGTATCTTGTAGATTTGCCTAAAAACTGACTTGTGAGAAATTTCAGCTCAAACAGGCTTCATTTAAGGATGCATCAAGCTACGATTTGTTATCCCTTTGAATCATTAAAGCGGGGGAGAAAATTTTGTTGCCAATTTTTTGGGGAATTGACCGTTTTTCGAAAACAGGATGATTTCTATTAAATGTAAAAAAATGAAGCAAATATTTTCTGCTGGGAGTCTCGTCCTTTCAACTTTTATAGATAAAATGATAAAAAAAAAAGATTTTTAATGCTTACCCTAATACCTTACCTGCATTCTGTTAATTGCTCTTCACAAGAAAAAATAATATTTCTTACCATTCATGAAAATTTGGGAAGCCTGAAATTCTTTGTAAGCACTCGAATTCATCCCTTATTTTATTTTTGTAGTATTCCGTCTCACGGCAACTTGACGAACATAATTCCTAAAACTCACTCGGTCCATAGCAACCGTTCTCCAATTTCTCGGACATTCCACATTCGCCAGATCATGCTCCACTTGGTCTAACCATTTCGCTCGTTGAATTCATGAAATGGATCTATCACTGGATTGCATGATATTTGACTAAACTCATGATATCAATTTTGTTTGGGAGTCACATTGACTCAAACAGCAACGGATTGTTATGCTGAATGAGTTCGGAAAGCTTAGGATCTTAAATGAGAATAGGTCATGGAAATTAACCAGTACAAACTCGGTATACGTATGCTAATTGTCCTTAGTAATAAAAAAATCATCAAAGTAAGTTTACTTTTAATAGTTGTTCACCTAACAAAGCAGTTTAATAAACTGAAAATTCCTTAATTTTGGTGTTTCTAAATCTAACATAACGACGGCCAATGCACTCTTTTTTGTAAAAAAAATCAATTGCCCCTAAAGCTATACTTGAATGAACATTATACTCAAAGATTGTTGTCTTCAAAATCACAATCAGATTTTCTTGGATCACTTGTCATCCTTAAAAATAATACTTACATTTTCTTTCAAAATGAAACCATAAAAACGAGGAATATTCAATTCTATATTTCTTTTTTCAATAATTCTTCGCCCGTTTGTTTGTTGATGCCAGCTAGTCGCTGAGCCTTATTTATCGTGTAAGTTTTGAAGTAAAAACTGAAAAACATTGACAATAGAATCAGCATGTAAGGTAGATAAATGCAAATGTAAACTGGCGGTATCAAACAGCTGCTACGCATGGCAAATCCCACGTTGACCAAGATGCTCATCAACTGAACCTGTCGAAAGTTGAAATGAAACCACAAATCAGTATAAAACAATTGAGAACGTGCGTCTTCAAGCTACTTACAATTTGGAGCACTGTTATGAATTTCTTCACGCGGTTTAGTTTGAACGGCAAATGTTTGGAGAAAATGGCAATCAAATAGTAAGAATACATGAACATGTGCACTGTCGAGTTGACTATAATAGTATAGGTCAACATGCTCCCTAGAATGAATAATTGGCGTCAATGGATTTGATTTGAATTAATCGTAACCTTTTTACCTCCGACATATTTAACGAAAATCCAAGCTATTGCAAAAGTACAGGCGTGGTGATACACGTGCAGGAAACTGATTTGGCTTTGTTTCTTTCGTAGGGCGAATAACACTGTCTCGATAAGTTCAATCATTTTTATCACATAATTGAAATAGGAGCCGTACATGAAACCAATTGCTTCGTAATCGTTGGAAAAGTCCGGTAGCTTACAGGTGTAAAGGTACCGAAATGTCCATCCATGTTTGAAGAAATGCCGGATCAGTAGATAACATGCGATCACTTGGAACAGATTATAGCCGATCATAAAGTTTCTCAACTCGAAGGGTTTTCGGTTTTTCATAAACCTAGCAAAATATTAACAAAATTATTATTAAGTGTGGCTTCATTCAAAAGTTGTTTATTAATATACCTGGGAACCCAAACATAAACGGAGCCAAAATAAAACAAAAGTATAGAAATTGGCCACATAGGACTATAAACTAATGGCAATGGTTCTGTTCTTTGGTCTGATAACTTTTCCACTAGCAGGGTGTAGAGATTTTCCAACTCACTAAACCGACTCGTTACGTTCATCTCCATTGTGTAAGGATCTATAATCTAGAGCGTACTGTCACAGAAACAGAAAAAAACCCCAACTACACTTTCCCGGCACAATGGCAAGCACTGTTTATATTTTCGAATTCGGCTTGTCGCGCTTTCGGTAATTGCTTGTTGCACTCGATGGGCGATCCGCTCGCTAGCCGTGGAGTTCGACGACTGAGAAGATGTTTGATGTGCCACAGGCTTAATCTCGCGCATGGAGCGCACGAAGAAAGCGTACTAGGATACGATTTATGAATGGCACGCAACCACTTAGTATGTGTTACCTTAAGGGACCCAAGCACGTTAAATCCGTTTATCAAATTCTTGGCTCAACTTGCTCGTCCTAGGCTTGCTCGTGATTGTGTAGTAATTCGTTCTCCCATCGCAAATTTCGTGGCTATGTTTGTCGAATGAATTTTCAGTGTCAGTGCAGGGGAGTCAGTGTAGAGAAAATATTTTCCTAATAAAATGGTTAAACAAGGTTTGAAAGCCTTTTAAAATCCAATGATTTGCTCATTTTCCTCACCGCTATTAAGTTTCGTTCTAGCAGTAAACCCTTTCACAAATTCTGGTTTAGAACTCAGAATAGGGATTAACATTCAGACTTTAAAAACAGAGATTCAATGTGATTGATCAATAATTGTAGGCACTTAAATGTTTTATAATCATATAATATGTATATGAATATTTAAAAAAAAATAATAATTTTTAAGGAATTCACTATCTTGAATTCCAACTCAGCATTAGATTTTCCTCTGATATTCTTCGTGTTTCACAACTATACCAGGGTGGCCGGGAAACTCGGGATAAAATCAGGAATTTCGAATTAAAACCGGAAAAAATTATTAATGGAATATTTTAACTCATACATTAACCTATTAAATCTTGAAGGTAATTGATTTCATCATGACGATACTTTTGCTCATAAATTAATTTATAAACTAGTTTGTTTTAGGATGGTAAACCATTCAAGAACAGCCCGAAAATGTCGGGATTTTATAATCAATGAGTACAATGCCTGGAAAATTCGGAAATTTCCTTTGAAAAAATGCGATTTTTGAGCTCAGCTCATACATTTGTAGAACAAAGAAATGTCTTTGGAAAAATGTCTTGACCATGAACTATTTAACTGACGCATATTGTGCACTGCTTAACTGAAGTTTTAATACGTTAAGTCTTGATAGTTATTTTTGTAGTGGTCAAACTAATCAAGGTTTTTTTATATTTTGCATCGTTGGAGCACTTTCTTTACGAATATCTGGTAAAAATAGACTTTTAAATCTGAATGAAGAAATAACAGAAAAGAATAAAACAATTTTATAAACTTGCGACTTCATAATTATGATGTGGATTCATACGTTGAGATCACACTGACTGAATTCACATCTCGGAAAGTAAAATTCATGCTTAACATCTATCTTATAAATGGAATTATTACACACTAGTGCAGGATTGATGATTTTCAAATCTGCATTAGGAGTTTTTTTTTTCAGAAAAACACGTTATGCTGAAATACAACTTGAAAAATGAGCAAAAATCCAACGAATATATTTAAAAAGAGGATGAGTGAGATCGGTTTAACCTTCCAAAGTCGTTCGGGTCAATATGACCCGAAGCGCACATTCAAATCATCATAACTCTTCTAGAAAAAATCGCAAAAATTTGATTTTAAAAACCTCCCTGGGGAATCACGAAATACACAATCTGTAGTACCAGGCAACTTCCTGTGACCACCGGAAGTGCTCCCTCAAAAAAATCCGTAATTAGGCTGTTCGGGTCTATATGACCCGAGAGTTTGCGTAGGTTCCCCTGGCCGCAAATATTGACCGATTTCGATGAATTTTAATTCATTGTATAGATAATTTATTCTAGTTTCTCAATATCGAAAAAATAAGTCGAAATATTTTACGAGATCACCTGTAGCTGATTCCGAATGAAAAAAGTCCCGAAAAAGAGCTCTTTTTAGAATGCTTATAACTTGTAACAGGTTCCAAATATTGCGCTGATTTTATAATATTTGGAATTGTCAAGAATAAATCTATCCATGGATGTAAAAGTTTTTGGTGGTCCAAAGGAAGTTTTGGCCGCTATCCCGGAACTTCCGGTAGAAAAAATTCTTACTTCAAAAAAGTCATCCAATTTCGGCTTTGCATTACTGTATCTCGCTTACCAATGGAGCGATTCTCTGAATTCAAATTTTAGTTTTTTTTCGTTAACTTAATTATTATTTTCGTAGAACATAGTCGGTTCCTCAAAAATTTCAGTTGTTCAGTATATTGTTATGAAAATCACATCTTTTTTGTCATTTTTCAAACTCCCCCTCATGTCGGTGGGTTTACGGGATTTTGTTAGCGTGATTTCTCTAAAATTTGAACTCAAATTGGTCACTTTTTATGTACCTAAAGATTCATTAGAATCTCCTCTTTCGATGGACATACTTTTTGTGTGGTGTTTTGAAAATTTGTAGCAACGTTTTTCGAATTTACTGAAAGCTGTCAGATTTCAACCAGTTTGGCCCACATTTTCAGCAGGTTGGTGTACAAATCTCGCACCCCTCACGTAGCCGCGGGAGAAACAAATCCTTTAGCTCTCTTTTTGTCGCTCACCAAATCTACCACCCAATCCAGCAGCAGGAGGAACTGCCGTCTCGCCGCGTGGTTTGTTGATTGATTGTGCTGATGCTGATAACGAAATGAATGCTTTATTGTTGTAGGTATTGCTTGAATCTTTTTTGATATTTTATATTATAAATATTTGATGTTACCCATCCAACATTTCTAAAGTTCACGTCCATGATTCCGGATTCAGATTCAGATTTCAGATTTCAGATTCAGATTTAAGATTCAGATTTGAGATTCAGATTTCAGATTCAGATTTCAGATTCAGATTTCAGATTCAGATTTCAGATTCAGATTTCAGATTCAGATTTCAGATTCAGATTTCAGATTCAGATTTCAGATTCAGATTTCAGATTCAGATTTCAGATTCAGATTTCAGATTCAGATTTCAGATTCAGATTTCAGATTCAGATTTCAGATTCAGATTTCAGATTCAGATTTCAGATTCAGATTTCAGATTCAGATTTCAGATTCAGATTTCAGATTCAGATTTCAGATTCAGATTTCAGATTCAGATTTCAGATTCAGATTTCAGATTCAGATTTCAGATTCAGATTTCAGATTCAGATTTCAGATTCAGATTTCAGATTCAGATTTCAGATTCAGATTTCAGATTCAGATTTCAGATTCAGATTTCAGATTCAGATTTCAGATTCAGATTTCAGATTCAGATTTCAGATTCAGATTTCAGATTCAGATTTCAGATTCAGATTTCAGATTCAGATTTCAGATTCAGATTTCAGATTCAGATTTCAGATTCAGATTTCAGATTCAGATTTCAGATTCAGATTTCAGATTCAGATTCAGATTTTAGATTCAGATTTTAGATTCAGATTTCAGATTCAGATTTCAGATTCAGATTTCAGATTCAGATTTCAGATTCAGATTTCAGATTCAGATTTCAGATTCAGATTTCAGATTCAGATTTCAGATTCAGATTTCAGATTCAGATTTCAGATTCAGATTTCAGATTCAGATTTCAGATTCAGATTTCAGATTCAGATTTCAGATTCAGATTTCAGATTCCGATTTCAGATTCAGATTTCAGATTCAGATTTCGGATTCAGATTTCAGATTCAGATTTCAGATTCAGATTTCAGATTCAGATTTCAGATTCAGATTTCAGATTCAGATTTCAGATTCAGATTTCAGATTCAGATTTCAGATTCAGATTCTGATTCCAGATTTTAGATAATCTTTCTCTATTTTAAAATCAAAACATTTACTACGAAAAGAGGTATCAGCATGAGCACAATCAATCAACAAACCACGCGGCTGGCGAGTTGGACAAATTTGCCCTAGCCATCAAAACGCGAAGAAAAAAAACACGCAACAAGACGGCAGTTCCTCCTGCTGCTGGATTGGGTGGTAGATTTGGTGAGCGACAAAAAGAGAGCTAAAGGATTTGTTTCTCCCGCGGCTACGTGAGGGGTGCGAAATTTGTACACCAACCTGCTGAAAATGTGGGCCAAACTGGTTGAAATCTGACAGCTTTCAGTAAATTCGAAAAACGTTGCTACAAATTTTCAAAACACCACACAAAAAGTATGTCCATCGAAAGAGGAGATTCTAATGAATCTTTAGGTATATAAAAAGTGACAAATTTGAGTTCAAATTTTAGAGAAATCACGCTAACAAAATCCCGTAAACCCACCGACATGAGGGGGAGTTTGAAAAATGACAAAAAAGATGTGATTTTCATTAAAATATACTGAACAACTGAAATTTTTGAGGAACCAACTATGTTCTACGAAAATAATAATTAAGTTAACGAAAAAAAACTAAAATTTGAATTCAGAGAATCGCTCCATTGGTAAGCGAGATACAGTAATGCAAAGCCGAAATTGGATGACTTTTTTGAAGTAAGAATTTTTTCTACCGGAAGTTCCGGGATAGCGGCCAAAACTTCCTTTGGACCACCAAAAACTTATACATCCATGGATAGATTTATTCTTGACAATTCCAAATATTATAAAATCAGCGCAATATTTGGAACCTGTCACAAGTTATAAGCATTCTAAAAATAGCTCTTTTTCGGGGCCTTTTTCATTCGGAATCAGCTACAGGTGATCTCGTAAAATATTTCGACTTATTTTTTCGATATTGAGAAACTAGAATAAATTATCTATACAATGAATTAAAATTCATCGAAATCGGTCAATATTTGCGGCCAGGAGAACGTACCGAAACTACAGGTCAAATTTATCTAAAATAGATTTGTACGGAAATTTTGCTAACGGCTTTGGAAAGTTAAAAATGAGGAGTTATTTTGAAGAATCCGACTAAAATAACAACTTAATTTGATGAAAAAAAGAACGTTAATAGACCATTAAAAGAGAGATATGCCCAGCAAACATGAAATCGTATCAGAAATGATAACTTAAGTCGTTCATAATGGTGCTGCGAATCGCAATTCCCACAGCATAGTGAAAAGATCGTAGAAAATGTCGCCTGAAGTCAGTTTAAATCGGATATGATAGAATGTTCGCCATGTTTATAATTTTTGAATGATTTTGCTCCTGCGCAGGCTTCAAGTGAGAAAATCAACGTCATATTCTCTCTGCAACCAGCAGTGCATCCAGATGGCTACAAATCAGATGAAAATTGAATAATATTGACCAATGAGAGAACTGGAAAATATTGTCGTTGACAACGATTTGAAGGCTATGAAAGCAAAATCTTGCGTTCTCCTGCATTCTTCTGATGGAGTCGTATAACGCCCATTTGGTGTAGTTTTCGTCGCTTTAAGAATAAATTGAATTTATGTATGTATATTAGACTGAGTCGATTTGGGGTCGTTTTTGAATTTCTCAAACCCTGGGGTCTTAAAAGCTTCGTCTTGGTCCAAAACTCATCCATGATTTTTTGTAGAATTTTTAAGTAACGTTTACATGAGTAAATTTGAGCTTTTAGATTTGTATGGGAAAATTGAATATATTGTACTGAGAAATCAACATCATTTTTGTTTCTTCTGTGAAACCTAGCCAGCTGATGATTTTTGTGCCAATCTATAAAACTCTTAAAGGAAATTTTCCACTGATCAACTTCGTTTAAGACCGTAACTCCGAATGTTATTAGGCAAAAAAGTTATTAGCTGTTTAACAGGGGTATGTCTTTTCGCATTGATAAACAATAAATTCAATTGACATCACTTCTAGAGCCTCGCGATGTATTGCATGAAAAGTAGTCATGCAATACCTCGAAAGGCACCATGCAGTGATGTCAATTGAATTTATGGGTTATCAATGCGAAAAGACATACCCTGTTAAACAGCTAATAACTTTTTTGCCCAATAAGATACGAAGTTACGGTCTTCAACAAAGTTGTTCAGCGGAAAATTTCCTTTAGGAATTTTATAAATGGGCACAAAAATTATCAGCTGGCTCGGTTTCACAGAAGAAACAAAAATGATGTTGAAGTCTCAGTACAAAATATTCAATTTTCCCATACAAACCTCAAAGCTCAAATTTTCTCATGTAAACGTTACTTAAAAATTCTACAAAAAATCATGGATGAGTTTTGTAGGTCAACTAATTTCGTGAAAGCTAGTATTTACAAAGATCTTATCATCGAAGGTTGTTTTTATATAAATTGAACTATGCAAATTAACGTGACTTTACTTATTTTTAGCTGTTTCCAATTCAGTTTACGCTACTTTTATCAAAAATAAAAAATTATCATAACCATCGCCCAAGTTCTGATTGATAAAATATTTAACAAAAACTAAATATATCCTAATTTATTGATTTGTGTTATATGGATTAAAACACTAAAATTGTCTAAAACATCAAAATATTAGTTCAATAATCAACAATTAAATTTCAGACAAATGACATAACCTCGAGGTACTAATCTTATATTTTCATATAATTCAGCTCAATTTCAACTTTTTAGAATCCGGAATTGACCCATGCGAAGGAAAATGCGGGAAAAAAAATATTTGGAAGCCATCATTTTATTTGGTTAATTGATGAACGCAGTGAGGGTGTAACAAGATAGCATGTTCTTGTGTGATTCTTGTATACATTATTCGCTTAAATCGCATTCTTTATTAAATGAAAAATGTGAATTTTAAAAGCAAATATCAAATTTGGAAAGGCTTTCCAATTGAAGAATCCGGCACCTAAAACTCAGGCTTTAAAAGCGCATTCCGTAAATAAAATAAACGTCAAACTTGAAATTTAATTGATTTATGAATCGGTAATTCAATCCGAAATTCATCATTCATAATTGTGTTTCAAATTTCAGAATTCAGAAGCAAGAGTTCAATATGAAAATTCAGTATCTCAACTTGAAATTTTGTAGTATTATGTACATGGCATCATATCCAAGATATAGCTAATGTCATGCAAATAATAAAAATAAAGCATCAACCCTTATAATAAGCGCAGATGGTGTGTACATTGAAAAGAAAGTAAAAATTTTCGGTAAGGACAACTAGAATTATTTTCTTAGCATATTACCATCATCAAATATGTAAGCCCTCTCACACTCTTACGTTGAAGTTTCATAAAAATATCTTCATTTTTGTTTAAAAAAAACTGCTAAACATGTTTATCGGCGGATTTTTTTTGAAACAGGGAAAATCATAAAATCTCTATCGGGAAAACCGGGGAAAACGGGAATTAAACAATGGAAACTCGCTGGTCACCCTGCTATAAATTCATCGGTAAAATTAGTTGGTGAAAATAGATGCACTAATAACACTCATAGCAAACAATAACTGGTTTCATAATAACTGATCAACTAATTATATTAGATTATATTTCCAACAATTGGTCTGTTTTGTGTGTTTCTCTGACAACTGTCATGTTAGGTAAAAATAATATTAAAATCCCACATTTGTAAACTATTATTGATATTTTTCAGAGGTCATTAAAATTCGGACAGCATTCTTGTCGTCTTGACGAGAAACCTAAAATTTGTGACAAAGCTTAAAATAAAAAAATTAACCCTGTGTAAAAAAAAACTTTCAAACTCGCATCATTTAAGATCAAATAATTCTTATTTTCAATGAATTTAACAATTCCGTGCAGTCTCAAGCTGCTTAGCTAAACGATGCCTTTATATGCTTATAAGTAGGAACAAAGTTATTTTCTCATATCGTGTAGGTTTTGATTACAAAATTCTATCAAATTATTGACCGGCATGCTGCATCAATGTGTCGTTAAATATTCTTCGTGAATGCAATGATGCAATCATTCTAACGCTCAGGAACACCGTTTACTCATAGATGTTTGTTCAGAACGACCAACAACAAAATTGGGAACAATAATTGAAACATAAATGAATTGGTGAAGAGATGACTTTTAAAGTTTGGGAAAAAATCTACATTTAAAAAATTTTGATTTATCTCGTACTTATGAGTAACATTTAAAAAAAATATTCTTCTTCTAAATGATAAAAAAAATTTAAAAAAATTCAAACTTATTTAAAAAAAACCTTAAAAACTAAATTTCAATTTTGTTATTAATTATCAATACTATCGCAGATTTGTTAAAATTGTGGCGTTATCTGCATCTAAACTTGATGGAATTTACCTCAACACACTTTTCCGATCGCCCTCTTACTCATTCATCTGCAGGCATTCGTTGTTATTTTACGAACGAAGATCCATTTCAAGTTTCCTTTCGCTGAAGCTTCAATTCGTTCGCCACCATAAAGCTCATGTAGATTTGCTTTCGAGTTTTGCTATAATGTTCACCAACATCGGGTAGGTACAACCACCTCAGGTGAATAGGCTATTCACCCAACGGAAATGAAAACCTTAACCGTTGATCTATGAAAAAAGCTGATGTAAATCATTCTTCTTATATGTATGAAATTATTCTGGTTACAAGTATTTGGACCACATGTGTTGTTCAATCATCTTTTCATTCTGGAAATGTTTAGGCAATACATATTCATAAAAAAAGTTAGCAAAACTAAAAACCAAATTTATCTAAACTGTTCAATTTGGATTTCGAAATTTGATACTGTATGAACACAGAAACAGAGTTGCAGTAGCCAGTTTGTCCGATTTCCCCTAATTTCTTGGGTGCAAAGTTATAATTCCGATTGTAGCAATCTACCTTGCTACAAAAAGGTCATATAAACCATACTAATTTTTGCAAAAATAACATGTCCCGGTTTTTGAGGAAATGTCCCACCGTCCCACTTTTTCCTCAAAGTGTCCCGCTTTTTCTTGAGAAAATTATCGTGGAAGACTCAAGCTTCTTCGATTCTACCACTTCAAAAAAGTTGTTCCATGCTTGATGAAATCGCTTTTTATAAAATCTCTCCTCGACCATTTCAACTTCTGTCATTTTTTCTTATCTTCTTTTATCCATTTATGATTTTCAATACTAGAACTGTCCTTACATAAAGAACATGACCGATAAAGCTGTAAAAATTTATTAGGTAACACGTTTATTAGACTGCCCCAAATTTGTATGGGAAATTTAAAACCTGTGAAATGTTATACGCGAGCCTGAAATTTGTATGGGATTTTGGGACATTTTGTTCGAGAGGAACATGAAAAAGCAATATTTCGTCAATAACTTTTGTCTCCTTCGACCGATTTATTTCAAAAACGGGTGACAAATATTTCTTCCGAAAGTTGCATTTCAATTAAAGTTAAGATAAAAAAGTTTTAAGCTTCAAAAATTGGACAACTTATTTAAGGGTGATATTCATCACTGTTTTAATGAAGCGACTAAATGTCAGACCAGAAAACTCAATGTGAAATGCATGCCGTTTCGTCAAATAATGACCGATTTCAACCATTGTTGTTGCGCTCGATTGCAATTATTTAATGTTTTTTTTTAATATTTGAGTTTGGATGATATTCACTTGATAGTAAGGGCGGAAAATGCTTGACAATTTAAAAAAAAAATGCATAACCACAGGGGCTTTGGAACATGACTGAGACATTTGTGATGCAAATAAAAAGATAAATTTTCGAAAAACAGGTCCATTTACAGTCTTCTTTCGTTTTTCTATAATTGTAGCTGTGGTTAAACAAAGTACATCATTTTGTTAAGAGTGTTTTTTATTACAAAAAATAATGAGGTTTACACGTGAGTTTTTTTTCTAGTAGGTTTTAAACTAAAAAAAAATTATATTTCCATATCTTTTTTTTTATTCATAGAGTAAAGGATCGTATTCATCACTGGTAATGAATCGGGGCAGTCGAACATATTGACGCCTCATTAACAGTAATGTATAGGTACCATCGTAAAATAGCCCATTTTTGAAGCCTTATAACATTTATATCTTAACTCTTTACGAAATACAGTCTTCGGAAGATACATTTTTCATAATTTAGGCTTTAAGGAAAACCAATTTGAAAAAAATGGCCGATGGGAACCAAAGTTGTTGATGAAAACTGGTTTTTTTTATTGGCATCACAAATTGTTCAGTCATGTTCCAAAGTCCCTGTGGTTATGCAATTTTTTTTTAATTTTCAAGCATTTTCCGTCCTCAATTCTTTCCGAACTATCAAGTTAATATCATTCAAACTCAAATATTAAAAAAAACATTAAATAATTGCAATCGAGCGCAACAACAATGGTTGAAATCGGTTTTCATTTGACGAAACGGCATGCATTTCACATTGAGTGTTCTGGTCGGACATTTAGTCGCTCCATTAAAACAGTGATGAATATCACCCTTAAATAAGTTATCCAATTTTTGAAGCTTAATAACTTTTTTATCTTAACTTTAATTGAAATGCAACTTTCGGAAGAAATATTTGTCATAATTTAGGCTTTAAGAAAACCCGTTTTTGAAAGAAATCGGTCGAAGGAGACAAAAGTTATTGACGAAATACTGCTTTTTCATGTTCCTCTCGAACAAAATGTCCCAAAATCCCATACTAACTTCAGGCTCGTTGAGCGACCCCTTCCCGTGGTCCGATCTGGCCCAAATTTGGCATGAGATCTTGTACTAGGCCCAGGATCAATTTTAGCCTGCAGCGTATCACTTTTTCAAAAATTTAACCTCAATTCATTGGTTCAACATAGAAAATAATTCAAATATAATGTTTTATAAGACAAGATTCAATAACTCGTTTAGTTCTTAGCATTTAAGGTTGCCAGAATACTGGGCGAGTCCGTGCCATATTATCTTAAAACCGGGCAAAATCCGGGCAAATGATTTCAAAATTTTCAATCCAAAATCCGGGCAATATCCGAGCAAATTTGGTGAAAACAAAGCAATTGTTCATTAAAAATCATAAAGAATACACTTGAAAATATATTTTTAAATCGAAACACATCAGCTTATTTTGAATCGTAGTTTAGGCTTCCGAAAAAACGGTTTATGATTTTTTAGATTCAACTTTCTAAAGAAAGATCGTTTTTGGATGCAAATATAAATAAATAAAATAACTCAATTTCTGATTTTTAGTTCAATTTTGGAAAAAAGTGAATAAATCTGTACAAAATCCAGACATTTTTTTTACAAAAGGCGAGCAATCGGGTTGGACCGAACTTTTCCTACATTTTGTGTCAAATATTCGGGCTAGTCCGTGTAAGACCGGGCAATCTGGCAAGCTTATCTTAGCATCACCATAACAATTGGATTCATTTAAGCATTTGTTTTGAGCACGTTCCAGCGATGTTAATATTTTTCTATTGAAAGAAATATTCTTTAAGTTGCTTTCAAATGATGATGGCTCCGGAGGATAGCTCCGGAATCCTAGCAGAATCCTCTGAATGTACAGCTTAAGGAAAAAGTCTAATTCCAGATAAAATAGAACATACCTAACGAGCGAAAAAAAACCATTTTGATCCAAGCAATAAATGAATGGACGACCTCAATTAAATAGACTTCATAAATGATCAAAAAAGGCTTTTTAATAAAATATAAACATACATAAGTTACATAAACATTTTCAAAAACACCAAGAACAGATTGTCCGCGCCCAATAGTTGCCAGGCAAATTCTAATGTTGTCCGATTTTTTTTTCCAATTTTCCAAATTTTCCAATTCAAACCAATTTGGAGACGGCCCCTTTTGAGGGTGGTCGTCCATTTAAACCGTTGAACACATCATGCGAAAATTCGGACACAAAATCTCAAAAAAAACTCGAAGCTGCCGGTTTGAGAGCGTGGAATAGCGCTAATCTTACGTAAAATTTCCTCAGAAACTCAAATCTGATGTATGCTAAAGATAGTAGGAAGAACCGCTTCATGAGGGGATGGGGGTAGCAAATTTCACGACCAATTTTTTTCTGTGATATTTCTGCTCAAACATCGCACGAATAAAAGAAATTGTACTATTTTAAGAAGAAATTAATCTCCGTTATTTATTGATTTATCGACCTTTTTGATGAAAAGTGATGTCCTTTTAAGCAAATAACATTTCAAGATTATAAAATTAGAAAGTAAGAAGAAATGAAAGATGGTTAAAATTAGCGACTAGCAAAAATGAAGTCTACTTTCATCGATGGTTAAAAGTCTTTGAATTAAGGTTTTTTTTTCTAAAAAGGCTTTCAATTTCTAAAAAATAACTTGTTCTTTGCTCAAATCTAATAAGCCAAATCTACCAAACTCTTGAAAAGAGTTCAACCATCAATAAAAAAATCAATTTTCAAAACTTAAAGATTCTAGCAAACTCGATCAGAATTTAGAATTTTAGTTTGAAATCTCACTTTTGAAAAAAACTGCAATATAAATAATGTTAAACAATACACCGAAAAAATGGGATTCCCTGTAGATTTTTGTAAGTTAAGAAAGCATGTTTCTTAACCAGCAAATATTTTTCATTAATCAGCATCAGCATCTTAATCAGCGAATATTTTTTATTAAACATCGATTCAATCATTAAGATTTTTTTAAATAAAAATCTGGTTCACATATAACACACGAGGTATTACAGGACACGACACTTAACGTTCTTTCTAACGGAAAGGGTTTAAAATTACCTTTCTTGTCGACCGGTTTCGGGCTCGATGTTGCCATCTACAGGATGATGTCCGGCTGGTTACTCAAAACAAAAAATGATTATAATTTTATTGGCATGTTCGGCGGAATGAAAACTAGAGAGAATTTTTATTATTTATTTTTTTATAGAAATCGCGCGAAAAAAAAACAAGAAAAAGTAAAAAGTCTCATTATATCTATATCAGTATACATTCCAATTAACTTGTTTTAGTAATTTTTTTCCGGAAACAGTTTATAGACGGCCGAAATATTGACAATTTAAGTCATCCTGTGCAACGATGGGTCAGAGGACAAATCACTCTAGTTAAAATTTAAATCTTCTCTGAATGCTAAATCATCAATAATTAAATTTGATTTCTGGAACGTTATATTAAACATACAATTTTTAATACTTCCTGAATTCTGGGATATTTGGAAAATCAGGGCTAGAAGTTGGTTACTTTTTAGTAACTTTGTCACTTTTTTAAGCTGGTCACTCACTAGTTGCTTTTTTTTTAATTTGGTCACTAAAGTCACTAGTTTCAATATTTTACTTACAAATCACTACCTATTACCTCCAAAAACTTGCATTTGCATTTTTGTTTAAATTTCATTTTACAGGTCGGCCTCGATTATTCGTATTTTCAAGCTTTGAAATTTATTTCGAGCTTCTATACTTATGTCAACATGCCTGACATGACTGGCGATGCATTAAAAAAGTTTGAAAATTTTCAAAGTTGGTACTAAATAAAGCTTAAAAATGAAAAAAAAAATCGAAACCATATGCGGACTCGTTAGAGGATTAATTTCTTAGGTCCTGAGGTCCTGAGGTGCAAAATTTTTTGTTTTGGCTCAAAATGCAATATAATGTGTAACTAAATTATACGAAGTTAAGGTCTTAGACAAAGTTCTTCATCAGAAAAATTTCCTCTTAATAATTCGTAAATTGGCACAACTGCGATAAAACGCCTTCCAGAGTAGAAAGAAAGATTCGGGATCAATAAACCTATTTTTCAACCTGAGAAAAAAGGAAAAAAAGGTAGGAAGTAAAATCATGTTTGTTTTGCAGAGCAAAATTTTTTCATACAATCCTGAAAATTAAGATTTACTCAAGAAAACTTTTCTTTAATTTTTTTAATTCGGCGAAAAATTCGATGAATTTCGAGCCAAACCGAAAATTCTAAGACCTCTGGCTCTGAGATATTGAAAAAAATGACCCAAAATTGACTCAGTCTGTCTTGAGCCATTTGTTTAACTTTTTTTATTTACCAGGAGCTCAAAAATCCTTATAGAAAACTGTATTTAAAATCACAAATTGATTATTTAATTTATTGGTTGAAGTTTTTGGAGCCTCTATTGATGAAATTTTTGGTTTGATGTGGTCACTTATTTTGCCCTAATTTCATTTGAAAGTTACTATTTTCCCCTACTTGTTTACCTCATGATCGCTTCTAGCGCTGGAAAATGAATTTCTGAATCTGGACACTAACTATAGTATCTGAGTCTGTTTATAACTCTTCACATTTATTCTAAACTCTTATCGTTTAAATTTACCTCATCATGCTGCTATGTTTACAGAAATTTATTGCGTTTTTTGATGATTTTTGTTCATAGAATCGTTCGGCTTAGATCGATAGGCAGAGTTGTAGAAATCCAAAAATAGTTTGATTTGCAATGCCATGTTTGGGCCGTGGTACAGGCAGTGCAAGATCGGAACAGTACAAGTACTTTTCATGGCATTTGCTAGATTTCCCAAAACGGTAATCAATTGGAACTGAAATTATATTTCCGTGTCATTTTCGTGCATTCTAAAGATAATTGCTAATACTTACGATTTGCAGCACAGTGACTAGTTTTTTAAGAGGAATCAAACTGAATGGCAGCTTTTGGGCGTATATCGAAAGAAGATAGTAAGTGTACATCCCAACATGCACTATGCTGTTCACTATTATGGTGTAGCTCAGCATGCTCCCTACAATTTTAATTCTACGTTTGAATCATGCACTATGATTTCGTACTCTTTGAAATACAAACCGCCTCCATACTTGGCAAATCCCCACGATGTCACCAGAGCATAACAGTGATGGTAAACATGAAATGCGCTTATTTGATTGTTCTTTTTCCGCAACGCGTACATCACCGTTTCGATCAGCTCAGACAACTTCAAAAGATACGTAAAGTATGCTGCCCTCAAGAATCCAAGCGAATTCGGATCGTCGGAAAAGTCGGGGGTTTTACATTCATGAAAATAACTCCATCTCCAGCCATGTTTGAAAAATAAATAAATTGCTATCCCACTTCCGATGATTTCGATGGCGTCGTAGACCAATATCAGGTGATACAGTTTGAAAGGCTTCTTGTCAACCATCCATCTATAAATGATAACTTTTTTAGAAAACCATAATCTTCTGAGTTAAACAAATTTACTAAATTTTCAATTTAAAAGTCCAATTTTAAAATTTTCAAACTTACTTAGGAACAATGTTTAACACAAGAATCAAATAAATCACAATACTAGAAACGACCCACATGGGATTATGTAGTAAGGGAAGATTTTTCGCGCGCGGATCGGCTAGATCTTCTACAATGTACGTATACAAAGATCTGATAATATTCGAATCGAAAGTTAAATTACTGGCGTCCATTTTGTTGTTCGATGGATGCTGCAGCTTCCGAGGTAAAACTTAGAATAAACAATGATATACGATATTCCAAAGATGATATGAACTTATTCTCACATCGAATTATTTCAAAATGGTGAACGACACAGTTTATCGTTCCACTAAATTTGAAGAACATAAATAACTTCTGTTTTCTTGGATTCGGCAAATAATCATAACCGGTTGTCAAAATTTGACTTTAAAAATTTTTGTTTGAAACCTTATCTCACAAAATACGACCTTCGGAAATCGGCAAAATGGATCTGAGATCGTCTATTAATTCCAGTTTGAACTTTCAACCATACAAACCGTTCGTCATAACATCAACATGCTTGATTAAGACACTTTCAATCTTCTTTGACGAGAAGATTGTGCAACAGCTGTATTAGCTAGGTACCTAGGTACTTGCATTATGACGACATGTGCTGAGCTAGAATTGAACAGCTATTTCCGTCACGTGGATCATCTCAACCATCAGCTGTGGAGAAAGCGTTTGGAACCCATTATTCTTGGGATGATCATTTGACTACATTGAAAATTTCGGAGTCGTTTTTTAATCCTATTTTCATTAATCAAATATTAGTTTTATTGATAATTTTCACAATGTTTTTTTTTATCACGAAACTTGACTCTTGATTCATTGTGTTCATCTTTTGGAAAAGCGTTTAGAAAATTATAAATGAAAACAAATCGTTCTACTACAAGAGTAAGTATCGGTAAACTATTTTCATTTGAAATCAACTTATCTGAAAATCAATGCTTTCATTCTAGACCAAAGGTTGGCAACCTTTTTTAACCGGAAAAGTCAAAAGTTCAAAATTCAAAAAATATTCTAAGTTTAAAAAAGCTACATAAATTTTTCCTTATTTATTTATGATTTTACTTCAGTAGAGCATAAAATAATCTTTTGGATCACATAAATAAAAGACTATCAATTCTTACAGAAGTTATGTTTCTCTCTCTATATTTTTACGACTTTATCTTAAGTCCTAGTACCTATTTTTTATTGCAAATGAGCCCTTCAGGGATCGAACCGCCCCCCATTCTTAAAATTTTGTACTTTTTTCCCAAAAACTGCAATATTTTTGTGAATATCTCAGAAACCGTAGAAGCTCATCTTAAAAGTTAAAGAACGGCGCATTTTTTTTTAGGTGATTGAGTGATTCTTTTTTAAAATTTAATGCTGAACATATTGGCACCATAAAAATAAAAAAGTGAGGGCATTTTGAGATAGTCGCACTTTAAGTTTTAAAATGCAAAAATACTGAGTCTGGCAAACCTGTACACAAAATTTAACAATAACATTCGAGTGATAACTAACAACTTAATTTTCAAAACAAATCTTAACTTATCTGTAACTTCTACGGTTTCTGAGATATTCACAAAAGAAAATTGCAGTTTTTGGAAAAAAGGAAAAACTTTAAGAATAGGGGGCTTCCATTCGGACGGGGGTGGTCTGATTCATCCAAAACTTTGGATTTTTCTTATTTACATTACAATAAGTCATCCTACTAATGAATGGGCCCTAAATCGAAGAGGATCGATGCTTTTTTATGATCACTTGGTAAGGAATGACCCTAGCTTTTATAATAATTCCTTTCATAATGATATTCAAAACAGCTCAGATTTTATACTTTACGATCGATTTTGGTTTTCGATTTTGGTGCTGACTAACCCATTCATTTTTAAGGTTCTCATAACTATCAGATTTAAATGCTGTATAAATTTTGTAAATCAAGAAACAAAGTTTAAGTCGATGAAATTCTTTACTAGAGAATTTTTCTAAGTATAGTTTTTGCGATCAAAGGAATTATTTAATGAATATTCTACATTCATTCCAATAATTTGTGAATATTCCAGGCAACACTGAAGAATATATCTATCTAAGATATTCAAATTACGTTTGAAAAACTATAACACAAGGTAACGAAATTCACATTTTTTCGAGATGCAAAAAATTACAGAACAAAATTGAATTTATTGAGGAAAGCTGATTCCAAATCAGCAATAAGTTTTTGTCTAGCACCTTTTACTTTTATAGAACTTCAACCCAACTCTTCCACTTTCAATAAAAAAAATCTTAAGAATTCCACCACTTTTTTATCACCACCAATCTTACTGCTTTATCGTCTTCTTTTACACTTCCCTGTTCCGGTTTCTCAGGTTTTCAATTCCAAGTGTCAGTACCCTTCATGTCACAGCATTCACTCAATTCTTTGAATCTGTTGCCCTTGCAGCAACATCATCCTCCCGGTGGAATCCTAGACTGGTTCCATACTGGTCCCGTACTTCCAGCACTGCCAATTTCGATACAGGACGGCATTAGACATTAGACATTGCAAGCTTGATAGAGCGTACCATTCTTTCCCATGCCTCGCCCATAAGGGGGCACCTGGCGGAATGAAGCATCATTTGGTATTTGTATTGGTAAAGGTAGGTTCTAGTCCCATGTAAATCTGTTTTCGCAACAATCTTTCCGCGCCTTGAAAATTCTTCCATTTTCGCTATGAAATTCTACTGACGCACCATGATGAGCAATGAATCGGCGTATCCCCATGATACAGGCTTCCTCAGTCCTTTTATATAGTTAGTAACCACAGGTGATGAATCCCGGTTTACTTCCCTTAACTCCACCTGGGACGCGCAGGGACTGCGCGAAGACCTTGTTCCCACCTCTAACTGTTTAACACACTGTTCTTCAACAGTGGAAGGTCAATTCGCGCTAGTGCGCTACAAGGCAATACTCATAGACGAGACCACTTTAGGCAATAACTCTCATCATTATGACTCGAAGTCTAAACTCTCCTCTAACGACTAGAGAACCGACATCTCCTCGCAATGACTCGAGATTCCTCTTCGAGACTCGAGGCCTGATCTCTCTCTTACGACTCGAGATCCGACCCCTTCTCGCATCGACTCGAAGGTTGATGTACACAGTACACTCTACACGACTCAAGGCCCGACCTCTCCTCGAGATTCGACCTTCGACCTCTCCTCCTGAAGCCTCGAGGCCTGACATCTCCTCTGACGACTTGAAGCCCGACCTATCATCCCCAAAATTCGATGTTTGCCACGTTTATGCCCGTCGTGTGCCGATTGAGAGTAGCTTATCCTAGACTCGCGCCTGTCACAGCACACGCGCGGGACTTAACGCAACTACTCGGACGATTCCCAGCGAATACGTCATCCTACACAAACTCGAATGACTCACCCGGGGGCATCGAGAGCCACTCTGCCCGTGGATATTCCCCGATCGTGGTATAACCCTTTCGCAACGGTTTCCACTGCCTTAGAAGGTAACGTCTTATCCCGGCAGCTTCGATCGTTGGGTATCGCACTACTCAGATACTACCCGAAGGTGTTGCATCCTACGCACGAACGCAGCGTACCCACGGAATCCACTACGCAGAAGATGTTTCCTTATCTATGTAGCTTTGAAGGTTCACTATAACTGGTCAATATGGGGAAGCCACAAGTCCAAATTGGTAGTGATACTGCATGAAGCATCCATGACCAGTCAGGAATTGCGTCATATGGAAGTCCACTTCACCGTGTCTTCTTCCAATCCAGCTCCCGATGTGCGGGATCAGACGATGGGTCCACCTTCCTCTCGCTGAGCTGTCCCTCAGCTGCTGCCTGTTGGACATCGAGTCCTCATTGGCGAGATCTCGTACGTTGGGCGTGTCTTTATTATCGTAACAATAGACATCCTCCTCTAACAAAACCAAGATGGGCATGACGCCCGCCACTACGCAGGCTGCTTCGGACGAGATGGTCCGGTATCCACTGATAACCCGCAGGTTCAGCAACCGCTGAACGCTGCTGAGTCTCTGCAGGTTACACTGTCTTCCCAGGGCCTGCCTCCATTCCGCCGCTCCGTACCACAAAATTGACGTGGTCACGCTTAACAGTATCCTCCTCTTGCTACTTCGAATTGCCGAGGAGTTCGACATCATCCGTGGCCATTGTCGCTCTCTTACACACGTAATCGACATGACTCGTGAAGCTAAGTCTGTCGTCAATCATCACCCTTAGGTAGTAATTGCTCATTTGGACACGATATCTCACGGTCCAACTGCATTGGTACCTGTTTGGGATGAGGTCGCCATTTCTTGTATAAGAAAACTGCATGTTATCCATATCGCGTCCTGTTTGGTGTAATCCAATTAATGCCATCCGAAGCTCTACGATATGGATCTGAAACTAGCGCGATGTTGAACTTTTCCGCAACTGTCATCTGCCGCAACAGCTGGTGTGCTGTGTAGCAGTGGTTAAGGTTAAGTTGTAAGACTATAGATCACCTCGAGATGTACAGTTCTAATCGTAGATCAGAAGAAAAGTGCCACCCACACTTTAACACTCGCTCTTCCTACTTTAACCTTTTCTGTACGGGCTCAAAATGATCCACACCTACGTACGTGTAGGAACGGGCACCAGAAGACAGTCGAGCTAGCAAAAACCGCTCCATTCTAGGTATTACCGGACGACATCCTTCAGTTTGGTTTTTCTTATACTTATACAACATAACAGATTATGATATGAAGTTTTTAAATTCTGGTTAAATAGTTTTATATGACAAATCATTTTCAAAAAACTTCCAAGGCTAGAAATTCTTCTCATCAGAATATCTCAAACTTTACGAAGTTTGCAGACTTGTGTATAAATTTTCTCGAACGAAATTCGACTTAAAATAGATTATCTTTTTCTTAAATCTTCACAAAAAAAACACCAGTTTTGCAAGAAATCGGTTGAAACCCTGATTTTAACAACTTTAATAACATTAAACCGACAAAACAACTGTCAGTGTTTCGATTCAGAACTATAACTCTCATTCAAAGTTATTTCGAAAGCAGAATATAGAATCGATAATTCGGACTACAGTTCAATCATCAAATGTAATTTAGATTTCAAATCCAGACCAGAAATATGACTTGGACACAAAAGTTTAGAATCTGAGTACTGGATCATGATGTTAAGGCATGTTTTAGAATCAGTGAATTATGCACTTTTATTCCACTTGAAAATAGGTAAATATTTGAGCCTTTTATTATGTGACCAGAAAGAGGATGGGCTTATGAGCTGGTGAGAAATGAACAGCTATCTGGTCGTAATAACATGTTGTTCAACGCCCCTCAGACAATGCATTTTTCTTTGCTCATTGTAAGTATTGTTGTCAGCCGATCAGTGCCTCTAGAAAACTAACGTTTACTCAAGTTTATCCAATTACACCCTCCACTGTCAATTAATGTTAGTAATTTCTGTTTCAAGCAGCACGTTGATTAAAAAGGCTTAATTCAATTAGGGTTTCTTTGATAAGTCCGTTGATATGCAAGAAAACTATGTCACTTATGTTGCTATTTTAACTTTTATTAGTCAATTTTTGAAGACTTACATAATATTGCTTTCCAATGTAAGGCAATATAAGCGTGCGGTTGAATTCGTGTTTAGCATTCTTTCTAACTGTATACTGCTATGGATTTTTTTCCTTAAACCTTGAAATTAGCCTAAATTCGACTCGAGACTACATACCTATCTATCACAATAATTCCAATCATCATCATCATCATCTTATGCACTCATTCCTATTAAATATTAAAAGAGTCCCGCCAGACTCGTAACGAAGCAAGCAGATTTCAAACTCTCTACTCCAGCTTTCTATCTACTGCGGCTGAACGTTTCTTCTCGTACGACTTCCGGTAGAAATCTCTAAACAAATATATCAAAACGAAAATATTCGGAATGTACATGGCTAGGAACGGTTTGCTCGTGTTGCACCCAGGCTGCAGTCCGGCGAAGTTGTTGACCGTAAGGAGACCAAACTGGATCTGAAATTGACTGATGTGTCAATGTTGTTTTTATTTAAATTTTGCTCAAATTACTTACCAACTGAATACTGGTTATATATCTTTTAACTTTCGAAGCTATTAGCTTGAAGATAGCTACATCATAGGCTGATATGAAGTAGTATGAGTACATAATTATGTGAACCACACTGTTGACTACGATGGAGAATGTAAGCATACTGCCTATAAAACGAAGTTATAGGTTAAACAAGGCTCAAACAAAGTTAGGAAAAATCACAAATTTCAGAACAACTTACCTCCAATGTACTTGCAGAAAATGTAGGCTATGAAAAAAGTACTGATGTGGTGGTACACGTGCAGGAACGAAACTTGGTTCTGTTTCTTCCGCAGCACAAAGATAATCGTCTCCAACAGCTCCAGAAATTTTATGAACAGAATATACCACGTCATTTCAACCATTTTAACGGCTTTAGGATCGTATGAATAGTCAGTTTCGTAGCACTTGTAGAAGTAATCGAACCACCATCCCGCTTGAAAGCACTGAAAAATAGTTTCCATTCAAAACTGAAATCACGCGTCATAAGTGTATCGACTTAATCCACTCACCATTGCGACCACGTACACGCAGTACACTACTTGGAACAGATTGTAGAACCCGAGGAAAGTTTTCATCTGGTACGGTTTCCTGTTTTCCATGAATTTAGGAACTATCCAGTACACAAGGCTGAGATATGTGAAAATGACCCCCAGCATCGGGAAGGGCGATCCGGCCAAGAACCAGTTAAGGGTTCTCTGATCTGAAAAAAAATAAACAGTCAATGAACTTTTCGGTTTAAATTATTGTATTTTTGTTGATCTTACCGGCATTTTCATAGAAGTAGTAGTTATACGCATCCATCGTTGCGAATTAACTGCAAAAGAAAAACAACACGTATTTAGCTTTTTTTTTGTAATTAGAGACTGTAACAATGTACTTGTTTGGTACAGTTATCGGATTGATTCTTTATGGTTAAAAGAATTTTTAACATCTTAAGAATTTTTTTTCGCATGAAAATGTGGAGGAAAACGGGCTACATGACTGAAACACTTCACAGTTTGATACGATTAGTAGGTATAGTCAAAGACACATCAATAACTTGATTTTCTTCCTAAACGGTGGCCATAAATTACTTGACAATTTTGTTGCGTGATTAGAAATCATTTCATGTTAAGCTTTGAGTGGCTGATTATTGAGATGCTTACATGTAAGCTTCTATTTGGATGGTACTTGTGGGTGAAATTTTTTTGAAACCGAACAATTCCAACTAGGAAACGAAACAAGAATAATTGAAATGCTCTATTTTACAACACTCTCTTGGAGAATTGCCTTTTCGCAAATTTTTGACAGAAGCAAAACTATCGGCAATTAAATATTACACTACATATTTGAAACAAATGGACTATTATCAAAAAATTTAAGAGATTTTATGAACAACCTGAATTCTGGTGAGCTTCTGTCGGTAGTGAAAATATTTTTATCAATTTTGTCAATTTTTTTCAGCAAGGAGCAGTTAATTTTGTTTGAGATCGAGTAGGCCTTGGTCGAGTGCGGTGGCGTTTGTTTTTTTTTCTGCGTACAATTTTGTCGTTTTTCTGTCTTTTTTGAGAGGAAGTTTTGATTTTTGAGACAAATCATCAATTTATGAATGTGATTAATTTTCTGTCAGCAAAAAATTTGTAGGTGGTTGGTGTTTGAGAAATAGTGCGTCTGTAGTGACGACCACTTTTGGAATCAGGTCACTTGAAAAGAAACTATCCCCTGAAATTCGAGTTCAAGCCCTCCGAAGCGGTCTTAAGTTTCCCAGAAAGGCGATGCAGATCTTCAGCTGATAATCCAACTTCCGTTTCATTATGCTTCAGTGAGCCCGTTCTTGTTTACTTATGATTTTTTCGTGAAAAATATTATTTCGTTAATGACTTATTACAATTATTAGATTTTGTCACTTCTTGGCCTTTTTCGTATGGATGCGTTTTCATTAAAAGGCTTAAAAATAACAAAATGTTTATCAGGCTTTTAATCAGGGACTATAAACGAATTCCTATTTTTCAATATTAAGGTGCAATAATAAGCTTCAATCTGTTTAATTTTCACGAGAATATTGTAACAAACAATGGATGATTTGTATGAATGTTCCCTTTTTTCCGGGCCATACTGAAGACATCTTCAAGAATAGTTCAACTTAGAATGTTCTTAGTTGTTATGATATTTTAATATTTGATATTTAAAAATATATATACATGTTGAAACTATTGTATTGTAATTTCGTTAATTTTAAAATTGCTAATGATCATGTCATGATCGATTAAAACTTCAACACGAACATCATGACTCTTGTTTTATCGAAGCTTGTTTTCATGCACTTAGGATACCTCTTTTTCCTCGAGGTCCGCATCTTAGTTCCTTTGAAGGTTGTCAACTGTCGTCAAGTTGTTTTTCCTAATTTGGAACATGCTCACCAACCTAGAACCAAGAAAGTGTCTCGCTCGATAAGCAAAATTGAACCAGCCACATAAGATCTCACTACTGATCGTTTTGTTTTTTTTATTTTGTTGAAAATTTAATAAATGATGAATTAAGTATCTGTTTTTGAAAAAAATGATTAATTTAAAAAAAATATCATCCAACACCCAGTCGTGGGTACACATTTCATCTCTCACTACATTTTAACCAGCAACTGTTAACTTAGCTTGGATTCTAAGTTTTTTGTTAAGTTAAGTTAGAGACCATTATGTTTATGAATCATAAATTATGATGGTTTGCGCTTGAAAAATTATAATGATGCTCTTACCAGAAATAAATAACCTACCACTTAGCTCAGCGCTAGAAAAACTATCGCGTAAGTTGATGAGAATTTAACTCGACTGCGAAAATCCTGGTGGCGTTGATGCACGGTATCAAAACAAACAACCCAGAATCAAATTAACTGATGGAAGAATCAAGGAGTCGCACGTGTTCCAAGATAAAAGCCTCTCAATGAATCATTTACTGTAACCTTAGTGTTAATCCAATGTTATGCTATATCAGTTCGTGGAACCAGTCAAATTGATTGATATGACTAAGCGAAACATATGCCTATTTTCCCGACTACGATTATCAATATTTGATATCATTCGATACGTTTGGTAATTTTCCAATGTACTTTTCTGTTTTTCTTACAGTCAAAGGAGAAAATGATGAAGGGAGTGCGTCGGGGATGCGTCCGATTGAAGGGAGCCGTTGTCGGAATCGACGATCAGGACGTAAACACATTTACCATCACGGTCGATCATAAAACGTTCCACTTTCAGGTAATTAATGGTGACCGACCACTGAATGAACGTCGAGTCTCATTTGATTCAATGAGCTCTTATAGTACCTTCTATAATCTGATTCCTACTAAATATTCCCCAATCAGGCGCGTGACGGAGACGAACGAGAGAGGTGGGTTCGGAGGTTAGAAGACACTATTCTCCGGCACGCAAATCGAAGTCGGGCGCTCTGGGAACAACAGTACAGCAGCACAGGAAGCACCAACAACTCACATGGGACACCCGGTTCCAGTGCCAGACGCGCCAACAACTTGGCACTGTTTGACAAGAAAGTAAGCGAAGCTGACGCCTATCTGCAGCTTATGATCGAACAGACAACGGTACGTTTGAAACAAATTTTATTTGAAAAAATATTTGTTTGAAACCAATTTTTTTTCTTTATTCACAGAAAATCGACAACAGAATACAATCACTTGGGGAAAGTGAGGAAGCACAACATTTGAAGCTCATCCACGACCATGCGAATGTAAGCTTCAATCAATCAAACATATGATAGATGAAGTAAAACAAAATGTTTATCTTTTTTTGCAGGCTATGCTAGACAACATAAAACATTCCATTGTTTTACTACAGATAACAAAGGTAAGTAACTGATCTGGAAAATATCTGGAATACTTCGCATATCTCACAAAAAGCACGTTAAAAAACATTAAAACTTGGGTGTCAGATTTTTTTTTTTTCTTTTTACATTAAGACTATCCTTCAAAATTATTTTTTTATGTTTCGTTATAAACTACTTTGCAGAATCTTTGAGTTGAATTTGTGTGTATTGATAGGACAACTTAGTTTCTAAAAATCGACCCAAAAGGTCAAAAAATTGGTGTGCAACTCGCTGTTGGACCAACGAGTTATCGGATTGATTATGGCACTAGAAAGCTATAAGATATAAATCGATCAATACTGATGTTATGAAATCGCTTGGTACATCTTTGTACCTGAAAATGATCACATTTTCATATGTGATGAAAGGAATTAGAGAAACATGAACTATCAAAGAACGAAAGAACATAAGCCGTAAATATCATGAAAATTTCGAAAAAGATACAACGGCTCACCGACAGGACTTGAACCTGCAATCTCCGCTTCGGTACAACGGCGCGTTAGCCAATTCTAACGTTCACCGTGGTGGAATTGGCTAACGCGCCGTTGTACCGAAGCGGAGATTGCAGGTTCAAGTCCTGTCGGTGAGCCGTTGTATCTTTTTCGAAATTTTCATGATATTTACGGCTTATGTTCTTTCGTTCTTTGATAGTTCATGTTTCTCTAATTCCTTTCATCACATATGAAAATGTATAAATCGATATTTAATGATGCAAATTGAGAAATCTATTTGTCAACAAATTATGCTAATGAGGCGTTTAACAATCATTTTTATGGCAACTAGGGCATGCATCCATCAATATAAGAATATGCACAGAACAAAGTCTTAAAATTATATAGGAATTAAATTGGTTCTGCGGATCATATACAAGATATCTCGTTTTTTCGCTTGTCGCAAGTGTGCTACTGTTAGAAGCTTAACTCAAATATTCTATATTTATTCATTAAACTATCATCGACAAAATTGAACACAACACTTGCCGTAACTCAAAGAAGCTAAAGTTGTAAAATTTAGTTCAATAATTTCTGAGATATAGAAAGCCGAGGTTTGGTGTTTCTCGGATTAGATTTCTATGCGGTCCGTAATGTGTAAATAATTTCTCGCTTTTAAGAGAACATCAATTAAGTCAAAGGGTCCAGTTTTTTATATTCAAATATACGTAGAGGATATTAGATGAACTTTAAAATTTTGTCAAAGGCTCTATGAAAAACATAGTGAAAACTTTAAGCAAAGAATGAGATTTTTTCGTAGTCTAGAATCACGCCAATGTTGTCTTTGATTCACAAAATTTAGAAGGTCAAAATTGAATAACAGATAGCTTTGGGTATCCTTATCCTCACAAACAGATAGAAAACTATCTGTTTGTTTTTTCGCGCTGCTAGGAAATAGGTCTACTTTGTGAGATTTCTGTAAGTCTTGTTTTTTGAGACATCTTTCACTGCAACATTCCAGTTTGTTTCATCTGACATTTTCGACGTTAACAAAAAACAATTAGATACAGTTATAAAATAATTTTCATGTTTCTAAATTGTGATTTCGAAAGGAGCTTCAACTCAAGTTGAGTTTATTTTTTAAAGTTTGCTTTTTTATAACGGATTTTACCTCAACTTTTTTCCGAATCAATCTCGTTTTGTGATTTTTCAATTGATTTACGAGTTGAGGCTCTCCACTGTAATCAACTTTAGCAAAATATCTTATCTACACAAAAACTGTGTCTTTTATTTTATTTTTATGAATTTCCAATGAAGTTCAACGTTCTTTTTGAAAACACTTTTTTTTTTCACGGGAATGCATGCTGCACCTTTCAATCGGAAGTGCAATATGGATGATAATATTCACACGAAGCAAACAAAACAAAAACACATCAACACGCTTGGCACTTGATTATAATTTTTGCCGCACGCGACATGTTACAAATGAAATGTAAATCGGATGCTTGCACACTTTCCGAAGTGAATGAAATAGTAGATAAACTGGAAAACACCAGATTTAATTAGTGCTACTTATCGCTGCAGACAGTTGAACTTGTCAATCGCGGCAGTTTTTATTGAAGGGCCTTAAAATCTTTTCTAAAAAAATCTATGTTTTCAACTAAATTGAAAATCAGCATTAGAATGAAAATTCTAAATCAGAAATAAATAATAATTCAAAATTAGAATTTAGAATCAGGGATATTTTTCCTTTAGTTCACCCATATTTGAAAATTCTATTCTTGAAGGCAAAATATGTTTTAGAATTTAAATTTTTTTAAATGAAAAGAATTTTTTTTCTTTATTATAGAGACTTTCAGCCTCGGGCTGGTTCGTCTCTTTTCTAATGAAAAGAAAAAATCTGAAATGTTATTCACTGTGGTGCAAAAATTAGGAAAGTTTTTTCATAAGAAACACTTTTTACCAATCCTGGATAAGTATTACCGGAATAAAATCATAAGATCCCAAGTAACCAAAAGTCGCATAGATACTTAATCTTGTACATTAAAAGTTCACATTTGGCTGAGTTAAAGGTTCTCGAGAGAAATGAAACAAAGTGCTTGAATTGGACTTCTGAATGAACATAAAAAGTCTATACAAATAGCATAAAACATTTTTGTGCGTTCCAAGTACCTTAAAAAATCCAAGATTCAATTTGGACTATCGTGCTTCGTTACGAACTTCTTACGAATTTTTTGGTTCCATAAAGAACTTCTTAAGAACTTTTTGGTTCCACGCAGAGCTTGTTACGAACCTTTTGGTTCTATGAAGAACTTCAAAAGAACTTCAATGCAATACATAACAGAAAATCAGAGATACCAATATACGAAAAACGAATTGACCCACATATAAATCAACTGTTTTGATCAAAATGGAAAGATGACATCAATTTTACTTATTATTTTAAATATAAATTTCACATTATTTTAAAATTTTGACAATATTTATATCTCATAAAATTTCACAATGTTGCTTAAAAATAAGGAATTATAAGGACAATAAATTTAAAAAAACTGAATGTGATTAATAATGATATCGCAATTCTTTGCTTGAATAAAAAGATGAAAATCTGAATTTTCAACAGAGGTTTTCATTCAGAAAAATTCTTATAAAACTTGACTATCAAATCGTCCACGTGTTTTAATAAATCAATTGATTTAGTTTTAATTTAAAGACCAAATAAAGCTACAATATTCGTACCAAATTTATTTTACATATTACACTCGTATGTAACAGCCTTATCTTTCTTGAGATTCAGCAATAGGGAAGAATACTAAAATATTATGGATACCATTCCTTGAGATCAGATTGTCAAGGTATAATAAAAGATTTATTTATTGACATGTTTGAAACTTTTCACATTTTATGCCTATGCCATCGAGTTTCTATTTCCAATATTTTGTTCTCTCTTCGACGGGAGCAGATCTCATGGCAGCATCAGCAACAGCGAACTCGGCTTTACCAACACCCGGAAGATCCACTAACCAAGGGCAGCTTTTCCTAGCAGAAGCATTAAAATCATCGCATTGATGGACAGGGACACTCTTGAAACCGATTGAATGTAATCAATTTTTTGTATTCAACACGAGAATTTCCACCAGGGACTGCCAAAAAATAATGAACTGAATACTATCCACATACTGGATGATAAATTTAGGGGATGTTTGTTCTTGGTTTCAACTTGGTTTTTGCTTTTTAAAGCCGCAACCTGAAAGAAATGTTTTACATAAAATATCAAAAATCACGGAAACAAATTTAAAACTTACGTAGCCCATGAATGATTGCCGATGCAGAATGAGTGAATGTACAAAATCTGTACGAAGGATTATTTCTTCTGAAGGGTGATAAAACTTCGTCTTTTCATACCTTCTGTTTATAATATTTTAAATGGATTGTTTACATGTTTATCCCGCCTACTTTTAAAGAATAACCCGTAGTTAACTTTAAAATAATGTTTTGAATACAACAACCTAGGCAACAGCTATGGTATAAAGGTAACGTGTTCAGTTCGTATTTAGCAGGATCAGGTTCAAATCTTATAGCAAGCAAATTTTTCAAGTAAGTATTACATTTTAAAAAAAAACCGAAGCAATATAAAGAAATACAAATTTGAGTGCCCTAGATTTGAGAGTGGAAAAAACTTGATCAAACATTTTTTCTATATTTTTTTTTTATTCAAAGCACTATCCCATGGCTGAGTAGCCTTCTATTCAGCTTTGAATATGGAACTTGAAAGTATCGATAAGAACTTAAATTTTAAGCTGTATAGAATGCTATACAGCCCTCAAACAAGGCTGAGTAAGCTTTTAAGAGCCTGTTTATGGAACTTTTGGTTACTTGGGATGACGCCGACCGTGCTCTATAGAATAGCGTTCAAGTCTTCTTAGCCAGATCATATCATGTCATGAGATCAGACGGTACTGTTTTGTTATAATAGGTGTTCATGGATCACAATAATCATAAACGCCAGAAGCCCAAAATATAATAATGGCTTTACACTAACTATTCATTTTGCATTGACTCATAACACAAGAATACTAATAGAGTTTTTGTTTATTAGCAGTGGCAACCTAGTGAGTATCTTTAAATCTTTTGAAACATTGACGTTTGTCGGTTGATGGACAGTTTGTTTTTTCTCGCGTTACGTTTCGGGCACATGACTTTCTTTAAAAAATGCTGCTCTAAAATGTAACCTTATAGTTTTTCACGTCTGACGATTAATGAAAAGAGGTGATGAATGTTATTTTATTCGAAAAAAGACTAGCTATTTCAATAAGTGGAGGATGAAAAACATAAAAAGCTTATTGATTTTCCTCCTTTTCTTTGCGGTTACTGGAAAGTTTTTTCTTCTAAGAATTCGTTTCAATATCTGAAACGATTGGAACCTTTTAATTATAAATCCAAGCTTGTTTAGTTGAAGAAAAGATAGTTCGGAGAGCATTCAAAATTAAGATAAATTATGTCATATGAATTAAGGTTACATTTTCAAATTCAGTTTTTTTTTTAATTTAATTAAACGACTATTTGTTTCAGTTCTTGAAAAATAGTTAAACAATTTTCTATGGCATAATTTGAAACGCAAATTCCTAATCAGTATTTTAAATCAAGTAGAAAATTATCTCTGCAGAGAGGAATCAGAGAACAACTTTAGTTTTCCAGGAAGTCTAAAAACAGATTTAAAATAACAACGAATTTCCTAGCTTTTTGGAAAAATATGTTTGAAAGTAGTTATTATCCTACTTAGTTCAAACAACATTTTTCAACATTGTAGCTGACAGTTGAAAATGACAATATTATCGAAAATAGCAAAAATACATTTGCAACACAGATATTTTATAAAAATATTGAAATAAATAAAAAAAAAAATTTATAAAAATAAATCGAATAAGTTAGAAACTTGTGAGCAGATAATTGTTTCAAAATTTAAGTTTTCAATAACTTATTCCTTTCATAATGTGATCATGATAATCATCAGATTTGAAAACAGTGTTAGAATTTGTTTTTTTATCAAATAGAAAAAAAACCAAAGACATCAAAAGTTTGTAGCTCTGGTAAAAGAAAAAAGATGATGCCTTTCAGAAAGATATTATAACTTGCTTATAGTTTGATTGATTGAAAATGTATTCTCTAAATGTATATTTTATTATAAAAAATTAGTTAACGAGTCTTAACATTAACATTAACGAGTCTTTTAATTTTTTTTCCCCAAAACCTTTTTTGGTTCAAGACAGTATAAACAGAAATTTCAGGAGAAATAATCTTCAGAAATTTCAATAGGAAACAAAGGCTGCTGAAGTATATGAAACATGTTGAAAGTACTCATTGTTGGTTATAATATATTTGCAACTAGTATGTTCTTCAAGAAAAATACAATGAAAAGCTTGTTTAAGTATCGTAAAGAATAAGATCAAACCATTATAATTTCGAAACTTAAATCTTCTGCAATTTGATGATCCACTTAAATCAATCAAAAATTGTTTCGGGTTTTAGTTAAAACTAAATTTGATTTTAGGCAGGGAGTTTATTATGCGAAAACTTGTAATGGTAACTCTTATGATATCTAATTAAATGTTATTTCTGTAGTTATTAAAAAGTCATCTGAACTGAAGAGTTTCAATACGAAATTACAGAAGCATAGGAGAATAGGATTTTAACACAAATTGCATAACACTAGTCAAAAGTGTTTCCTGATCATATCCTTTTACCCAATCCACAAAAAAATTGTTTTGCTAGGATGCAGAGGTGACCTCGGTCCTAAAGCGTGAATTATTATTCTTTCAATCCTTTTTCTATATTTTCCTTCTATCCATTGACTACTAGGACGTGGCCGGCGCCGTTATTGATGTGTAAAGAGAGAGCATAAGTTTTGTTCATTGTGGATGTGCTGTCAATCCCAGATACCATTCATTTGACCTCTTGACAAAATTGATGGCCTCGGTCAATCACGGAGTAGCAACCATTGGCGATGTGGAATTCGTTCTACTGAGCCACGCTTGCGATCATTGAATTTGAAATGCGTTTGTTTTTTTATCGGTTTTAAAAAATTATTTGAAGCTTGACGAAGCTTAAAAGGAACTTTTGATTTAGAATATTTTTCATGTTGCATTTCAGGTTCAATGATTTAAGGTGGATGTGAGTAGTCAATCAAGCTAAGCTAAGCTAAGCTAGATCATATCATGTCATGAGATCAAATCTCAGACACGGCATATATAGTTCTTTTTCTGTAGGCTGATGGTTTTAGCACTTGTGAGATGCTAGCCATATGATATCCTTGAAAGATGTACGGCTTGGAGTTAAGTAAATTAGATCAAGATCAAGATAAGAGTTTTACTGAGATCCTATATGTGTGTGATCTTTAAAAAAAACATAAAATTAAGATGAATATCAATCTTCCCGTAGTATTCAGAATAAGTATAAAAATTCAAAATTAGAAAAAAAAATAAATTTTTAGTCTAGATAAGAGAATTGGTATTTCCAGTAAGAACTCTGAAGTTTAAACCTATTTAAAAAAAACACAATTCAAAATTAACTTTCTATCAAACTATCCTTGTGGGTTTGCTACTAAAATATTGCATTACTTTTTATTGTTTGTAGCGTTAATAAAATCCTGTGATACAGCTCAGTTGGCAGAACACTTGCCTTCTGAGCGAATGTCCAATAGAGAGTGACACAAATCAGGCAACTTTTAAAAATCTCGCACATTGCATGCTGAAATTAGTCCGAAGTGTAGCACAAGGTTCCATGCTAAATTTGAGCCAGATCGCCACGAAAAGGGGTCTGGCAGCGACTTTTAAGTTTCAATTTATAACGAAAAGTTCAATAATTGCCATTAATAAATTTTGAAGCTTAACCATTTTTTTAACAAAACTCTAATCGAGATGCGGTTATTGGTGCCAAATCGTTGTGCGACCACTTCCTCTTGTCCGATCTGGCTCAAATTTGGCATTGGACTTTGTGCTAGGCCTCTAAGCTCAAGTTATTTCAGAAAAATGCCAACTATCACGCTCGCTCTGGGTTCTGAAAAATCAGGACATCCCATTAGTAGGAATTGTCTCTAAATTCCATACACATTTCGAAGTCTACCTTTCTTGTTGTCCAATTTTGTTCAAATTTAACATGTGAACTTTTTCTAAGTTAATGATCAATATAAGCCTTCAGCGCGTATGAAACTCGTCATTTTCCTTGAAGATTTCGCGCACATTTCTAATAAATCGCCATAAAAATCTGTCACACTATGCTGTCAAACTTCAAATCATCCGACGATGAGCAGTTCTGTAAATCTGTTTCAGGCCAAAGAATTATAGCATGTAGCCTACCTTACTGGCGCGAAGCATTCCATGCAACTTTCTTCCTAAGTTCTCAGTTCACCTTTGGCTCATTTGTCGGTCTCCTAAACGTTTAATCCACGTGTGTCAGCTAAGTCTAGCTTGATGGGCATAATTTCAACGCAATGGCAAAAGAATAACTCCTGCTTCAGAACATCAGCCTCGTGTTTCCTATGATATCTGTCTGCATTGTAAATCCAACTAAACCGTTTTTCAACTGTGATGCCCAAAATCTTGGCCTCATTTTGTAGGGCTGATTAAACTTTAATCTTCCAGAGCAAATGGGTTTCGAAACAGAAAGAGTGGCTCCTGATACATTTCTCTGGAGCCATTTCTTATCCTCATAGATTTCGCCCACTTTGATATCCCTACAGCTATCTTTTATTCATTTTGATAATACGAACAGAAGCTTTCACGAGAATATCTTCTGTGTATATCGGGATATTTATCCAGCCTTTTATTTGATTTTTTAAAGCACGAATTTTTTTACATTTGAAATTGAAGAATACGTTGTTTCTACAATTATAACTTTAAATTAATGTGAATTTTGTTAAACAATTTGGTATGTATTTACTTAGTTTTTCGCCTGTTTAGTTGTTTTAAAATTGCGGTATATATTCCAACAAAAGATCAATTGAAGAAATACAAGAAGTAGGAGCATTGTTTATTGACCCAAGCCTTAAAACCACAGCTTCATCAACACTTGACGAGACGTTTTATTCTATAATCTATATTAGGTCCAGGATTTTGGTACCAAATTTTCAAAAAAAAAATCCAGTTGTTTTTTAAATTCATTGGTAATCAAAATTCATTTGCCCTCCATGTTTTGAATTCTGCATCCTGTTTAGATTGCATTACCTTCATTTTTGGTAAAAAAAGTTGAGACACGAATAGGAAACAAATAATGAATAAATCTATTCAAATTCAGAACTCATGTATTACTTTTGTTTTTAATTCTAATCACATTGATTTCATATTCAACATTTCACATTCATTCTCAATTATAGATGCAAAATTAAGATCATGAGAAAAATTACATAAAACCATCTGCAAAATATTGTTTTATATTTCATTTTCGACATTCTGAGACAGAGTTCAGATACAAAAAAAATGCAGCTTCTTAATTGTGAAGTAGAGTTGAGAAATCAAAATCAGATTTATAATTCAAAATTAATTTGATTTTACTTTAGTTTGGTCCAAATTCCCTAGCTTTTGTTAGCTTTAAGAGAAAAATTTCAACAAAAATCAAGAAAAAACACCTGAATCATTTTTTGTTTCATCGAAACACATCAGCTGATGTTGAATCCAAAAATTTAAGGTTCAATTGAAAAAAATAGTTAGGTTTTAGTAATTGAGAGTGCTGATCCAGATTCCGCATTTGATAAACATTGAATAAAAATACGGATAAAAAATTCCGATTTGGAATACACAGAGTGCAGAGACATTTCCAAATACAGTATTCGAATTTTTGCAATAAGCAAATTTGGAAAAAAATGAATTTTCAATCAAGATATGCCATCTAGTTGGAGATCCCAAATGTAAAATTGCATTTGAAAATCAGGAGAGCCCCAGGAAGTGGAAAACCGTCGGTTCAGGTCTTAGTTGGGTACTTTTGTCTGTGGTTGAATTAAAGTTTGGAGTTTCAGAAATCTTCTACTGATTTTTTATTTTGTTTAAAAAAAATACTTTAACCTGATTCTACTTCGAACTTCATATTTGAAGCACGAATTGAGTAGAATAATTCAAAATGCAGAATTTAAATATTCGAGATTGTAAGAGAAGTTCTTAAAGAAATTTGAAATGTGTCTGTTCTCCTAAAAGATGTTTTATACGGTTTCGTTATGAAAACTTTTTTTTTTATTCTTTGTCTTTATTTAAACAACATAAAGTATTTGTTAAATATAATTCTAAATGTCTTAAAAGCAATACCACATTGTATGAAACATATCTATTAGGATAATTACCGATGATTTTGGTGCACGATACAAGCTTAAAAAATGTATATAAAAGGTACCTATGTCACCAAACAACACCACAGATAAGGGTAATGGACTTCTTTTGGACCAGATGATTATTTTGGCCTACCTTGCTCTTATGAATCAATTAATCATGAAAAATTTGAGAAAATATGGATAAAACTCGGGGTTTTTCTTTAAGATAAATTAAATTTTAGAAAGTGATGGAAAGTATTAAAGAAACATGAAAAGAGCTTAAGCCGTAAAAATCCTACCTGTAAGCCGTTGTATCTTTTTCGAAAAAAAATCATGGTAGGTATTTACGGCTTATGTTCTTTCTTTCTTTGATACCTCATGTTCCTCTAATACATTCCATCACCTTCGAAAATTTGATTATTTTCAGGTACAAAGATGTACCAAGACGAATTCATAACATTAGTATTACGATAAATTGCTTTAAAATTCAATTTTGTTTTTTGTTTTTTTCTCTGGGATTTTAACGAATCTCTTTATGAAAGAGATTTAAGCAAGGTGGTCTAAAATAATCATCTGCTACAAAATAAATCCGTTACCCTACTACTGGATTTGAATTTTGATTATGAATTCTAATTTCGAATTGTGATTCAGAATGCTGTTTTTTTTATTAGGCTGGAACAAATATAAAATTCTTCTTTTGTCACATCACCCCCCCCCCCCCCCCTCCCTTCGAAATTAATAAAAAAAATCCGAATGGGGAGAATAATTGAAGTTTGAAGTATTTTATGTAAATTTCGAAAAAAAAAAATTTCGAAAGATTACAATAAAAAATTGCGGAAGATGGGAGTTATTTCACCTTTTGTATTCTTGATTTTATTGAATTTTTCGTTAAGAAAAACTTGATTTATAAATGTTGTGCAATGAAATAGTATGCAGTAATTTTTTATTATCCCTTCTCGCGATGTTCCAACTCCCAGTGACAAAAGAAGGATTTGAGATTTGTTCCGGCCTTATTACCTGGTATAAATCATGTTCAACTTTCAACCAAGTGTATTTAATGGTCTCACATCAAATTGCATCGCTTTGCAAACGCTGTAGAAAATAACCCATTGGGTATTATTGCTTAAAAATTTGCATGAAGATAGCCGTAATTGTATAATTTACAATGTATTTTTCTTTATTTAGAAATTAGATAAAATAAGAGTGACTCGAAAAGCTGGTTCAAATTTATTTTATGCACTTTTTAGAAAAATACTCAGCTTTTCCAACGGGACTTTTGAAAACAATTATGCTGCAACTGTAAGTTTTGTAAATAAACGTTCCTACGTAGTTCTGAGAAGCAACAGAAGAAAGTTACTGGTCCGAATGGTTGTTTTCTTATTTGTTAGTAGGACCTGCACGCGAGAGAGTATAGTTTTAGGCGAAATCTCTATATATACTTCGCTGACGAAACTACGGAACGAATTCATGATCATATTTTATTATGTTAATAAGGCTGGAACAAATATCAATTTCTTCTTTCGTCACACCCCCCCCCCCCCTTCGAAATTTCCAAAATCCCGAAAGGGGGAATAAATAAAGTTTGAAATATTTTAGGTAAATTTCAAATAAAAATTCAAATATCCGAAAGATTACAAGATTAAATTTTAGAAGATGGAAATGCATTCACATTTTGTATTCTTGATTTTATTGAATTTTTCGATAAAAAATACATGATTTATAAGTTTTATGCAATAATATAGCATTCAATTTCGTCGTTGCATACAAGATTTCGTGCAATTTTACCAATTTATTTGTTTTTCGCATTATTTTTTATTGTCCCCCCCCCTCGCGAAGTTCCAACTCCGAGTGACAAAAGAAGGATTTGAAATTTGTTCCGGCCTACTAAAATAAGGCCAAAACAAATATAAAATTCTCCTTTTGTCAAACCGCAAAAAAACGGTTTACAGTTTTGGCCAGAGATGCCAATGTGCCTGATTTTTCAGGGATTGCCTGATTTTTTGAGGCTCTGCCTGACAACCTGATAGGCCATTGAATTTCCCTGATTTTTGAAAATATGCCTGATTTTGCCTGATTTTTGCGAATGTGATGAAAAATGGGTAGTAAGGAACTGGATTAGGCACCATTCCTGAAGTTTAAAAGGGAATATGTAGCTGAATGAAAGCAATCGAAAGATTCCCTTTAATTGTTATTTGAAAAAGGGAATCTGTCTATTGATTGAGTCAAGTAGGCTATTGAAGTGAGAAAATGTGGAGTGATGACCAAAAAAAAGGTCATCACTTTGAGCGAAATTTCCGTTACTTACGTTGCCTGATTTTGCCTGATTTTTAATTCATCAGTTCTCTGATTTTTGAAAAAAAAAATGTTGGCAACCCTGGTTTTGGCTCCATCTGCAAAACTATTGGAGCGATTTTCATTACAAATGCCATTTTGGAATCGCTTAACCCGTTCGAGACCGATTGCACACCGTGTGTGCAATGGAATTTTTATGCCTTTGTCAGAACAATCTTTCATTGAGAGTTTACTATTGCTCGGAAAAATAATATTCTTATACCAATAGAATCCGCAAATGTTAGGCAAAATGTATTGGAAAATTGTTTTGAAGAAAATCAAACGACATAAAAGTTATCTAAGAGTAAAGTACTATGAGTACGAACGTCGTGAAAAGGCCTCCGTCTCGAATGGGTTAATAGCTTTTATGTTGTTTTAAGGTTTGTATACTTTTGGTGGCATCGGAAAATTAAAGATAAGTAAATACAAAAAGGTCCGATAATGATGTAGGTTTTAAATAAAAACCCGATTTACGGTAAAAATTGCTCCTAAAACTCTCTGCAGCTAGATTTTTTCTCTCATTTGCATTTTTTTTTTGGTCAAACTAAGCTGAAAGGTGGTTTTCTGTACCATTTTGACCTATATTCCTTCCATTATTCAAAATATGCCCTGAAGTGATATGAAGCCGAAAAAGTTACTTTTATATCCAAGAACATAAATTCTCCCAACGCTCCGGAACTAAGACCCATTGAAAAATACTGTGCAATTTTGAAGCAGACTTTCAGTGAGCATCTCAAAGAGGTCAATTTCGAGGAATTAATTAATAAAAAGTGGTTTTCTGTATAGAAGAAGCTACTGTACACAATCTTTTATGTAGAATTGTACGATTTTACGAACACGGAATTTATACGAATATGGTATAATTACCACGACTTCACAAATAATTCGAAGTTTGTTGTTTGAATGTTTGAAAAGAATTGATTATCTACGTATTTTTACAGCATTTTTTTCTGTAATGCAACTCGATGTACAAATAATTTATTATTTTATTATCTTCCAAGCATTCGTTCATTTTTCTTGTAGTATCACTCCTAATCTTTCTCCTGGACTTATGTAAATTATGTGTCTAAGAACAGAATATTTTCGGCAATTCACCTAGAGCTTTGCTAATCGATAGAAGAAATAGGTGCAGCAAAAATAAAGAATTCTATCGTAGCATCCAAACATTCCAGAATTTCACTTTCCTCGACCTTGATTCGGAAGCTAAATAAAGCACTTACATGAGCGATCCGCCGATGGTTAGTTATCACTTTATAACACCTGCTTCTCTATCGCAGCCGTGGTAACTTCAGACTAAACGCTGCCTGCACTCTGTATGTCTGTCTATTTTCGTTCTATGGGTTAGCGACTTCTCCAGCCAAGGTTGGCGGTTATCGTAAACCAGATGTAAACCTTTCGGCGGACGCAATTAATGTAGCTACTTACTCGCAATGAGGCGCTCTGGTACTGGTACTGTGAGGAAAAAACAGAAACATTACTTTTTTCTAATTAAAACTCTCCTTGCTTGTGTTTTATCTATTTCGTGACATTGCATTTACTGAGAAAAACCGTATCTTTTTGGAAAATAATCCGGTTAAATGATTTTATTTCAAGAATTGCGAGCAACAGTATGTAAAACATTTATTTTTTGTCATTCTTGCAGCAGTAGTCAATTCTGAAGTAATATGTAGGTAATTAATTCTATGTAACTCACATCAGCCTGGCATAATCACAGCTTCAGTTGCGCACAACATTAATTAACTAAGTATCATTCCGTTAATGAGAGAAATGTTGCGCAGCGCCACAATGGCTTGACCATTCTTAGTTAATGCTTGGGTTGATGAAATGCACGTGAGTTTTGACCTGTTTCCGAGCGAGAATTTGCATCATTTCGTAGATTTTTTTTTTTTGAGAATTGTTTACACAGTTTACATAATCATTTATTTACACTGATAAAAATTTAGCGCCAAAGTGCTGGTGGGCGTAGAATGTTTAGGTTTAGATGGGATAAGCGAAACGCATAGTTAAATGGAAAGTTGAATTTGTTGAAATTCAAATGAAAGGCTATTTTGTTGAAATTGGAAGTATTGGCGAAAGTGATAGGCTCTTCCAGTTGGTACATATATCTATGAGGCCGGAAAAAATATAAAATTCTTCTTTTGTCACCCCCTCCGATTTTTCCGAAATCATCGAGAGGGGAATAAATAAAATTCAAGGTATTTAATGAAAAAAAAATTAAAAATCTTCCAAAAATTCAAACAGATGAAAGAACAAAAGTCAAACTGTAGAAGATGAGAATTGTATCATCTTTTAAATTCGGGATTTTAAAAAACGGCCTTGAATAACTAGATTTTTATTTACTTTGTGCAATTTTTATTGTATGCAAATTGTATGCAATTTCGATTATTTTTTATGTGTATTTTTCAACTCCAAATGACAAAAGAAGGATTAAAAATTGGCAAACTGGGCAAATTTACAAAAAAATGCAAGTTATCAATGCGTTCGACACAAGGGTCAAATAAAATATCGGACTTTTGATGCTAAATTATTCCCAGTAAATTTAAAGGATTTTTAGAGAACTTATGTAAGCTAAAAACGAAAGCATTTTTGAAAATTTTGTGAATTTGGCTTAGTCAGTAACGCTGTGGGTATACCTCAAATAAGAATACAAAACTTAATGTGTTGATGCTTTTGTGCATCTGGAAACAGCATGAATTGTAGTTCTTTTTTCACTTTATTTAATGGTAGATATACCAACCTCCGATTTTTCTTGAAACTGTTGTAAAATAGTTTGATCTAATCTACAATGTTTCAAATGTTTTCAGTCATCGCAAATTTTACAAAACTAGGATTTTTCTCTATTTAGGTATCGAACATTCTGGAACATACCTATAATTGAATCATCGAACGAGAATCCTATTGGCTTAACACATTGCGGACCAAATACGAGATATCTTGTTTTTTCGCTTGACGCGAATGAGTTTTGCTGAGAAGCATAACTCAAATGTGATACATTTTTTAAAGAAACGAAGTACATAGTTGTGTACAACTCTTTCGATTACTCAAAGATGCGAAATTAATAGAATTTGTTCCAGTTGTTTCTGAGATAGAGAATGTCTTCGCGGTCTTTAATGTGTTAAACAATCCATTTATCCAAAGGAAACTTTAAAATGCGATTGTAAACAGAGAACACTCCCATCGAAAATTATTTAACCTTGAGCCACATTTTCATTTTACTTATAAACAAATCAAGCGTCCTAACCGGGCATAAAATTTATTTTGATTTCATAAACACATTTGATGTTGGGGTCGCACGCAAAACCTTATCGAGCCGAATCAGGCTGCAAAAAAAAAGAACTAGGTAGAATTGGCCGTTCACTACTGCGGGACTGAATTCTTCCATACGGTTCTACCAACTTATGTTGCCGTACCCAATTCGTGGCATTGCAGATGGATGGCGTGGAAGAGAGAGAGAAAAAATGTGGGACCGTTTCGCGAGTCTCTTTACCTACCTATTGGCGAAGTACGAATTGATTTTTCCCTCAGCTGATCCGCGAGCTAATCGCAATGCAAATATGAATAATTGACCAGCAGCTGCTTTATTTGGGGCTCATGCTTTTGTTTCCACGTCTCTATTTGCAGAACACGGCCAACCCGATAAACGGTATCTTCACCGGACCGATAATCAGCAAATCCGGAGCGGAAACCGAACCAAGCGACACCGGTAAGTTGATCAGACTTTTCCAGACAAGAGAGCAAACACTTATGGATTTTTCCTTCTAACCTTTTCCTTGGCTTCGCTCGGTTTCTCTTCCGTTTGCTGCCACACTCAGATTTGGTGGCCGTCCCGACGCCGGCCCTAGCACAAACTGACGTCGAGTTGGGATCCGAATGCAGGGAAAACCGGCGACGCAGCAACATAGCACATTCCTCAATTAGTGGTAAGTTTGGATTTTTCTCTTTCGTTGCGAGGAATACTCCAAAATTTTCCCCCTCCAGTGTGTATGTGTGCGTGTCTTTGGTCGGAATCCACAGTGACGTCTTGTTTGTGCAAATTTTCCCAGAGATTTCCCCCATCAAATGACACTAGCTCTATTGCTAGCGACCAGAGAGGTGGTTTGGGAGTATAAGGGGTAGTGCATGCTGAGTATTTCCCTTTTTAAAGATATTAGTAGTTGTAGTGATTTCTCTTTCCCGAAGAACTGAGTTCACTATACACGTATATGAAAAAGAACATAATGTCACACAGTGGTATTAACTGACAAGTACTTGAAATTATGAAAACTTTTAACCCATCAGTATCATTTTTCTCTAGAATCTCTCCCTTATTTAAAGTTGATAAACATGAAAACATGAAAATCCTTTACTTTAGTATATAATTACCAAAACTTACAAAGGGTTTCAACCTGCTGTACATTATATTTTTACCATTATTTTTTTAATTTTAGCATTTGAATTTGCTAAAATTATCTGCCACGACCGTACATAATCTGCATCTTGAAAATGGAACTTAATATGATAATATCCATAATTCGTTTAATTTTGCGAAATCCTTCTTAAAAACACATGCACATGGTTGCTAGCGTACCGGGAGTACCGGACATTTTTTTTTTTGAATTTCACTACTTCACAGGGGAACCCGAAAAAACCCAGGAATTTCATAACATCACCAGGAAACTCATGTTTGAAAATTTTCTAAGGAATTTCAAAAATATTTCCGAAAAAATCGACATTCTCGATACTGTCGATATAGTTTCACCTAATAAACATGTTTGAATGTATTACAATTTTTTTTTAATTTTGAAGCTTTTACGTATTTATTCTTATAAAAAAGAAAACTTTCTGCATTTTTGAATTTTTTTTTTTTCGTTCGAGGTTTTAACTTTTCTGTTATCCAGTTTTCGACAGCCAGTTTTAGTTTTCGACGACAAAGGGTTGAGTTTTCGACATATGTAGATAAGACTGGCAGCAAAATGGGTCATGTCGAATTTCGCAAACCGACCATATACATCATATAGATTGGACCCAAAAAACTGACCTGAGCAAAATTTCAGCTCAATCGGACTTGATTTAGGGTTGCCTCAAAGCGCTCATAGTTTCGATGTTTTTACATTAAAAAATAACTAAAGGAGGGACCAAAGGAAATCGGAAAATTAAAAATTTTATGTTGATGCTAAATGACTTAAAAATGCAGTATCTGGTGTTACCTCGAAAAAAATTTTTTGTGGAAAAACGACATTATTATTTCGAAAATTTCGTAACCCCCTTAAGTAGCTACTAATCATCAGAATATTTGGAAGTTTACAAAAGTTCAGTTCCCAGAATCATTAATTAGTTTAGACGACAAAATCGGCGTCCCAAGATTAATTTTATTTGTATAAAACATAAAACAATTTTTACAAAAATATGTTGTAACGAGATAGAGACTTCCCTAAAAAAGGCTGACGCTATTTGTGTCCAGACCAAATAATAAGATCAAAAATTTAACCCTCATCCGCATTAGATTTCATTACCCTAATCAGCACTTGTGGTGTCAATTTGACACCACAAGCTCAAATTGTTATAACTTTTGGCGTGTTAGACCGATTTAAACAAAACTTACATCAAAAGAAACCTTGTAATGTCAGTAAAATATGTTTAGAACATTATATACAGCTAAAGTTACAAGTTTTCTCGTTATTCAGCATGAAAGAAAAAAAATCCGAAAAAACATGCCTCACGAAAACTGCTGTAGTTCATATATTACATGTCCAAAAAAATATTTGCCTTATGCCTATGAAAGTTGAAGTTAATGCCTACATCATGAAGACAACAAATATTTTTTTGAATTTTTTTTAATGACATGGTCACAAAAAAATCAAAAAAGTGGTCTAAAAAACCTACTTTTCATTCGATTGCTAGTAAATACTGTTTTAGCGATGGTAGAGTTTTAGAAAAAATATGACAACAAACTTTATTAAAATTCTAACATTTTGCTGTTTTTAGATTTTTGATGCAACAAAAATTGAATTTACTGGAATTTTTCAAAGTTTACTACTTTGCGCAATTTTTTTACAAATTGAAATTTCATCTGTTTTTGTGGTCCTCCGTCAGGTGGTACCCGGATTTTCAGTGCTTTCACTTTGTTTGGACCAATCAAAAGTATATTCATTGGGAAGCTAATTTAATCTACATTCTAGTGAGATGCAACAAATCACGCTGTGAGATTTCACAAAAATATGAAAATTATAAACGTAAAATCATTCCTGAATTTCTAGAACTACAAGCACCGCGTCCAGCAAAACGTGTTTGTTTGCTCTCCGAGTGGGTACGGTGGGTGGTGATTTGGGCAGAGAGCGAAGCCGACAGACGAAATAACGATGCGTGTCGTGCATTTCTTCGTCTGTCGGCTTCGCTCTCTGCCCAAATCACCACCCACCGTACCTACTCGGAGAGCAAACAAACACGTTTTGCTGGACGCGGTGCTTGTAGTTCTAGAAATTCAGGAATGATTTTACGTTTATTATTTTCATATTTTTGTGAAATCTCACAGCGTGAATTGTAGCACCTCACTAGAATGCAGATTAAATGTGCTTTCCAATGAATATACTCTTGGTTGGTCCAAACAAAGTAAAAGCACTGAAAATCCAGGTACAACCTGACGGTGGACCAAAAAAACAGATGAAATTTCAATTTGTAAAAAAATTGCGCAAAGTAGTGAACTTTGAAAAATTCCAGTAAATTCAATTTTTGTTGCATCAAAAATCTAAAAACAGCAAAATGTTGGAATTTTAATACATTTCGTAGTCATATTTTTTTCAAAACTCTACCATCGCTCAAACAGTATTTACTAGCAATCGAATGAAAAGTAGGTTTTTTAGACCACTTTTTTGAACTTTTTGTGACCATTTCATTAAAAAAAATTAAAAAAAATATTTGTTGTCTTCATGATGTAGGCATTAACTTCAGCTTTCATATGCATAAGGCAAATATTTTTTTTGACGTGGAATATATGAACTACAGCAGTTTTCGTGAGGCATGTTTTTTCGGATTTTTTTTCTTTCATGCTGAATAACGAGAAAACTTGTAACTTTAGCTGTATATAATGTTCTAAACATATTTTACTGACATTACAAGGTTTCTATTGGTATAAGTTTTATATGAAGTTCATAATAATTCAAACGACTTAAATAGATTTTACTTTTGTGGTGTCAAAATGACACCAAAAGTCGGAAAAGGGAGTTTTTTGTCCAGGCTTCCAGGGTTCGTCCATAAAAAATTTAAAGATGCAATATTGAAGAACTTTTGAATTCATTTAGGGTCCTCGAAGAAATTTTTGTGTTTTGAAGCTTCTGAAAAAAGTCACAAGCCTTCAAACTTGCAATGGTGTCAAAATGACACCCTAATGCGGATGAGGGTTAAATCTGAAGGCTAATGAGTTTTCGGCATTTTGCCGTGCACCCGGTTCTTTGCAATGAGAAAAATTTTGCGAACTTATGCACATGCTGGATACTGTGTGATACGCCCACTTCCGGAGCATTCGCTGGAGTCATCTGCTCCCACAAGATGACGGTGATGACGAGCACGGCTAGAAACTGCGTTTTTTGTTACGCATTTACGCATTGCTTCGTCGTATGCACATTTATTTATTTATTTATTTATTTCGCCGAACATTGTAGTCTACATACACGATCTCGAACCAAATATTATAACGAGAGCCCCGACACACTTTCTGTTTCTTAGCAAGTAGCTTAGGCGCCACTTTCAATCGGAAGACCACCCACCCTTTCTCTGTTTTGCCCAGTTGAATGAGACTCGATCGCGAGTTCCTTTTGATTCCTTATTTTGGGAAAGAAGCAGAAAGGTCTCCAGAAAGGGATTTGTACTTCAACCCTGAAAGTGCTGAAAGGCCGCCCCGAAGTCGAGAAATACTCCACAGACGCTTGTGGAAAGGGAAATTAGCTGTAGTTCGTTACAAAGTGAGCGAACAACGAACAACTTTGCAACCCCCTTTCCAAAATACCCCAATCAAAACATCAGATCACTAAAATCCAGCCAGCTTCATTGCATTACATGAACCGTACTTTTTATTACTGCGTTACTGAAGTTTGTGGTGTATTCACATTTGGTGTTAGGCCTAATTATTACATATTTCTTTTTCCTTAATTTATCTCAACTGGTAGTGCTTATAATGGAGCGGCATGGTGTTTCACCATATGCATGACGTTTTTCCACTTACTGGCATAAGATTCGGATTTTCCAATCGTGGGTGGTGAAGGCTACTTTTGCTGTAGTCTACCAAGATCAATGTCACAGACAAAATTTCAACTCGCGCGGCATAATTTCTGTAAATGTCTGTGCGATTCGCTAATGATCGTGTACAGCGATCGCTAATGAGACATGTCATTCGTATGTGAGTTGATCAAATAACCTTGCTGGGTTTTGAGGGAAACCTTTGCCTCACGTGTTCCGCTTCCTGGCTGCGGCTACCTAGTGCCTTTTCGGCGTATGAACGCTAGTCGAAAGCTTATGAACGTAGCTATGGTGAGGTTGGCGTGAACTAATTTTGAACCAGCTGGCGACCGCGTGGTTTATCCACGAGGTTGTTGCCCGCAGTGATCGCAGCTGACGAAAATTGGTTAAGTCTGCGGAATACAGCAGTGCCTATGCGGCATGCAAAAGCTAGCGAGCTTGGTTAGGACGGTGGCGACGAAACAGAACTGAAGTCGGTATTCCGACTTGGTCAACCCGGGATGATTGGTGTTCCTGATAGGATCTCCACGTAATGGACGTAGCTCCAGAACAACCCTCAATCTGCTGGATTCACACTAACTACACACTGCCGTAAACTTTAAAATGTAGTATGTTTAGACTATACTACACGATGTGGCTTCAATCTTTCGTGTTCAAATAATCAAGGATCAGTGGCTGGGAGATCACTTTAGTCCTTCGGCTATCTGTTCAGATTCATCTTTGTGACCAGAACAACCCGATATGGCGTATAGCCTAATCGCGACGTTCAACAATTAACTTCTCTTTCGCGAGTTTTCGGATAGATCTCGTCTTCCCCTTCGAAAACCAAATTTATAATTCCCTTTCAACTAAGTTTTACAAAGGCATCCCGAAGGAAGTCATTCGCCTAACGCCAAACAAGTTTGTGGCCGATGGTCTTGAGAAGACAGCATCTTAAGTCACGTACTTCAACACAGGATTGCATCGGTCGATCTACTGCATTTGCTGGCGTTCTTCTGGTTAGAATGATCATTATTTCGATGATGAATTGGGGTGGTACTCAGCCGAGGAAGTTATTTATTTTGGAATTCAAAAAATATTTAAATATTTACCAAAATTATATCTACATGTTAAATTGATTTTAACATATGATTTCTGTTTATTGATATATTGTCTTGAGCTCGATAATATGTTCCTATTACAGGAGTTACAATCTTAATAAACATAGTGTTCTAGAAATGTTTATTATAATTCTGCATTAGACAATTCATTGGACTATTTTTTCCATAATCAGTTCGAGCAGAGGCTAAAATAAACAGATTTCTTGTTCTCAACTGGCGGTCGCGAAACGGACAATAAAAGTTTAAATGAATCAGTAGATAAACAGACTGAACGCGCTTATTAATTATGTCGTTTACAAAAGAGATTGCAGCAAATTCTCTTCTTACACTTTATGGTTCTCTATTTATTAGTAAACACCGTGATTCATAGCATAGCTAGTGCACTTGCATCAAGCAAGATGACGATAATTTTTGAGAGCACGGCGAATCCTTGCTTTCCTTTCCCACGATATGTTGACCTCAAATGCCTGAAGCCCTCGAGGTTCTCTGGATCTCACTGGCTCACGGCGATTCGACGTGACCCTCACGCCGGTCAGCTGTTCTAAGCGTTTCCACACTTTTGCTATTGAGAATGCGTCTGTCGTACTCGGAACGCAATCAATAGACGCACCCTGGTGCCAGTTAGCACCCAATACAGCACAAATCACATACGATTATCATTGACCAAGGCAACCGGAACCGGATTCGAAAAGTCGATTGATTCCAACGAAGAGCTGATCCGAATATCGCACCAAACCGGAATCTTTTTTTGCAGGAACTGCAACCGTCCGGAGACACCCGCTTAAGAAGGGACTTGTTCCGGAATATTGAAATCTGGGGGTGTTGTTACTCCGAACAGCTAGAGATCCGGATGCTTGATTTCGGAACCGGGTGACCATTTATCAATTTCACGGCGAGATTATATTCGCTGCCACCATGGAAGACCTCCACACACCAGCAGCAGATAATGCATTCAGTTGAATAACGCGCGGTAGTTGAATAACTCCGGTACTTTTCTGGAAGCTTACACTCGCCTGTGAACACAATGCGGGTTTTAATCCCGAAATCGAACGGAACCGTGGACGCAATTTCCTGTAAAAGGCGAACACGAAATTATTGCGACACCGAGAATGTCATGCGCATGCCAATTTTCTTATAATGTTTAGAATCGAACCAAAATTTGAGGATAGTTTTATAAATATATTTACTTCATAAATCAAAAGAAAAGTTAATCGATGGAGCCTTTAGTGTAAAATTGAAGACATTTTCGCTTGATGCCCTCCATCAAAGTGTTTACAGTGTCATCCGGTACCAGTTTCTCAGTTTTTTTTCCAATTTCTCAACATGTCCTTCTCGTATTGACCTTTGGAATAAAATGGAAAGAATTGGCCTCATACCACTCCAGGACACTTGTAGAATAGATGCCAAATCTGGACAAAATAGTGGAGCTTCGTCGTGATGCTGCAAGAACGGCAAAAGGCGCTTCTCAAGGCACTCAGATTTGTAGATCTCGCCATTTACTGTGTCTTTTGTCACGAAACTCATCAGTCCGCAAGAGCAGATGGCCTGCCAAACGAGATATTTGGAGGCGAACTTCGATATTTTCTTCTTCTTAAATTTGTCGTCCACATCAAACTTGCTCATGCCGGTGAAAAACTCCAACCCCGGAATTTGCTTAAAATCGGCTTTTATATACGTTTCGTCGTCCATCACACAGCAGCCATATTTTGTCAGCATCTTCTCGTAGAGCTTCCGTGCCCGAGGTTAAGCCGTCGATTGTTGCCGCTTATCGCGGTTCGGGAAGTTCTGTATCTTGTATGTATGTATGTCAGCTCTCTTCTTTTCATTCTGGACGTAGCTCTGCGACATGCCGATCTTTTTAGCCAAATCACGGCTTGAGACGTTGGGATTTTCTTTAATCATCCGCTTCACCTTTCCTACCGTCTATATGTTCTTCGGTCCCGGTTTTCTTCCAGCTCCTTTGCCGTGGTCCAACGTCAACCGCCTCGTGAACCGCTTTAACACTCTGGAGACGATTGAATGGTGAGTGTTCAACATTTTTCCCAACTGCCGGTGCGACAGGTTAGGAAATTCCAGGTGTTTGGAAAGAATTTGTTCTCTCGACTCGCGTTGGTTCATCTCCTTCCTCTTTTTGTTAAATCGAAAAACACGACTTCGAGTTTGACAGCATGTAAACAATACACATCAATTAGAAAGTGTGCAAAATTTGGTTGATTTTTACTCAATGGTAAAAAAAGTTATGCCCTGTTAAATGTGATGCAATAATTTCGTGTTCGCCCTTTAATCAAGATGCGGTTTGAAAATTGGTTTAACTTAGTGGATTTCAAACTAACAACCTACCTTTATGGGATGACCCTTTTGAAGTTAGATGCCGTCTATCCCGTCTCTTGCGTTGTAACCCTGGAATCGGGATGAAACGCCGACGCAATTGCCTGCAACACAAGATTGTTGAAATGATGTTTTTGTAATATTGTTGAAATTGTGGATCAAAACAATGAATAGCTACGAATGGCTTTGGACTCGTCACAATATTTTATGAAAACCTATCAATTTGATGTTAAAAGATTACGTGTTAAAAAACTTTATAGTATTCGTGATGATTTCAAACTAGTAATTAAGTTTTGAGAGGCTGTTGTTTGAAATTTTAAGGCTTTACATCAATTTTTTTTCCATTCGCCATGTTTTCATTTTGAAAAATCAATATACCAAAAACCTTGAAAAATCACCAATTTTAACGGGAAAAATCAGGAAAAACTTTGGATTCCAAAACATAAAATCGCTAGCAACCATGAATGCAGTTAAAATGTTTAAGACTGATGATGAGTAAATATAATTGTGAAACTCAAATCTTTGTGTATTTGAACCTTTGTAACCTTAATACCATAGTGCAAAAGAAAATCGTGCAATCGCCCCGAAACTTTTCAAGCTCACTGTGGAAAGAGCACGATCGAAAAACCTAGAAAGCACGTGAATTTTCCTCTCCCACTAGCCCGTAGTCACGTGCTCAGATGACGATGCGTATGTGAGTGTTACACGCATACAAGGCTTCCCATACAAACATACACCAGTAGCACGTCGGATGCATAAAGTTGCTCCTCATTACCTTCTTCTCCACTGCGGAAACAATCAGTCATTATCCTTACTTGGAACGCTTGTTGGTTTTGTTCGACCCAACAAAAGCCAAATTCAAAACACTAATTTTGTGATTTCAAATCAAACTGTTTAGGGTGCTAAAATTTGTAAATATTGGAGTGTGCATGTGTTCTGTTTTGCGGTGCTCTCGCAACACTGTGGATTTTATTGCTCGCAAGAAATGTTCTGACCAAGTGTCGCAAATCTATGCTGACCGAGAGTTCAATGTTTTCCACAGTTCCGGAAACATCTTACTCCAGTTCGGAGGGAGAGGACGACTTCTACGACGCAAACGATGATCCATTCACCTCTAGTCAATTGAACACGCCGACAAGGTAAGTAGTGCCTAAATCCCTAAATGCCACCCATAATTCCATTCCATATCGACTGACTTTATTCCGTAACATGCTACCGAGAACGTTATTCAACAAATTTAGGCTCATCAGTATCATTGTCAAACCGTTTATTTTATTACACATAATCGACCACAATCGCATAAAAAAGCAACCCCCTGAGTTTTCCCGTTCCTATTTCCGTCCGCTGGCATTATTGTTGAACGTATATGTTTGTATTCGCCGCAACGTTTTCATATTGTACTGCGCGCATCCCAACCGCGCTTCTCTCCATGCCAGAATACTTACCTACCACTTGCCTCCATCATCCAATCCAACCTTTCCGTCTGCATGGTGACAAGTTTTCCCACACAACCATTCGTCGTCGTTCGATGAAAAGCTACACCCAAAGTTGGAAGGCTCAGCAAATATTGAATTCTTGAAGAAGATCTTTCAGCAGTTGCTTCTTAAAATAGTTTATTAAGGTTCCAGCGCACACTTATAAGTTCCTTATCAAATCTCGTGATCATATCACATTCATTGATTTTTAAAAATCTAGATATTACGATTTTTGAAAGTAGAACAAAAATTAAAAAAAAAAACTTCATCTTCAAAGTTAAAAACAACAAAAAAAAATCTTGAAAGCAGTGTTCGTTTTTTTTTAAAACTTTAACAATTTCAAAGATGAAGTTTTTTTTTCTCAAAATTCATTTTTCTACCTTCCAGATTCGAAAAAATGCAACACTTTCTCTAGTGAATAAATTTTGAATGCATGAATGAAAATTTCGGTAAAACACATGTGAACATGACATTACGAGTTACACAGTTTCACTAAAAATGAATTCATGAATTTTTATCCACAATTTTATCTTTTTTCGAATACCTTAATTCTTTTTTTTAGAATTTACTTAAGACATTTCCGTGACGATAAGCTCCACTGTTTAAAACGATTTTCTTTTTTTTTTTTTGATTTTTTTTTATTTTAAATTTTTTTTGTTCATTTTTTCCATATCAATCAGACCGAAAACATTGACACTTAACGTATCGGAGGAGGTCAAATGACATTTGACATTTTTTTAGCTTCAAATGACTATAACTCCTAATAAAATTGTTTTTTTTTCGAAAATTTCATAACTTTTTTTATTTTCAAAATGCACGTATTTTTTTCATTATAATACTTTTTTTAAAGTTTGTAGATTTCGAAAAACGTATGTGGTACATATACAGTTGCGTTCAAAAAAGAATGAAATCGCGTGAAGCCGCGCACCCACTTCCAACTTTGACAAGCTGCCATTTCTCTCTCGGTTGATATTTTTGTATGAAAATTTCACACAATCTAGTACAACTATCCAACTAACGCTCTACAAAATTTGAAGTCTTTACAATGACAGAAAACGAAGTTACAGCTATTCCCGTAAAAAAGGGAAATTTGGAGTTCCGTCACTAAATTTCCTGTAACTTTGATGATTTTCATTGAAAAATCTTGAAATTTGGTACAAAGATGCAAAAATGTTTGATCTAATACCAGGTCAAGTTTCGTCAAAATCGATGAACGTGATCAAAAATGGTGTCGGGTACAAAATGAGGTTCATTATCGCCAAGCAGACGATTTCATTCTTTTTTGGACGGATGTTTGTATAGAAAACATCGTAATCCATTTGTTTTTGGTTTTTTCTTTCTCAAAAGCAAAATTTATCACAAATAATGTTGTAAATTGATAAAAACTTCATTCGTGCTTTAATTCGGAAGAGAAAATGATCCAACAGAGTGCAAAATAAGAAGAACAGAGTTTTAGAAATGACCTGCTAATTATACCGAAAAACAAATTTGATACACAATTAAAACAAGTATTCTATTCGCTCTTTTGTTTAAATACCAGGTCTGTTGGAAAAATATCTATTTCTTAACAAAGCAGGAATGAAGTTCCTATCATTTTACAACATTCTTTGTGAAAAATTTTGCTTTTGAGAAAGAAAAACCAAGAACAAATGGATTACGATGTTTTCCATACAAACATCCGTCCAAAAACGAATGAAATCGTCTGCTTGGCGATAATGAACCTCATTTTGTACCCGCCCCCCCCCCCCCTCATTTTTGTACTTCACGCGATTTCATTCTTTTTTGAACGCAACTGTACCTATTTATTCCGCCTAGGGTCAAATGACCCCTAACACTTTTTCCGATAACACTCTCTTGTTTCTCAATCGATTTTTATTAAATTTATAGTTACGGAAAGCTTGTAACGTGACCCAAATATGATTTTTAACAATATTCAGCTACAATCATATATATCAAAATTTTTCAAAGTCGAAGATTTTTTTTACATAACATGCTTTGGAAAAAAAAGCTGTAAGTCAGTTTTTGAAAAGTGAATTGGAAAGTTGACATAATTTGTGAGATTTATAAAACACGAAACACAGAATTTTTGATGACTATTCAATGGTAGCTGTTTTTCGAACTTTCTATCAATCTGCATTTTCTGAGACAATTTTAGCGCATACATTCGACTTTGCACTGGATTTTAAGTATATTAAAGCAAGGTTGTCGCAATAAAATTATTCGCGAAAGAAAGCTTCAAGAGCAAATATTTCAGTTTCTCTTATCAAATCATAATTTTAAATCAAGTCCGAGGAACAAATTATAAATGAAATTCAAATTTAAAATTGGGAGTCAAAATCACTATCAGTCCCAAAGTATGGAACTGAAGGTTTTTTTAAATTTATTTTCCAAATGTTTATTTTAATTTCATATCTTTGATTCAGTTCAGTACCTTTAACAAAAATGTTCAGTTCTCAATACTAAAAAAAAACATGAAACTGAAGAAACAACACAAGACATGAAAATCGCAATAAATCTAATCTCTATTGTTAAATTTGGAAGAGATGAGATTGAAAACATAGAGAATTCATGTTAAGAATATTTTTATTATGTAACTAATTTGAGAAAAGTCTATTGGAAATTGATATTCAGGATTTTTAGTTCATTGAAAGTTCAATTGAATAAAAATATCGTTGACTCAGTTGGAAAAGCTTTAATTTGAATTTCAGATCTAAGACTGGAACTGGAATAAAAATCAGATGAAAAACTCAGTATTACCAATTGGTCCAGTTTCAGCAACTCTAGTAGTTTTTTTTTTCAAATTTTAATTTTCTTTTAATGGATAAGCGGAAAAAGGATGTAGGGTTTTAATCAACACAATTTTTTATAATGATCGAAAAATTCATTCTAGATCGCCCGGTTTGATTAATTTTATTCCCAGCAATCCTAGAAAAAAAACTCAATTTTTCAAATGATTTCAAATGTAGTTTTCATGTTCTTCATTATCTTTTTCAATTAAAATAATACCTAGCATTTATCCGGATATTGCCCGGATAAAATTCTGCAAAACTTATTATAAATTCTTTTAATAGATTTAAGTTAACACGAATCTATCCATATATCGCATATTTATAAAATTCCTCATAAATAATGCAAAAGCTTAAAGTAAGTGCGAGAAATTTGCACACAATCAACACAGGATATGTTTTTATTTGTTCTTCCTATTCTGATCGAAAACTGATAATTATTGTAATTTATTCAAATTTTTACAAAGCTCAAAAAATTATTCCAGCCGCCGTAAAAGCCTTTATGTTTTTGTATTTGTATTAATTTTATTTTAGGAGTTCGGAAAACTATTTGAAAGCTGCTGACATGATTATAAAAATGACTTGTATAGTTTTTGGTCGTTGAGTTATTGATGTTTTTTTATGTAATCACTGGATTAAGCTTAACTTTGTCCGGATTCCGGAATGATTTGCTCATTCCGCATAAATTCGCAAAAATTCTGCAATGTATACTCTAGGGGCCCCCTAAACTTTAATTAGAGTGAAACTATTCGAGATACCGTTTAAAGGGGGCCCCTTGGAAGGTTTATTTTACGTTTTTATTGTAATATTCTAGTTTTTGCTTCCTTTCCTAGATTTTTATACCTTAAAACAGTATGATTTTGTAGAGTAATTTTAAGCTTTTTTCCTCGCGGGACCCTCTGAGCTGGGGGCCGATAAAGCAAATTAAAGTGAATTGAATTTTTACTTGCTTCTACGCAATTCATCAAAGAAGTCCCGAGAAGCGAAAAACAAAATGTGTAGATTGCTTAATCTTTGGATCTCAAGGATTTTTCCCATTTGTATACCGATTCACCTTCAAACTCACTCACTGTATAAATTTCATCGTTTGAGGTCAATAAATTTAATTTGCTAAATTTTTTTCAACAAATTCATAATTCATGCAAAAGACGGTTAGGGCATAATATTAGTTTGCTGACATATTGAAAAATAAAAAGTTTGTTGCTGGCGATTTTTCTTGCAATTGTTGTTGAAATAAGAATCAACTTTCAATGCACCTATGCTGATGGTGCTGCATGAGGAAATCTTAACCTTAAGCTGCAGCAAATTGACACATTCTATCATTAGGTACTCCTATCTTTGGTTGCATGTAGCCCGTCCATAAAATAGTAGCAAAAACTGTAGTTATAGTCGCTGGTTCACCTTGTATTGCACCGTAATGGAAAAAAACGTTAATATAACCCGTTCGATAATGAGCAAAAGAAGTTTAAACCAAAGCGCTTTTTGTTTCTCAACTACATATGTTATCATTGTGGATATGCTTTGATTGGACAATAAGAAGCATTTTTTTCTATAGTGTATCATACTATTTCTGAGCATTAGACCGCTGCAAGCACTGTATGGGAATTTCAAATTTATATCTACATTTTAACACCTCCCATAATTTTTTTTGCTGCCGAAAATAACAATAAAATATTCGGAATCGATTCATTCAGTCCTGAATTTGTGCAACGAGTTTTAATTTTCTTATGGAAATTTGTTAGGAAAACAAAATCACCAGAAATGTACTAAAAGTTCAAAAAAATATAACTATGAATTTTAAATATTCATTGATTCTTGCAGTAAATTTTATGTCAACAAACCACAAACCTTATTTTTACCCCATAAAGATATTCGATGTTAACCACGCAATACCTCGCTAGGCACCCAGCAGTTATGTGGGTTGAATTTTTGTTTTTCAATGCTAAAAGACATACCACTATTAAACAGCTTATAACTTTTTTGCCTAATAAGATACGAAGTTACGGTCTTCAACATAGTTGTTCAGCGAAAAATTTCCCAGAGAGAATTTATAAATCGGCACAAAACCATTAGCAAGCTCGGTTCTACAGAAGAAACAAAAATGATGTTGAATTTTTCAGTACAAAATATTTAATTTTCCCTTCAAATTCAAATTTACTTATGTGAACATTGCTAAAAAATCCAGCAAAAAAACATGGATGAGTTTTTGAAAAAACGGTTTACGGTTTTTTATCGATGATTTCGCACTTGTTGAAAAAAAGAAACTTGATTTTTTGGAGGCAAAATGAAATCTCTCAGTTAGACCAGTAATTTTATGGTTCGTTTGTTATAGAATCTACACCAATGCAACATAAATCAATAGTTCGTTTATTCCTTTTTTTGCTCACAATATTAAAATGACTCTTGGCTTTTCTTTTATTGTTATTGCAACTACTACAGAGATTTCCATTTTCAAGTGCTGATTTGACAGAACCAGCGGGCCATCTAAGGCTTGATTCATTGAAAAATGGGACACTTTATTTTGGTGATAGCTATGTTTCTATTAATCGGACATGCAAAATTTTGACAACGTTGGATTGCTTGTTAAATGTACTATTCTGCCTATTTTTTCGAAATTTAAAACTATCGCATTTCTGAGATATTCAAGATGGAAGAGAGGAAGACAAAAATTGTGCAATTTCCTTCAAAATTCATCTTTATGTAATCGAGAGCTAAGAAATCCGTTTTTATACTGAAAATAATATGCGTAAGTGGTGAACAAGTATAAAAACACTGTCAAGAATGTTCACAAAGTCTACACCAAGTGCTGGAGTGAAGCACATCATCAGGAAAATCAAGGCTTAAATCAGCTTTTTAAATTTTGAATTAGCGAAAACTGAGTGTAGATCGCTTCAAGTGCAGCTAATTTATCTCTGAGAGGCTAGAAGTGTTGCCCAGCAATCGGTCTTGTAAACTTAACCTCAAACAACAAATTTTTGCTAGTTCCACAGCGCGTAAGCTGGAAAGCCAGTACCGACTCATTTCAAATGATTTGTGCTCACATAAGAACTTTTATTAGACACATAACAACTGCATACAAAAGTGGAAATACCTTGAAGAATCGGCTTGTTTCGCTCAAAGATAAGATTCCAGAAGAGGAGAGATCCGGAATTTACAAAATTCCATGTAAGAGTTTTCCAGCGATTTACATCGGCCAAACTCGTCGTAAATTTAAAGTTCGGATCAAAGAGCATAGGAATGCCGCTTAAAACAGAAGGATCAATCAATCGAGCGTGGCTGCCCACAAAACAGAATTTGAACATCCCATTGACTGGGAAGAAGTCAAATGTATGCAAATTTTATGCATTTTTGTATTTTTCAAATACGCAAACCTGGGCGCCTAAATGCTTGGAAGTTTATGTTCATCAGCACTGTTAAAACCATCATCCGCATTAGAGTGTCATTTTGACACTATTGCAAGTTTGAATGCTTGTAACTTTTTTCAGAAGCTTCAAAAAAGAAAAATTTCTTCGGGGACCCTAAATGAATTCAAAAGTTCTTTAATATTACATCTTTACTTTATTTATGGACGAACCCTGGAAGCCTGGACAAAAAAACTCCCTTTTCCGACTTAGAGTGTCATTTTGACACTCCAAAAGTAAAATCTATTTAATTCGTTTGAATTATTTTGAACTTCATACAAAACTTAAATCAATAGAAACCTTGTAATGTCATTAAAATATGTTTAGAACATTATATATAGCTATAGCTGTAGTTCATATATTATACGTCTAAAAAATATTTGCTTTATGCATATGAAAGCTGAAGTTAACGTCTACATCATTAAGCCAAGAAATATTTTTTTAATTTTTTTTTAATGAAAAAGTTCAAAAAAGTGGTCTGAAAAACCTACGTTTCATTAGATTGCTAGTAAAAACTGTTTGAGCGGTGGTAGAGCTTTTGAAAAAATATCATTACAAATTTTATTCTAATTCTGACATTTTATTGTCTTTAGATTTTTGATGCAACAAAAATTGAATTTACTGTAATTTTTCAAAAATGACTACTTTGCGCGATTTTTTTACAAATTGAAATTTCATTTGTTTTTGTAGTCCACCGTCTGTTTGTACCCGGATTTTCAGTGATTTTACTTTGTTTGGACCAATAAAAAGTATATTCATTGGAAAGCTAATTTAATCTACATTCTAGTGAGGTGCAACAATTCACGCTGTGAGATTTCACAAAAATAGGAAAATTATAAACTTAAAATCATTCCTGAATTTCTAGAACAACAAGCAGCACGTCCAGCAAAACGTGTTTGTTTGCTCTCCGAGTAGGTACGGTGGGTGGTGATCTGCTACATCTTCACTCGTGGCATGGTCTCTATCAGAATCAAGTTTATATTTGCTGATTGTTTTACGAAAAATATCATAATTTGGCAGAACGCTACTCCTGTTGTTTACTAAACAAAATTTCCGAGACGAAAAATTTGGTTTTCGATATTTTCAAAAGCTTGAAAAGAGTAGTCATTAGAAAGTCCCAAATTTGTATGTAAAATTTCAAGCTTGTAAAATGTTATGCGCTGCAGGCTTAAATTGATCCTAGGCCTAGTACAAGGTCTCATGCCAAATTTTGCCAGATCACATCACGGGAAGGGGTCGCTCAACTAGCCTGAAGTTTGTATGGGATTTTGAGACATTTTGTTCGGGAGGAACATGAAAATCCAGATTTTCATGAATAACTTTGGTCCCCTTCGCCCGATTTCTTTTCTTAAAGCCTAAACTATGGCAAATATTTCATCTGAAGACAGCATTTCAATTCGACTTATGATAAAAAAAAAGTTATTACACCCATAGAAGAGGTTACAAAAATCCAATGCCTACTTAGCAAATCTCTGTGCCGATAATGCGCTGAAATGTGCACTGTGCCGAAGACGATAAGTTTGAAAAACCGTAACTGGCATAAGGACTCGAGCTCCCAACCAAAATGATGCATGACCACTACATTCAAGCGAAACAAGAATTGGATTCCAATTGGATAATTCATCCTAGAAACAAGAAAATAAAAAAAAACCACAACTCCGTAGCGAGAGTCGAATTCAAACCACCAACGATAGTAGGGGAAAGGTTTCCTAAATGGGCCTATCGGGTTAAATGACCCTACGGCTGTTTGATGAAATGGCTGACTATACAGCTTATCTAACCAATGCATTTTGATGGTGATACGCTTAGAACATAAGGCATGAAAGAATTTTTTGAATTTACAAACTCAAAAAAATTTAAAAAATCATACAAGGTTTTGATACATTTTGATGTAATATTTCGACTTTTAAAAATTATACGTAAAGAAGCTTAAAACAAAACCTTGGTTGGTTTTTGTTTCTTACTCAAATAAACTTAAGAAATTAAACATATTTCAGCTTTTGTGGAGGTTTAATAATGATTATATAGTAGAATAATAGAGTGTTTTTGTATGCCCCCATCATGTTTGTAAAATGCCTCCATCCTAAAATAACAGGTTAAATAGAATAAATATATGATTTTTTTCATTGAACCATCAAATCCAAGCTCTCAATAACATCTTAAGAGAGAATTGAAGATCTAAAAACAGATTTGATAAAGATTTTCTCATGGATGAACTGCCTCCATAGCATGGCAACCCTAACTTTTGTTTTATTCCATAAAATTATAATATATATAGATTTTCATAAAACTTCAGCTTTGTCGTACGGAAATTATTACTTTCTTGCAGTTTCGATGAAATTATACGGAAATATTGCCCAAAAAACAGAAATTTTGTTCAAAACATAAATAGGCGCATTTAGCCCGCACGGTTTGAGGTTCGGCATTTTAGACAACACTTATAATAAAATCATTTTCTTGGAAACAGAAGAAAATTTTAACATAAAAATTACTCCAATTTATAGAAAACAGATGCCTGCACACGTGTATATAGTTTTTGTACACATATTCGATGTGATATTTGATTAAATCAGTGTTCTGCTTAATAGGCGCATATAGCCCGCTCCTCCCCTATGTGTGTTCAATGGAAGTTAGTCGAAACAGGTTGAAATAGGTCGAAACAAGTAGAAATGGATTTTGACAGTTGGTATTCTGTCTCTTTCCAATTGACTTCGATCGATTTCAACCAGGTCGTCCGTTGAACATACGTTCACCAATACTAATGCGTGTTTTGTGCGTAGTACACACGAATTTCCAGACAGACCGTTTTCATTCAAAAATTTTTGGAACCTGCGAAACGATTACATTTATGCTTTTCTAAAATTCAATTTGGGTTAAAATTTCTTTCAAAATTCATTAAATGAGCAAAAGCCATCAAATAGAAAACTTCTATAGCTTTTTTCGCAGAACGCCAAATTATTTGAAGTATTAAGGAAAGTTTGATAATTGATTCGAAACTTTTTTTCTAGAATGTCACGTTTTTGTTTTCAATTTTTGTCAAAAAGCGTTAAATAATTTTAACTTATTTAGAAAAGTTATTTCAACATCAAGAGCTAGCAGAAAAATTGCATATTCAGATTCAGGGCACATAAAAGTTCAAAAGTACCTCCGGCAAGCACCACATCAAACCGTTTGATTGTGGTGCCAGCAGAGATCATGTAGGGGAAAACTGTACAAGACGCACCAGCGGGGTAAAATGGCCCATGTCATTCTTTTTCAAATATACACTAACCTACGCCTTCGAATGATGTTTTTCTTCATTTTTATTGCAGTAAACAAGCTTTTTCATCATTCAATAGATAAAAAGTTCACAAAATCTACTTTAGTTCTTAGAAACAGAGGAATTAATGGAATCAGCGTGAAACTTGTAATTTTTCATAAGTTACATATAAGATTTTATGGTAAAACAGCTTGCGCAATCTGATCAAACTATAGCTTATCGTTTTACCACTCATGTGCTTTTTCGGAAGACTATAAATATTTTGTTGTATTTTATTAACTTCCTACAAATTTTATCCAAAATCAAACATATGAAAATTGGGGCAGAATGCCCACAAGACCACGTGTTTTACGCTCAAATTTTGAATGCTGTTAACTAATGAGAAAATCCGAATATCAAAACAAAATGCCTTTCTTTTCATTTGCTGACTCCCAAATGACGATAACATTGCATAATTATAACAAATTTCGTCCTTGTTCGAGTTAAAACGGTGCACCAATATTCGATTCGAAAAAATTATCGGCCGCCATGTTTGCCGCGACATCACTATTTCAGTCGAAAAAATTGAATTTCGTTGCCTACTTGAAGGCGTTTTATATATAAGGATATTAAAAAGTGTATTTTGAAAAGCGAAATTTTCGATGAGTTTAGCAATACTAAATGATTTTTAGCCAAAAAATGGTAGTTTACAAAACTACGATGAACATGTAACTAAACATTTGGCGTTTCAATAATTACATTCCGTATAATCATTGTTCTATTTCTTACCACCCTTCCTGTTTGGTGCGTTCTGTCCACTAGTTTTGGCGTTCTACCCCGCGGTTTGTTTTCTGGCTGTTTTAGTTTTTTTACAAAAATATAGTCAAAATCGAGTTTTTATAATATTTTTTCTATTCGATAATACGTAGATTTCATCCTTGAATCGTCGTCAACTCTCAATTTGGTTCTTAAATGATTAGTATCGCTATAAATAGCAATTATGCTTAGCTGGTGCGTTTTGTACAGTTTTACCCTAAGAAAAATTAATTGCAGGCAGCACAGCGACAATCCCGACACGAAACACACAGGACCGACCGCCGACCAGAGGTGCCAGGTCGTTTTGTCAAAAATCAGGACACCGCGAAGAAAAAATCAGGATTTTTCAGGACACCACAAAATTGGTGAAAATAATATGCAGATCTGCTTAGGTTGCATAACTAAAGGCGAAATATAGGTGCTGAAGACGCCTCGAATTATGCAACTGAAGCGAGAATAACCTTGGCTGGCCTGCAGTTAATATCGAAAAACCTCATTTAAATGTCATTTGAATCAAAGAATCTCATTGGTTTAACTGGTTAAACTATTTTATTAAAGATTTGTTTGATGTTCTCATCATTTAACAATAAATTTAGTTATAATTAGGATATTTTTTTGAAAATCAGGACAAATCAGGACATTTTAAGAGCCATTTTCCAAAAATCAGGACAATTCAAGCGTTTTTGAAAAATCAGGACGGTGTCTCGAAAATCAGGACAAATCCTGATAAATCAGGACACCTGACACCCCTGCCGCCGACTGAATCCAAACATCTCTCTGTCTAACACACACGCTGCATGTGTGTTAGTGTGGTAGAAACGAATCCTGCTTTCGAGCTGGATCGGTTTCGACTAGTTTCGATCGATTTCAACTTGCTCCGTTGAACAGGGGTGTCAGGTGTCCTGATTTTTCAGGATTTGTCCTGATTTTCGAGAGGCCGTCCTGATTTTTCAAAAACGCTCTAATTGTCCTGATTTTTTTAAAATGGCCCTTAAAATGTCCTGATTTGTCCTGATTTTCAAAAAATATCTAAATTATAACTAAATATATTGTTAAATGATGAGAACATCAAATAAATCTTTAATAAAACAGTTTCACCAGTGAAACCAACGACAATCTTCGGTTCAAATGATATTTAAATGGTGTTTTAAATATTAACTGCAGGTCAGCCAAGGTTATTCTCGCTTCAGTTGCATAACTAGAGGCGTTTTCAGCACCTATATTTCGCCTTCAGTTATGCAATTCAAGCACAACTGCATGTTATTTTCACCAATTTAGTGGTGTCCTGAAAAATCCTGATTTTTTTCTTCGAGGTGTCCTGATTTTTGACAAAACGACCTGGCATCTCTGCCGTTGAACAACGACCAGACCTGTTTCGACCAAAACATCAGCCGATTGAACAACGACCACTTGACAGAAACTAGTCGAAACCAATCGCTACTTACGATTGAACGCAGCTAGTGTCTTGCCCAAGGGATTGCAGTGGAGAGAAAATTCTTTGCATTTGGAAAGGTAATGATCAAAATTCAACAACTGCTTAACAAATTGCAACAATTTACAACAATAAGCACATTTTCACTCTCTCTGAGCTCCGGTTTCTCTCATTTTAACTTAAACCTTCTGATTCTCTCTAACAAATTGCCACAAATTACCACAAATTCCATTATTGGCAGCAAAATTTGTTTGATCATTGACGATGATTCTCCGTTTATCTCAGTCCCCTGGTCTTGCTAATCCCACATCTTAACCAGTGTACTATATGAGCTTCATGCAGGACGGGGATATTTGTCATAGGGTTTCTGCCACCGATCAATCACAGAAAAAAAACGCACAACGGTGGCTTCCCGGCGTTTGGCCTCTTTTCAAGGTAGTCCTTTGTCTTGCGATGGAAAAGGGAAAGGGAACGGGAATGAAGGAACGGGAAACCCATTGAATGAGAACTGTGTTTGCTTACTGCCTGCTATTATATACACACGCTACATATACACAGCTGCCAAAGCCGGGCAGCTTGGCCGGTGGTTGTTTGCCGTTGGAAGAAATGTTTTTGTTGTTGCTTTTGCTACATACACACGCACAGCTTAGCCGGTGGTTGTTTGCCGGTGGATTGAATTGAAGCAATGTTTTTTTTTGTTGCTTTAACTACATACACACGCATAGCTGGCCGTGGTTGTTTGCCGGCGGATTGAATTGAAGGAACATTTTTGTTGTTGCTTTTGCTACACACGCACGGTACTCGGTTCGCTGGCTGCCTGGTGTTGATCGTTTATTTCCATCCTTCTTCGTCTTGTGATGCGATAGGGAAGGACGTGAAAACGTTTTTATTTTGTTTCTTGCAGACATACGCAATTCGGTTAACTTGGAGGGTTAATGCCGGTGGGAGCAAATCGAATCAGCACCGGTCGCGTTATTTTCTTGTACCAATGATTCTATGTAATTGACTACACGCCATTGGCACAGAGGCATAATTGTGGGTGTAGACTTAAAAAATGGGGTAACTTTTTCTAGGGTGATATTCCCTTCCCGTGATCCGATCTGGCCCAAATTTGGCATGAGACTTTGTACTAGGCCTAGGATCAATTTAAGTCTGCAGCGCATAACTTTTTCAAAATTCGGGTCATTTGGGGCACTCTAGTAATCATGTTTAATAACTGCGTAACCTACGATCTGAACTTGTTTTGTTTGTTTGTTTTATTTATTTCTTAAGAGACTTTAAATATATAATTCATTCGCCTCTTTAGGTTCGATCTGAACTTATTGATTATACTTTTAACTGAATCTTATGATGATGACTATGTGTTTGTCAAATTTTGAATGCTGACATTCCAGTGAAAACGTGTTTTAGTGGCTAAAAAATAATCAAGTCTTGTTAATTTGGAAACAGCTGGATCCACCACATCGTCTCCAGTTTCTGCCAAATAAGAAGTTTTGGTCAAAAAAGTAGCGAAAATTGAAAATCCAATAGAATTCATTTTTTTTAAATATATTTAGGTATATTGAATTTCTTTATTTTTTTTTTCATTTTCAAAACACCGTTCGTCATTTTTAAGCTTCTTAGACCATGAAACGATCAACGCATATCTCAAACTAAAATCTCAACTGCATACGATCCATTGTAAGAAGCATAATGTCCTTCCTTATAGTCAAAACGAACGCTGTTTTACTCACGATATGATAGCTGTTCACAAATACTGCTCAGATGTTGAATTTCGTACCCAGCCAAATGATAGTTTCATCATGTTCTACCCCTGGCTATGTTCTTTACTTAGATTTTTTTTTCTAGAGATTGGATCAGTAGTTTTTCGTTGTCGCACTGTCATGCTCATATACGAAAGTTGGTATCCCTGTGATGACGTCATCGCGAAAATTCACTAGTATGCGAAGACATTGACTAGAGCTTTACTCGATGCTATCCTTGAACCGTCGTCAGTCGAGTTGGACAGTTCCTGCTGAAAGAAACATGAATCCTTCCTTCCCGGTCGTTGTTCCGTGGTCGATTGAAGGACTTTTCCTCCAATCCAATCAGGGACCCATTTAGGGGGTGCTCTAAAACAAGCACGAATACAGCCGGGCTGGTGGGGGAAACCTGCCATTAGGCTGCGAAAAGAAAGAAGAAACGAAAAAGCCGCAATTTATTGTAATGCCACGCAATTTTCCGCTCTACCAAAATATGGACCGATAAACGGGGGAATAATTTGTCGAAACAAAAACCGCTCAAACGGTTATATCCTCAGCCAGCAGTGCCGGTCTTGTTGTGTTGTGTTGACAGAGCAAAAAGAAAAATGTAAAGATGTAAAAATTATCATCCGATGAAATCAATCCCAATGTCTTCCATGATGGTACCAATTAGTTCAAAAATATGGAATAAATCGGAAATAATGGTGCTCAATGTTTAGTAAAATTTCTCGGCCCTCTCACTCTCTGGTGGTAAAATTTGGTGTTTTGAATGTGTGGTGCGTTGTTTTCCCGTCACTGATTTAACCCTGCCTGCTCTTATAGTGTACAGTGAAATCTCCCCAAATGCATGTGGCGCTGCCGAGCTTGTGCACATTTTAAGAATGTATACAAATGTCTAGGGTATAGACGTAAAGTCTTTTCATTTCTTTTCCCCGAATATGTGCTGTGTGACATATGAAAACACGAGAAAATCATCATCGAGTGGAGACCAATGTTGCACAGACTATGTTTATATGTATGTTTATCGATCAGTTTATGTTATTACAATTTTCATTTGCATTGGATACGAGCACATTTTCCGAATGAATTCGTCTCGAAGGCAGAAACAGTGAATAAGGGCATCTTGCCCATTTGCTAGTGCTGGCTAGTTGTGATAGAAAAAAAAATATTGTGATTGCAAAATAACACCACGCTTCCATTATATTGAACGAATAACGAGGGTCCACGCCGTGAATGGCTGTATGCTAATAATTGTGTGTGCATAATCTATGTTAAAGACTCAATTTCTGCGAAAGCGATAGACATGTTCCGATCCTTGGCAGAGAAGTTCTCCTTTCGTAGAAGTAGTTCAGTGGCAGTCGATAGGTAAACTTTAATTTATCAATCAATAGATCTATTCTGCTGGTTTTCAGCTGGTTGTGTATGTATGTTTGTTACACGAGCCGCCATAGCGCATAAATTATTCATTCAAAATCATCTCACAGATATCATGTTTTTTCTGATGTGTTTTTCTCATTGTTTCCCAATCGCTTTATTGTAGAACTAATTGTTAAGATATAGTGTCACTAAATCTCGTTTAAAACAAGTCTTTAGTTTGATTTGACATCAATTTATTTAGGAAAAAAATAATAAATCTAAACTAAACTGGAAAACGATCTATACATAATATAAGAAAGGCTGCTTGCAAACAACTTGAGATTACTTATTCCTATTATGTTTTCAAGATTTTTATCGCCGTCATAACTTTTTATTGTTGATCTTATTTTAAGGTCATCCATCGCAGCATTTTTTTTTCAGCGTTAGGTTTTTTAGTTCTTATTAGTGACATTAGAATCGAAACTCTTGATCCTCCTGTGTAAACAAGGTTCCACTGATATAGTAATGGAAAAAGAGAGGCAGCTACCTTTTTTAACTTACATTCTTCGGGGTGACAGATAGAATGGGTTAGGGCAGTGAGTTGTAAGAGCCAAAAGCTTAAAATTTTAAAAATTTCAGAGTTTGAAAGGGCAACATTAAAGATTTACACACAGTTCCATAAACATTAGTTTTATGGAAATAACTTTGAAATCATTAGAGTTTTTTTCTGACTCTCGGATATTTTCTTCAAATGTGTTTCTGATTACCCTTAAGTACATGGATTCTTTTCTGGATTGTCAACTCTTCTAACATGGTTTGATTCTCTATCAATTTAAATGCGTTGGCAAATATCGAGTCAAGAAAATTTTAAAACCATATCAAGATTGAATGAATACTTTGTGTGAAAGATTTTGATATGTTAACATAAGCAAAATATTCATAATTTCTTCGGCAAAAAAACCTTATATAATTAAGAAGTAAAGGGAAACAAATTTTCTTAAAATTATCATGCTTTTAATGACGTTCCTCACATTTAGTATTTCCTTTCCAAAATCCAGAAGTATGAGGCGTTAAATTCAACTGAAATTTACATAGCCGAAAATTTTAATCTTCAAAAAATATACTCCTGACAACTATTACATTTTTCTAAATTATGACATCATGCGCACTTGTTTTAAAATTTTTATCTTACTGAATGAACAATGAAATACATTGTAGATCATATATAAATGTTTGCTAAAGCTTAGTTTACTGGAAAAAAACTTTGGTTTGACTAGTATAAATCTAGAAAAAAATGTGATTCTGTAGCCTTCATTGAAAATTCGTGACAAATAAAACAGAAACAGTACATTTTAACTGAAAAAAAGTTTCGAAACAAATCTAATAAAAATAAATCATCGGTTACCATTTACCAACACTTAATAAAAAAAAAAATGTTTGTAACTGAAAGTTCGTTCAAAATTTGTGTGCTGTTGGTAAATATTGGCTGAAGGCATCACACTTAAAATTTTAAGTGTGTTCAAAGACTCAAAGGTTTACTTTTTTTTAAATAATACAATTTAACTGTGGCTTGTGATATAGCTCAGTTGGCAAGTATGTTGTGTCCTGACCCAATGTCCGCGAGTTCGAGCCCAAGAGTAAACATCGAACACAGTTGTACCGGATAAGTTTCCCAGTCGCTAAATATGGTAAAACGACTATAATCGAAACAAAAAAAAATACAATTTAATTATTAAAAAACTGCTTCGAGTGAATTAAGTTTTTGATTAAGTATTATGGTATCTAACCAGTGATTAAGTTTTCAAATAGATTTTCAGAATTGAAATTTTCATTCATTTTCAATGCTGATTCGTGTTTGAAGAGCTGTCAAAATTTAATTTGTAATTCTCAATTCTTAGTGTTGGAACTTTGTATTTGAATTACATGTATCTATTCACCTTTTAACCCGTTAATTATTAAGTAAGCTTCCTAGACTTTTTCTTTACGTATCCAGGCCGGGCAAATCCGGTCATTGGGTTTCTAAATTTTAAACTCAAGACCGGGTATTATCCAGGCTAATCCAGCTAAAATTATCCATAGAAAGACAAGATTAAAGCTGAAAAATAAACACACACGAAAAATGATTTTCACCAAGGCACATCACCCAAGTAACATTTAAAGTTTTATAGCAGGCTATTAGATCAAGCTTTAGTTTTATAAGGGCTTAAGGAGTCCAATAAATCTATCGGTGTTGCTTGGGCAGCGATGTTCAAATCTTTTCTCACAATTTAAAAAAAATGCATGCAAATATATTTCCCTAAAATGAGTTTTAAATTTGAAATTTCTTAAAAATTGTGAATAATCTGGAATAAACTAGGGCATTTTTTCTCGATATCCGACCGAACAGGGCATTCCCCAAGTTATTCTTTTGAAATACGGGCCAGCCCAGTTAAAACCGTGCATTGTGGAATGCTAATGAGGTGTATATATGTATATTCAGATACATAAAAATTATCGTTTTCAATGAAAATAAATAGGATAGGATTGAGATGTTTTTTCCAATATTTTTATGTTATTACGTGTCAAAGTTGTAAATATTTTCTTTGAATTGTTAATTTATTCTGATACTATTTTGGAAATATCAACAGATCAATTTTCATAGACAGCAAAAAAGTTATTGCGAGTGCCTGAAATAAAAAAAATAAGAGGGTTACGTTGTTTGATAACAAAACAGAGGCTATCTAAGAACTACTTTTTGTATTTTGATAAACTTTGATTTTCCTGTTAGCTACTGCTGATTTTTTGTGTTCGATTGATTAAAAAGTATACACACGTTTTGGAAATAAAAATATAGTTCGATTTTAGTGTTTGTTGTTTTTTTCTTCATTTGATTATGGCCGAAGAATTTTATAAAAACTGTTGACGGTCCCTAGACGGTGTTACAGTTCCAGGGTTGTTTTTTTTTTTTTGTTAGTTGATCACCCAGGTGGTAAATCCTTTTCACGGATTCCATTCCAAGGCGCGGCGAGCCACCGCGTCCCCCCAGTTTGCTACTCTGGGTCCATGGGCGCAATTGGTGACTCATGATACTATGTACCCCTACACCATAAAGTCCACCTGGGGCCTCTGGCCATATTTCCCATCCGGACTCCTCGTGACTCGAGACCCTCTCACATTCCTCCTCTTGACACAATTTGAGGCGTCTCTACCCGCTTCTTCTCGTGTCTTAAGGCCCTCTTTCAGTACGTCTCTTGATCCAATTCGAGACGAGAGCAACTCGCCTCTCCTCGGGTCCGGAGATATCCACGCATCCAACCATTTCTCCGTCTCGACTCTTCGAGACTCATTCTGAGGCCCATCCACTGGGCGCCACATGTTACGGCACAAGGCCCCTCTGTTCGTCGTGAGTCGATCGTATCCGCTAATCGGGGCCAGGAACCTCCCCAAAAGGCAGATCGATCAAAACCCGCTCGAACATTTGGTCGTCCCGCATATCGGGGTCGCGACTACCCGATACACGTTACGACCCCTCCCTCTTGCAACTGAGCACTGGTACCAAGGTGCCCAGTCGCACCACGTTTGTGCCACACTCGGCACGCAGCTCGTCGGCGGGCTGGCTGCACCAAGTGTGACGTGTAGTTCTCTCGGCCATACGCCTACAGGTGACAAGTCTGTAGACACGTTTCCACTCTGCACCACGGGGAGGTGGAACTACTTCGCAGAGCAATTTTTCCAGGGTTCCAGGATTGTGTGTGTACTTATGTGATATGTACTTCAATTTAAAACACTTCCGTTAGTAAAACAGTAAGGATAAAAAGGAAGGGGTGGATTAAGGATGGATTTTGAAGGTGAAAAAGAGATAGGATGAATTTGGAAAAGGTGCTTAATATTCCCCACTCCAGGTTGCACACGGTTACGAAGACCATTTCCTGTTTTCTCCTCTCAACAGCCCATAGCTTAGACACGATTTTTTAAAACAACAGTTTTTCTTTGCATTTACGGTTAATGATAAATTAAATCTTAAAACAGTGAAAAGCAAAAAAAAAGTGTAAAATTAGAATCAACAAATGATTTTTTACCATTTGGTCCTTTTTGCTTGTTACAGCGGAAATTCTCTTCTGGACCTATGAAAATTCGTGTACCAAACCGATAATTGAATGTTGTGAATTATCGGTTTAGCACGATTTAATTAATTTCATTAAAAAATACTTATATATAATATTTGGGCAGTGAGTTAAAGAGCCGCTGCTTTATATCCAAGGAGCCGTATGCGGCTTGCGAACCACAGGTTGCCGACCTATGGGTCAGGGTTAATGTACAAATTGTTGTTGACAGATCTTTGTTAAATTTGTTTGATATTATAATACATTATTAAAGCCTTTGTGTAATCGATGCGTGTACATAAAAGCTATAAGGCAAAAAATTGAAGTGATTTAGCTCAAACAAATAACAGCAAATTTCTATACAAATTTGAGCATCATTAAGCGACCATTTAAAGTTAACCAAATGAGCGCTGAAATTTGACATGGGCCCTTCTGGCAGCCCAAGGATTGATTTCAGTACCTAAAGTTTTGATTCCGGAACATAAATCCGTTTTGGACCATCTTAATGTTGGTACAGCCGATTAAAATCTATCGAATGAACGTTTCCGTTTTGCCAAAAAGTGAACCGTTCGTTGTGAACACTACAAAATATTTTAGCGGAAAACTTTCCCCTTATTATACCTTTTAGTTGATTTTTTAATTGTTCTTCAAGATTTAACAAGTAAAAAATACCTAAATAAGCATTTGGACAATACCTTATTTCTTCGTTTTGGTACGAAATGTCCTTGATGAAAGTATTGCGTGCCAATTGAATCTCATTGAAAAGCTCATCAAAACGGTTGAGGTTAGAATTGGTTTAGGTCATTAGCTTCAGCACAGACTAGTTTGCGATGATTTTAGCTACTTGTTTCATTCTTTTGGTTTGGTTTCACATGTTTTCTCAAATAAATACCAAATCGTAAAAATTTCCAATCCTTCTCGCTTGAGAACAATTTGGATAATTCATCTTATTCGGTACGATCCGATCTTCGTTGGATTAATCCCAAGCCATCGTGTCATTTTGCGGATCATGGGCAGCAGGCGACAGTTTTTCACATAAGAAGCTTATGTTTGACTCCACTTCGGCTTCTTTGGTTTTTTATATGTCTTAAGGCCCAATCTTACATTGACACGATGGACAGTGCTGAGAGGGGATCCCACTTTTTCACCACATTCTGAACTGAGTCAGTCTTCCTACAGGCGTAGAGCACGCATGAGTATTCGGTTCAAAGTTTTGTTCGCCAGGCCCTGTTTCCGTCCAGATTTTTTTGTCAACAAAATTGCTTTCCTCTCCATACTTCCGAATCGCATTTCGGACCGCTGCAATGCTTACTCCTTCTATTTTCGCCAACTTACTCAGCGAAATGTTGAGGAAAGTACTTACAGCATTTGTGCAAAACATTTTTGCGCTTTTCCGGGAAAATTGAAAGTTTGAAACCTACCACCCCACCGACGTTACAGGGGCTCCCTTTATTAGGCCTCAGGGCGGCTCGCTTACCAAAAGAAATCGCAGGGAGTTCGAACTCTAAGATCAGGAAAACCCCAATTATGCACTTCTCTATCTTTATTTAACAATTGCCACAACAATTCTACTTTATATGCGCAAACTAGTAATGACCAGATGGTTACGGACCTTTTAGGGCCAAGCCCTGGTTGTCGCTGTTGAAAATGGCGGATCTACGGCGATGGTGACGCTACTGCTGACGAGGACGAATGAGCGGGTTGGAGGGCTGGTTGGTCGATCCGAAGGGTTCGTAGTGCGGAATCGACAACCACCTTCGACGTGTGACCGTGTACAGGTCGTTGCTTTCCCATTATGGTGGACACGATCGCTTCGCCTTCGTCAACTCGTCGGGCGTCGCTACCGATCGGGTGGTTACCAAGCAGCGCGGGTTACCGTGAATGGCCCTCTGGTTGTCAGGTGTTGAAGCTTCCTGGCTGCATACTGGTGGCTTGTGGCGCTGTCGTCGAGTTTGAAGGCTGCATTATTTGGGGAAAACCATCACTCATCATTTTCCCTCACTGCGATATTTAAAACTACATTTAGTCGCGACCAATTACTGCAACCTCGATGAAAGTGTTATGTGATGCTTACAAAATGCTTCTTATTTTCATGAAAATAATGAAACTGGACTATACTGAATTTTAAGTTGAATTATTAACATCAACACACAGCAGAAACCAACTTTTTAAATGACATCTGGAATGAGCAGGGTTGTATCAAAATCGTGCTTAGGCATATAGGGACACCCTGTATAGAAAGTATCATGTCAAGTTTCAAATCTAGTCATTCTAAATTAGAGTAATTGAAGAACGAAAGTCAAACTGAAGTCTGAGTACTTTTTTTTTTCCTTGTAGGGGAGAGCCCACTGCGACCAGTAATTGATCTATTGTGGTAATTACCCCGCGTTACTGTATGCTATCAGGCTCACCTGCACTATGGGTTGAAGTGACAGTTGATTGCTGATTAAGCATTTTATCCCAATCGGGTATGATATCAAAGATGTATGATATAACCTTCTTAGGGCTGATATGCAACCATATGTCTTGTGCGCTTATTAACTTTGCCCCAAGTACACGCTCTCTCCTATTTAGGAGGGCGCAGCAGTTGCATAGAAGATGCTCTGCAGTTTCTTTTTCGAACCCGCAGAACCGACAGTCATCGTATTGAATAATGTTTATCCGTTTTAGATGTTGTTTTGATGGACAATGTCCGGTCAAGAGACCTGTGTAAGTACTTAACTCGTGCTTACTTAGTTTCAATATGTTTTTGGAGAGTCGTGCGCTTGGTTCAATGAATCTTTTCGCCTGAGCTGCTCCCTCTGCTGTTCTCCAGTTGGAGACAATAGTGGTGCTTTCCCAGTTCTTGAGTTCCATATTCAAGGCACTCCTCGATACTCCGCAGAAAGGTTCAGGTCCAATAAACAGGCCCTGAGACCCTTCCCTAGCTAGCTGGTCTGCTTCTTCGTTCCCTAGGATACCGCAGTGGCCTGGAACCCAGAATAAAAATACTCTGTTTCGTATGGCCAGGTTTCTTAGTGCAACAATACACTCCCATACTAGCTTGGAGTAACATGTAAATGTACTTAGTGCTCGGAGAGCGGCCTGACTGTCAGAGAATATATAGATACTTGTGTACCTGTACCCTCTTTTCAAACAGGCTAAAGTGCATTCTAGAATTGCTTGAACTTCTGCTTGGAATACTGTTGGCCAGTTTCCCATAGGAATTGAGATCCTGAGTCTAGGTCCGAACACCCCTGCCCCAGTTCTTTTATCCATTTTTGAACCATCAGTAAAGAATTTTATCGATCCGGAAGGAACCGCAGGCCCACCTGACTCCCACACGTCCCTATCGTTGATAGTTACATTGTATGGTATGTCTAGGTTGAAAACGGGCTCCATCCAGTCATCATTCTTTACAATAAGTGAGTTTATTTTAAATATCTTCAGAATTTTTAGGTGTCCTGTAAGATCCCCCTCATAGAGAGTTTTATGTTTGGAGAGTCTCAAGGCACTGCGTTCTGCCTCTAGTTCAATAAATTGATGTAGTGGCAGAATATTTAGTAGGGCATTAAGGGCCTCGTTTGATGTGCTTCGCATGGCGCCAGTTATAGCTAGGGTTGCTATTCTTTGAAGCTTCGCTAGTTTCTTGCGGGCCGTAGCTTGCACAGTTTTGGTCCACCATACTAAAGAAGCATAAGAGATTTTGGGTCTGAGTACTTAGAGTATATCATTGAATCCCAAAATCCCAGGATCCGTAAAAGATAGCATTTTAGACCTTGGATGCATAAGCATAACCCGTTATATAGGGTTTTTTTTTTGGCAAAAATAATTGGATGATTCCTATTCCAAATAATGTTCTCATCAGTGATGCAATTATGAAAAACCAGGCCAGATGAGATTTCATAAAAATGAAGTCCTAGTTTTTAGCGATCTTCTATAGAAACTGAAAGATCAAAACCTTTCAATTTCATGAAATATCTTCATATAATTTTGATAAAAATACAGGGAGGCTATAAAGATCCCGCTCTTTTTTATACGTTTTTCTAAAATGTAAAACACTTTCACATATAACTAACTATATTTGGTTTTTGGGAATAGTTTTTATGTCCGGTGGCACGTTTTTTTTTCCTTTTTTTATAGGAATTTAACCCACAAAGGTCATTTTTCGTCGGAGGTGGCACGTTGCGTTTTCTTAATTCCATCCATAACTTTATCTCGTAGCTAGCACATTCAAAAAGTAGTATATGAATTGGAGTCCAAGTTCCTGTACTTTAGAAAAATGCTTCTAGTAAGGTTCTATGAAACCTTAACAACAACATCCGCAAAGAAAATTTCAAGAAATGTTCTAAATTCCCTCCGACGCCCTCAATAAATTCCTTCAGTCAGCAGCGCATGATTCTGTAAATAATAAAGAAAAAGTATAGGGCTCCAAAGAAACGCATGTGTCTTGGAACGAATGTGCCTCATTGAAGCACCCTTACATAAAAAGGCCCAGTAGCCATGCAGATGGTGATGCTGTGCGCATTAACGGCAGTGATGCGCGCCAAAAATCAGAGTTTTTCAGCGGGCACGAAGAGGTTTCGAAAGGATCGAGCCAATGTGGCTCTAGTTTTTTTCCCAGTGTCGCCCATCATCATATCTTCATCCCTTGATTCTAGGCGTACATCTCTCGAAGTTATGATGGCTAGGCATCTTACAAAGGCTAAAATCACCATACCACAGAAAGTGTACTAAAAATGCACACGCATGTTTTGACCGGGATTCGATCTCATGAACCTTGGCGTAGATGATTTGAACTTTAACCAATACGCCAAAGCCGCTGGCCTTCAACAACTAAACTGTAAACAAACAAAAACAACCGATTGTTAAATATTCCATTAGATATCCTTTTTCTGCATTCTAAATCCATGGTTAGGGGATATTTCATAGTTAAGAAAGTTAAAATGTTACATGAAAAACAGTCGCATTCCCATATATCTTCAATCCCCATAACTCCTTTAGTGCTTTATACTATCTCCACCTCACATTTCCTGATATTTACATTTTTGTCAAATCCTTCTCATATTAATATTAAACGGTTTTGTTTAAAACTCAAAAATGACAAATTCATTCACATTTTACTTAACACGAAACATTTGAGAAAATGTAGATGTCTGAAAACAAATAACTATACCTCGATCTTATACTTCAATTGCAGCAACACGCGAACCCTCTCGGATTCCGCTGTTCGCCTATCGGCCGAGGAGCACTTTGTCACCGCAGAAGAGAACACCAGCAACAATGTTTCGCTCAAGAAACAGGACAGTATCGATACTTCGTCCGCTTCGGTGGCCCCGCACGATTCCAGCTATGGTGCGGGTGCTCCTCGTAAATCATACGACTCAAAATCGCTGCCAATACGAAACGATGGAACCCTGGACTACGATGCCTTATACGAAGACGAATCCGATGACGATTTGTCGATGGAATCTCACGGTTCCGTGGTCACACATCTGCTGTCGCAGGTGAAAATCGGCATGGATCTGACCAAGGTTGTACTGCCGACGTTCATTCTCGAAAGGCGCTCGCTGCTAGAGATGTACGCAGATTATTTTGCTCATCCAGACCTATTCCTACGAATAGCCGATCTTAAGGATGCTCGCGAACGGATAATACAGGTCGTTCGCTGGTATCTCAGTGCGTATCATGCCGGGCGGAAAAGCTCTGTCGCTAAGAAACCTTACAATCCCATACTAGGGGAGATATTTCAATGTCATTGGGATACACCGGATATGCGTAAGTATCAAGATGGGTCTTACTCTCCAATACATCGCAGTGGACTAAACATGTGGTTCTTCTAACAATTCCAGCAAGTGGAGACGAAACCTCTAACATCGAAGTATCAGAGGGTCCAGTGCCCTGGTGTCGCAAGGATCAGTTAACTTTTATCGCTGAGCAGGTCTCACATCATCCCCCAAGTAAAAAAATATCGAAACGAAAAGTTCCCCAGCTCAAAACTTAACACATTTTCCGTTTATTTCCAGTTTCCGCATTCTACGCTGAACACTATAACAAAAAAATAAGTTTCTCGGCGCATGTTTGGACAAAGTCGAAATTTCTTGGCTTATCAATCGGGGTGCACAACATTGGTCAAGGAACTGTAACTTTGTGCGATTTGAATGAAGAGTACATTGTCACTTTTCCCAATGGCTATGGCAGGTGAGTTTATAAACGTTTCTAGATTTCATGACCTAAAATTTTATATTTCATACTTTCCTTCTTCCAAAAAGATCTATTCTAACTGTTCCGTGGATAGAACTAGGAGGTACCGTTACTATAAATTGCCCACAAACGGGCTATCACGCCGATATAGATTTTCTAACTAAACCCTTCTATGGAGGCAAACGAAACAAAATCCAAGGAGAGGTATGTTGTAAACCTTTAATTGCTTGAGTAAATTCTCAAAAAAAAAATCAATCCATCCCCAGATTTATGGACCGAACGATAAAAAATCGTTCATCTCGATCGCAGGAGAGTGGAGTGGCCTAATGGAGTATAAATTCAACGACGGAAGCAAGCCATCCAAATTTGAAACTTTTGTTAATGTAAATAGTATACCGATCTTCAAGAAACAGGTACGCCCTGTTAGTGAGCAGTCGGACAATGAATCCCGCAGGGTGTGGAAGGACGTCACCACGGGACTGAAGTAAGTACTTAAACAAACATGGTAGGGAAAAATATAATTTTTTTTTCTTTATTTGGTAAGTTTTGCTAATTTCTTCGAGTAGAGTTAGAGTAGTAGTTCGCTGAGCTCATGAACCTCTCTGTGCAGTTTTGCATAAAATAAGTATTTTTCCATCGTTTTGAGGACGTTGCATTGTAAAGCCAGGAAACTTATACAGAAATTGGGATAGGTTGATGGGTAATCATGACGATTAATTCGGAAAAATGTCAAGAACGTTGATTTGCTTCATAGTTTCTAGTCTCTCTTCAGCAGTAACCTGGAAAGAATTTAACAATGTAATGACGTGTTAGTCCTTACACGAGATAACCTGTCGATGCACTTCGGTCTAGTCCTCACATGTTTTTACGCTTTAATTGCATCAAACAAATGGACTTTAAATAAACAGAGTTTTCTATTGGTGGAGGCAGAGTATGTACTTCTGTAGAGAGTGCGCAGCCATAGACTTTACCACATTGTTGCCTAATCCCACAGCATATTTTCGTGAAAAATGTATCCAAGATTGTTCGCAGTTTTTGTCCAATTGATTTCCTCATCATTCATAAACATATTGGGGAGTGAACCATGGCCAGTTTGCTTTCTAGATTTGATTATGTACAAAGCTTTGGTTTATTTATTTATTTATTTAGATCCTAGGCTTTAGACTTTATCTTATTCTAGCTAGAGTAGGGTTGGCATTCGTCCCGCAAAAGCGGGACATGTCCCGCTTTTTTTGGGAAATGTCCCGCCGTCCTGCTTTTTCCTCAAATGTCCCGCTTTTTTTAGAACACTCTCTGATTCTACAACTTCAAAATAGTTGTTCCGTGCTTGTGAAATCGCGTGAATGACATTCACCGATAAAGCTGTAAAATTAAATAACACTTAGGTATATGATATTTTACTGACTTACACTGGAAGAACCTAAATATAGCCTCAATTTAAACTCATTGGTTCAACACAGGAAATCATTCAAATATATTATTTTTTTTGTGTTTTCCTTTCTCAAAATAAACAGCATTATTTCAAAAATTTTAAGAGACAAGAATAAATAACTCGTTTGGATCTTAGCATTTAAGGTTGCCAGAATATTTTCCAGACATATCCGAAACGAGCGAATCCGGGCATTTTTATCTAAAAACCTTTAAAATTCGGGCAATGGATTTCAAAATTTTCAACCTATAATCTGGGCAATATCTGAAATATTTGATCAAAATCTCGGGATTATTAAAAAAACAAACTTGAAAACAATTATTTTTTAATTGTTGTTTAATTTAATGTTAATGTGTTTAAAACACATCAGCAAATTTTAGTCGTATTTTAGGCTTCCCAAAAACTATTCATGATTATTCAGACAAAACTTGCTCTAAAAGATCGCAAAAATAAAAATTTATAATAATTCAATCTGAGTTTTTTTTTTTGTTCAATTTCCTAAATGAAGTGAATAAATCTGGGCAAAATCCAGGCTTTTTTATATGAAATCCGGGCAACCTGGTGGGACCGAATTTTTCCTAAATTTTGTGTCAAATATCCGGGCAACCCCTGATAAAACCGGGCAATCTGGTAAACTTTTCTCAGCATCACCTTAACAATCTGGTTTAGTCAAGCGTTCTTTGAGCACGTTCTAGCGAGGTTAATATTTTTCTTTTAAATAAAATATTCTTAAAGTTGCTTCCAAATGATGGTGGCTCCAGATGTTCCTCCGGAATCCTAAATAAATCCTATGAGTGTAAAGTTAAGGAAAAAACAAATTCCGGATAAAAAAGACTACCGAGCGGAAATAAACTTTTTTCAATCAAACAATGAATGAAAGGACGAATTAAATTGAATTAACTTGGGAGATGATAAAAACGGCTGTTAAAAAATTTTGAAACTTTCTTCAAATTTCGGATTTTAAATTACTTTGAACTACAACATTTTCAACATGTGTGTTCGCTGTTTTAAAAGATGGAAGTTTTCTTGTAAATTCAATTTTCAAAACAAATTTCATTTATCGGCATATTATTACTTTCTATGAACTACTTATTTATTTTATTTATTTATTTATTTATTTATTGCAAACAGATACATAAAATTAATACATTTTAGTTAGTACTCCAATGGCTTCGCCGTTTAAGGAGTTGTTATTGATCTTAAATTGTATAATCTATGATCTAATCAATAATAAAGCGATAAAAAAAAAATATGTACACAAATTATGAAATTAAACTCAGCAATGAAAATAACTTAAAACTAAATGAACAATAACATAAATTCAAATATATACATGATGCAGGTTAATCTTGATATAATGAAAAAATATTGCACGATTTTAAAAGTGTTGATGATACATTGGAATTAAGAAGAAATTGCTTTATAGAATTTTTGAAATGACCATAATTGCGAAACGGACCACACTTTTCTTCAAGAAAGTTAAAAAGTTGTACGCCTCTGAAGGCTAAAGAGCGTTCTCCAATAGATGTACTGACCGAAGGGCGGGTTAACATATTTCTATTACGGGTTAAGTATTGATGATTGGTACGATCAAAATATACATTGCAGTGTGTGCTATTTGTAATGCTCAGATAAATAAAACAACAAATTTGAAATATGTACAGGCCTCTTACAGGAATTAAGTTATTATTTACATTGTAAAGTTCAGCAGAACGACTGCGATATGGCAGATTATTGATAAGACGTAAGATTTTATTTTGTGCTACTTGAAGTTTATTAATTCGAGTATTACAAGCATTGCCCCAAGAAGAAATAAGGTACATTAATAAAGACTGAAAAAGTGAATGATAAATTATATGAAGAATATTAGACGGAATCCTATGTTTGACTTTACAAACTAGACCTGTTACTTTGTTAAGTTTTTGTAATAAGTTATCGATATGTAAGTTCCAATTCAAACAGTCATCTAAAATGACTCCTAAATATTTACAGTCAGTTACAACTTTCAAACTAGGAAAAACAGATTTAGTAAGAATTAATGGATTAGAATTTTGCCGTTGAGAAGTTTTGAAAGCTATAATGTTAGATTTATCTATATTTAAAGTTAATTTATTTATACGAAAAAAATCGATCAATAATGTCATATCGGAACACAGGTTATTGTCATTTTCTTCTGAGCTGTTATTGTTATAAAATAATGCAGAGTCATCTGCAAACAACCGGAGAACTCCTTTAAGTGGCAAAGCAGCCATATCATTTAAATAAACTATAAAAAACAATGGTCCGAGTACAGAACCTTGGGGAACTCCAATATCAATTGATGATAAACTACTGCGACAACTATTTACATTAACATATTGAAATCGGTTCGTAAGGTAGCTATTGATCAAGGCTAATGGAGCTCCACGTACTCCAGCAAAATTAAGTTTTTCAAGAAGGATTTTCCTGTCAACCGTGTCAAACGCTTTGGATAAATCCAAAAATAGGCCAAGAACGTCTTCTTTTTTATCGAGGTTCAATTGGATGTTATTAATAAGCTCAATAACTGCATTATTTGTGGAAGATTTTTCTCTAAAGCCATATTGCATGGAATAGAAAAAATTGTTGCTGTTTAAAAAGGATTGTAATCTTTTCGCTAATATTTTTTCTAATATTTTGTTAACTACTGATAATATTGAAATAGGACGATAATTATTGCAAAATGAAGGATTTCCGGATTTAAAAATGGGTGTTACTTTTGCTATTTTGAGACTATTAGGATAAATACTACGTTCAAAACAAAAATTAAAAATATCAGATAGAACAGGACTTATGATGTCACTAACGGACTTTAGGACATAGACACTAATATTATCATGACCTGGACTAGTGTGATTGCAAAATGATTTAATTAGGGAGGATATTTCTATTTCATCTGTAGGTGAGAGGAAAAATGTGCTGGCAGAACTGGATAGAGTATTATACTTGTTAATTGTATCATTACTATTTAAGATAATTTTGGATGCCATATTTTTGCCGATGGTTGAAAAATAACTATTGAAACAATTAGCTATGGATTGTTTGTCTGAGATAATTTGCACATTGTTGTCATGAAGTTCATGTACTAATGTGTTGGAATTCGATCGACCTAGAACTTCGTTGATTGTATTCCACGTTTGCTTAGAATTTCGGGAATTAGCAAATTTATTTTCATAATATTTATTCCTTAAGGTTTGGGAATAAAGTTTGATTCTATTTTCAAGATCACGTATTTTACTATCAATTTCATTAACAAATCTACCCAATCTTAACAGTTTTCTTTTTTTATTTCTCAAATTCCTATTAGATTTTATTAATGTAAGAAGTTGATCGGTCATCCATGGGTTGATCTTGTATTCATGAGATTTAATTTGAACTTGTTCTGTGCATTCGGCTAAAGTTGTAGTTAATGTATTGTGAAAGTAATTATAAAAACTATCAGGATTATCAAAGGTACCCATATATGATGGAGAGAAACGCATGGTAAGAAGTTGATTGAGTCTCGGAAAATCTGTTTTATGTCTAAATTTAGGCGTATTTTGATGTCTTTTGATGTTATACGGAAAATGTGTTAGGATAAAATTATGATCGCTTCCGGAGAAAAATATTGTATCATTCAATATGGGATATTGCTCGAAACTGTTAAAAAGAACATGGTCAAGAAGGGCGTTACTATTTGGACGTGTTGTAAAGGAATTAGAAACAAAGAAACCAAAAGATGAGATTAAACTATAGTAGTCGTGAGCTTTGCTTGAAATACTCGACACGTCAACATTCATATCACCTGCTATTATGTGAGGTGCACAATTATGCGTAAATAAATTATTTTCCAAGTGTTCCAAGAATTTTTGAAAATTCTGCGAATCATGTGGAGGTCTGTAGTAAGCTGAAAGTGTTAGACATTGAGAGTTTTCAAAAGATATTTTAACTTGAATGAAATTGAAACTGGAGCCATTACAAACGTGTTCATTGCATTCAATCAATTTAAAACTTAAACCATTCAGAACATATACTGCTAAGCCCCCTCCAGAACCAGAACCTCTACACGAAAATACTCCTTCGTATCCATTGATTTTGTATAGCTGTTTAATACTGTCATTAATCCAAGTTTCACTGATAACTATTAGGTCCGGTTTGCAATTAAGTTTAGTTATTTCAAATTTTAAAGAATCAAAACGATCTATGTTCAAAATGCTTCGCGCTAAAGCTTTAAGCTAAAGAAACTTATACATATGTATAGGAATGGTCATGAAAATGAGGGTTTGAAGTGTTTCTAAAATGTCCCGCTTTTTTCCGACGATGTCCCGCTTTTTTTCGTGAAATGTCCCGCTTTTTATGAACAACACGAATATCTAATGAATATGAATGAACACTGTTTACTTCTAATTTAAATTTGTTCTCTGGTCATATTTAATTTGATAATATCATGATTCGGTACATTGGTTCATTCCTAGCCTTCCTAGCATAATTTCGAATCCGATTAGCTAACTAAAATAGCCTTACGCTACGCAAACTACTGCGGCCTTTGTTATAACATATTTGAGATGTTGAATACGATGAATAATATCTTCCACTGGTCAGATCTTTTGAAAACAGTGTGTCAATCGATTTTCTGCGGGTTTTCAAGGAGTCCAATCCTACCAGCATGCACAACACTCGATACTTCGGCATTTTTGCTTGCTATCCAACGTTCCTCAAGGCATATCTCAGGAACTTCTTTTGAACTCTCTCTATGTAGTCTGTTGATATGAATGTTATAGAATGATTATTATTATTTATTAAGTCAAACTATGTAGACTACAATACTTAAAACTACTTAAAACTAATGTAAGCTATTGTTTTGTTGTTCAATGAAGTTGTTTTTGAATGCCTTTTTTAATTGTGTTTTGTTCATCGCTACGTCTATAATTTCACTTTGTAAATTGTATTTGTACATCATTTGATTAATAGGTTGATGTTTTGCATAGTCTTTGTCGTAAAGTTTAATGTAGAACAAATGTTTATTTCTTAATGGACGGGAGGGTGCGTAAAAATTTAGTTTTGAAAGTAATTCAGGACTGTCTATTCTTTGTGTAACAACATCATTTACAAATGCAATTTGGGAAAATTCTCTGCGTTTACTGAGAGGTTCTATATCAATAAGCTTACAACGAGATTCATACGATGGCAGAGGAAAAGTGGTCCAATTGATTTTACGTAGCGCATATAACAAAAATTGTTTTTGAACTGATTCGAGACGTTGCTCGTGAATATTTGAATAAGGATTCCATATGATGCTACAATACTCCAATATCGAACGAACATAGGATATATAAAGTGATTTTATGGTGTACGGATCTTGAAAGTGTTTGCTGAAACGTATTACAAATCCTAGCATGCAATTTGCTTTATTGATGATATTGTTCTGATGTTCTACAAACGTGAGTTTTGAATCCAGTATGACGCCGAGATCCCTTACCATTTTGCATTTTTGTACTGGTTGATTGCCTAATTTTGTTTCAATGATAGGGTGACTTTGTCTTCTGCTAAATGATATAGAGTTGCATTTTTTAACATTCAATTGAAGTAAACTTTTGTTGCACCATTCGAAGAAAACATTGATTTCGTTTTGAAATGTTTCAACATCTTCGGTTGTTTTTATTCTCAGAAATAGTTTAATATTATCGGCGTATATTAGGTATTCAATCCATTTTAGAATAAAGGAAATGTCGTTAACGAACAGTATGAAAAGGAGAGGTCCTAAATGAGACCCCTGAGGCACACCAGAGGTCACAGCTACAGATTTGGATAATTCGTTTTGGAAACGAACGATTTGTGTTCGATCAGTTAAATATGATTGTAACCAGGAGAGAAGATTTGGATGAAAGCCAATTTTTTTTAAATTTGAAGATTAAAAGGGGTATGTCAATGCGATCAAAGGCTTTGCTAAAGTCGGTATAAATAGCCTCAACATGAAAGCCTTTGCTCATAGAATCGATAACGTATGTAACGAATTCGAGAAGATTTGATGCCGTAGAGCGTCCTTTGAAGAAACCATGTTGTTTACTCGTTATAATATTTTTTACTTGTTGATAAAATTTTTCATTTATTATTGATTCAAAGAGTTTTGGGATGCAAGACAAAATAGCTATTCCTCTATAATTTCGTACATCTGATTTTTTTCCGGACTTGAAAATCGGAATAAAAAAAGATTTTTTCCAAAATTTGGGAACTTTTCTATAATTTAATGACATATTAAAAAGAATCAGAAGAGGCTCTGTCAATTCGGTCGCCAAGTTTTTAAGGAAACATGGGGGAAGTCCATCAGGCCCTGCTCCTTTGGAAGCATCAAGTTTTCTAAGTCCTTCGGAAACATTATTGAAATCGATTTCATTGACCTGAATGTCGCAAGCTAGATCTGGAATGACTGAAAAAAGTTAGAAATTTCTAGTGGATTATTTCCAATGCTTCCGTCAAGTGTCAATTGAGTAGGAAAGTTTGAATTTTTCATCTGCGTTTTAGTATAGCCAAAGAACGCTTTTGGGTTTTGTTTAATTTCTTTTTCAATTTTCTGATTGTATTTTTCAAAAGAACTTTTTACACATGAATTAAGCTGGTTGCATAAATTGATATAATTTTGATGATTTGTAACACTTCTATCACCTCTGTAGACTTTATGAGCTTTTTGCTTCCTATTTTGTAAGTTTTTCAAATCTTTGTTATACCAGACAGGGTGTTTAGAGCTGTAGGACCGTCTTTTTAATTTTGAAGGTACATAACTGTTTATGAGATTAATCATTATGTTATAAAAGCTTTCTACTGCTGTATCGACATTTCCTTCATTCTTCAATATGCTTGACCACTCTATATTATTCAGTTCTTGTTTTAAAAGTTCGTAGTTTGAATTTTGATAGTCTGGCATTTCCTTGTACTCCCAGTCGCGAGGTTTGTCACAGTTATGAATAAAGAGCGAATATTCGATCGCTGTGTGAAATACTTCATTTTTCCATAGTGGATCTGCCGATTCATTTACACAAAAGTCTTCTGTACAGTTTGTAAATAGAAGATCAAGATACGTATTGTTACTATTCTTTACATGATTTACTTGGTTTAAGCCTACAATAGAAGCGTTGTCAAAAATTAGTTGTAAAGCTTCGTTCTCCCCTATAACTGGGAGTAAAATTGCTTCATTTTCATCATCCAAAATAAAGTCAGCGTTACGTTGATTGAAATCGCCATAAATGTGTAGTTTTGCTTCCAGGTTTTCAGCTACTGTATTTTTAAGAATTTGGAAAAATAAATCAAAATAGTGAGAAGTGGCATATTCAGGTGGGAAGTACACGGAAGCGAAAATGTGCACTTCCTTTGCCAATGATGTTTTAACGAAAACATAATCAAATTCTGTGCATGTTTGCGTTGCAATTTGTTCTGAGGGGAAAAAAGAGTCTATGGCAACGAGAACGCCTCCACCTGACTTTTTTTTGGACAATGCTAAATTTCTATCTTCGCGGAAAACATTAAAATTTGAACCAAAAACTTCCTCGCTGTGTACGCTAACGTCCCAGCTTGTTTCAGTAAACAGTATTACTCTATAAGACGAGGCCAGAAGTTTCAAATTAATATCTTTCATTTTTGCCGCGCTTTTCATTCGATTAACATTCTGGCAATATACTAATATTTCCGCGGAAGAAAAGGTTCTAGTACCTATGGACGCCAAACAATATCACTCAACTCTTGACAAATTCTGCTAACCATTCCAACATTATTTAGGCTTGCCGTGCAACAATCAAGTCATATCCCAGGCGGTATTTGTACATAATGTTGCGCATTTTCCGAGAAAAAGTAACAACATTACAATAAGAGTAAGGTTGTCAGATTGCCCGCTTTTGCCCGGATTTGCCCGGATATTTCATACAAAATTTTGGAACAGTCCGGCCCGGCCCGGTTGCCCGGATTTCAATGAAAAATGCCCGAATTTATTCACTTGTTTGGCAAATGTTATAATTTTTTTTTAGTTATGCCTCCATAACGAAGTTTTTTGAGCAAGTTTTATAAAAATAATCATGGTAAATTCTTTGGAAGCCTTAAATACGATATTGAAATCTGTCGATGTTTTATGATGGAAAATTTTTTTTTCAATTTTTTTTCTTGAATTTTGTTGAGTCGTTTCTGGGTTTTGACCAAAATTTGACCGGATATTGCCCGGATTTTTAGTCGTCAATTTTGAAATCAAATGCCCGGATTTTGCCAGGTTTTCGTATAAATTTACCCGGCCCGGATACGTGCTGAAAAAATTCTGGGAACCTTAATTTAGATTCGTTGACTTTTAATCATAACCTGCTGCAGCATTCCGCAATTCTGTGTAGAACATCTTCAAATCATCGGCATACCATCAAGTCACCATTCATCGCCCAGACCCCATTTACCGCCCAAAATCACCCTTTTGTGTGTATTTCGAAAAAACTGGAATTTTTTCTCCAAAAATAAGACCTGTGTTCTGTGTCGGCATCATTGTTCGACCATTTCACTGAAAAAACATCACTTAATTATGCTAACTATAGCCAGAAATAAAATATTTGGTTTTTCGTTTCCGTTCAAATTATTGAATTCGACGCCTGTTAGCGAACTAAGCATAACTGTGATCCTAGGGAAAAAGGGGTTTTGTTTACTAAATAGTACCTATTTGTCCTACAATCGGCTTGAAACGATAGTTTGATTTTTGTAGAATAGATTTGCATCGGAAAATTTTCGATTTTTTCAATAGTTGTTGTTTTTTGAAGCGTTTAGTGATGGGCGGTAATTGGTGTATAAAAAAAAGTGTGGGTTCCTAATTACCGGACACGCACAATTTCTTTGTTTTTAACGCATGTATTGTGTCAAAAGTGTAAATTGTAAGAAGCATTTAGTTTGATTACGTTAGAAAATGATGTTTTATCGCTGAAAGTAACCGATTACTTGAGGCTGTTTGTCGGGAATCATCATTTTGTCAGTCAACGCACTTTGTTAAAATTTGTACAAAATTTGCGGGAAAGATTTCACAAAATGTATTCTCTCAAGATCCAAAATATGGTTTTGACAGCTCGTTACATGGACAATATTCAAAAGAACAGTTTCCGTGTTGTTAGATAGTTTTTCCTTAAGAAAACATTATCGATACCCGAAAAAGTCGAGTGGGCGGTAATAGGGCCAGTTGAACACCTCAACGTTTAGTTAATTATTTTTAAAGGCGTACATTTTTCGCATTCCACTAAATTTTTTATTTAAAGTAAAGCAGTTTTGAGATGTATTGGAAAAGAAAGCGAATAAAAATCTGCCGTCGTTTTTTTATTACACATGTTTGAAGTTGAAAAACCGCTTAACTGGGCGGTAGATGGTGACATGATGGTACACAAGCCCAAACACACTGCTTTTGTTATGGTTCACCAGCAGTCCATTTCCCAAACACCACACAGCAACTCTTGCTAAATCTTCGTTGACCCGTCTGACAAGATCATTTGAGTTCTGGTTCCGATCAACAGCAAAAAGCTGGACATCGTCAGCATACAGTTAGATAGAAAAATGCTTCAATACCGGTGGTAGATCGTTTATGTAACAAGTTAAAAGGAGAGGCCCAAGGATGGATCCTTGCGGTATGCCAGATGTTACAAGTGTTCCTTTTGAGAATATTTTACCGTAAAAAAAACTGTATGTGTTCTGTTATACAAGTAAGCTTCAAAAAACTGAACAGCAGAAATCGAAAAATTAACTGTTCGCTTGACGCAAAGCTTTATACTCAGTTTAGACATTCAAAAGCTTGCCGTGCTTTGAGTGATGTGTTAGAATGTTTTCGGATTTAAAACGGAAATATTTTGGTTACGAAGATCAGGAATTTAACACTAGATTGAATGTCATGATTCCGCAACAAATTTCAGTATGAGCTAGGGTTAAATAAGTAGTAAGGGGAATTTTTATTTCTTTATCAGTAAGGAAAAATTACCTATTACTTCAAGGTTCTAAAACACTCATAATTTTTGTACCATTCACCCAAAAACGTTTGCCCAGAATGACATTTCTCCAGGATGATCCAACCCCCAGAATGCGCCATTTACCAGTTTTTTTTCGATAGAATGGACTATTTCCCTGAATTTTGTTTCCACCCAGAAAACAACATTTCCCAAAATTTCTCACATCCTAAATTTCTTCTAAATTTATACAAGTTGAAATAATTTTTAATTTCAAAATGATTTTTTGAATGAAACACTTAATAATTTTATCTAAACTTGTCGCAATTAAATCTGTCTTATAAAACTTATTCTACATAGTACTAGCAGATACCTCACGCTGCGCTTTGGATCGTGAAGGACATATTAGTTGTCCTTCACGATGTCGCGAGGTAGATGGGGCTGATGGATCACCCCTGGCTTTCTCGCAGATCTAGGAAGCTCCGGCAGATCTCCGGCGGCTCCCGATGTTTGCCAATGAGGAATAGTATTTTTAAACCCTATATTTTGTGGAAACAAACCTGAATTTTGTATTTGATTTCCTGGGAAAAAAAACCTGGTAAATGGTTTCTTCTGTTGAAATTTTCTCTGGAAAAGATCCGTCGGGGAAGAACAAAATCTGGAAAATTTGAAACCAGGCTTCCGAAAAGTACAGCTTTGCTATGACAGCTTTTTTCTTGCCAAACAAACTGTCTCGGTTTTCCTTACCACTCGGTTCGCTGCTGTACCGTCGGTAACGAATCGTAATGCTTCGGCTACATCGCACACGTGCGAGAACCCAGGCTGTATCTGAACAATCTGCTCAAAGCATGCGTTGCCGAAAATGTTGTGCTTTAAGCTGTAGCGAACCCAACCGACAGTTCGGTTTTCATCCCTTCATGCCTCCTGTTTCAAAAATAATTTCATCCTAACTGTCGGCTGCAGGGCGTGACAGTTTGGGCAGGACTGTCACGGGTGACTGTCGTGCCCATACCGTACCCATACCTGATCGTATGCGCTGCTGCTCGGTTTCGAATAGATCGAACGAGCCATCTATTCGCACCGAGCAGTAGCATACGATCGGCGCGTAACGCGATATGTGGTGCCGGTGCAGGTTAGGCGAAAAGGGGAGGGGAGGGGAGGGCGATTGGGGTGATCACCACTCGCAGTAGCTTCAAGCAAAAGGAAAATACGTTCGTTCGAAATCAACTCAGCCCGAGCGAATCTCGGCTACAGTCGGACGGAGTAAGTAGTACTGTCATGCGAAATTCAACGACATTCGCAAGAGTACTGTCGTTCGCCAGTACTTTTCGGAAGCCTGTTTGAAACAACTGGCGAATGAAATTCTGGGGATATCTCATTTAGGGCGAACGTTTTTGGGGAAATGGAGTACAACTAGAATTTTATCTTGTTATCTAAATATCATAATTGTACCTATACGTCAATGAGGAAAACAAGCGCGCGCCTTCTGTAATCATACCCTACCTGTAACGATATCTTTTTGTTTGCTTCTAGAATGAACGATATCGACAAAGCAACGACAGCCAAGTTTCAGGTAGAACAAAAGCAAAGGGAAGAAGCCCGTGAGCGGAAGGAAACTAGTGGTGAATGGGAAAATAAGGTAATTGAATCTTGTGTGCTTCCGATTTGTACATCACTTACTCAAAGGTTTCGTTCTTATTTTCAGTATTTCAAGGCGATTGGCGAATCATGGGTCTACAATAATCCCCTGCTGCATAGGTTAACACTCGAAAGACGTGATAGCAAAAGATAGCAAACTTTTGTAAACTAAAACTTTGGACACCAAAAACAAACTAAATTGTTAACCCATTGAAAATGAATGTTTTCAATAATGCGGCACATCAACAGCATAATTTTTGATTTGCAAAGTGCTTAGTATTTCCCGAAAGAATCAACAAATATCAACTGGCATACTTGTATTACAATGTGTTGTATTGTATAGTTTACTTACCCTTCAGTTTCTTACCGTTATGAGGTTTCTCAATAGTTGTAGCTAGCAATAACTAAGTAGATGCAGGACTTTCAATTCAATCATGTTATGTGTTATCATTAGGCGTATTGCGGTTTGATACTGCGGGGTCATATTTCTATTTTAATATAATTTCATCAGTCAGCTGACCAAAAAAGCTTTAATTCTGCGGCTTCATACATCGAAGCACCCCAAAACTACTTTCATGCATTTACCACTATTTATAAAATCTATTAATCTTCCACTAGCTGGATAAGCATCCAAACATACAGTTCGAAAAAAAAACCCGTTTGTCCATATTTTAAAAAATAAACATGAAATCTTTGTGATATGCACAACAAAAACATTTTATATGCAAAACAAGTTTAATAACTCACGATTAACCAAACGATTATAGAACTAACAAATGCGCTTAATATTCTGAAAACCCCTGTTATAGGACAACTCACAAAAATTGCAGCATACCCCTGCAGTGCATTGGTTAGTGGATGCAGAATTAAACAGAGCCAATAAATAAGCAGCAGGCAGTTACATCGCTTGATGTAACTCATTCGGTGAACGGTTAACACATGAAAAAAAAACAAACGAAAAGCAAACTTATACATAGAAGTACGATTTTTGAGCAGAAGGATACCCAACCTAATGCAATTAAATATATCATATATTGTCTGCATCTACAATTAAACAGCCTAGCCAGATGATAAAAACGCAACGTTATTGAAATACAATGCACTCTAGCAATAAGAACACAAATTTACACCATTTAAACAAATATATAGTTTGCAGTTGCCTAGATTGGTGCAAAGTTGGCGAAATAACCATGTTAATGAAAATTGGCATTTAGGACAAAAAGGAAAGATCTATATATTGAAGAAAAAAAAATTAAATTATTATTTCTGTTGAATCGTGATTAAAATGAGAAAAAAATAATTCCTATTCGAATCATCAATAAATCTGGCACAATACTTTAGTATGCTATCAAGGAAAAAGGTAAATATATTAACAATGACAAGATGCATGCAATAAAGTCTATCAGATTCTAAAACCAAAATTTCTTTTTTTAACATATGTAACTGAGAAAGAAATACAAGTTTTACCGAAAAGTAACATTTTGAAAATTTGGGTACCCAGAGAAAATATCTTTAGTTTCAAATATTTGAGGAATTTTGGACGCAGTCGAATAGAACCTTATCAAAGCATTATTTGGTACGTACGCCTATATGAAACTCACTTGAAAAATATTACAGAAATAATCAAATATGCCTAACACTAGCATCCAAACACATTCAATAAGTGTCTGCTTCTATTAATCGATCCCAGATTTTAACAAGTAAGTCAAGTTCTAGCCGTTCTAGGATTGTCGGTTTACCACTTCTTACTTAATCGCTATACCTCGCTATTATAACAGTTTTCATACATTACACCAATTTTTCATAGTTTTGGAAACCTCATAACGTAATTTAAATATGATTTTAATAAGGCCGGGACAAATATCAATTTCAACTGGAACTTGGAACGTTTTAACCCTTGCCCAACAAGGCAAGTTGGCTCAACTTTTTATAGAAGCTAGCCGCCTCAAGCTTGAAATTCTGGGACTGAGCGAAGTCCGTTGGCCTAACACTGGAGAACACAAGACACAATCCGGGCAAGTCCTGCTATACTCTGGCATGCGAGGAGAACATGCTACTCGGGAACGAGGAGTTGGTTTCCTGTTAAGCTCGCAGGCCTACGCGGCTCTCGTTAGATGGGAACCGATAAACGAAAGAATAATCGTAGCCAGATTTAGAACACGGGTTAGAAACCTTACAATAGTCCAGTGTTATGCGCCAACTGACGTTGCCGATTTGCAGGAGAAAGAGCAGTTTTACAGTCAACTGAACAATGTGGTAGAGAAAATTCCGAAGGGTGACATTCAAATCCATTTGGACGACTTCAACGCAAAGATTGGCTCCGACAATCAAGACCTTGAGCGCATCATGGGACGCCATGGCCTAGGACAGATGAGCGAAAACGTAGAGCTGTTTGTAGAATTTTGTGGCAACAACAACATGGTGATAGGTGGATCGCTCTTCCCCCATCGACCAGCACATATGGTCACTTGGATATCCCGAGATGGCCGAACAGAAAATCAAATTGACCACATCGGTCGAAAATGGAGAAGGAGCATTCTTGATGTCCGCAACGAACGAACCGCAGACATTGCATCTGACCATCACCTAGTCCTTGGCAAGATACGACAGAGAGTTGCGCGTGTCCAACGGCGCGAGGAGAAAGTCGGGTGTCGATACGACGTCCGCCGGTTGGAGAATCCAGAGGTGAAAAGGGCATACGTTGAACAGCTAGAATCCCGAGCCTCGGAATTGCCGACAGCCGAAACAGTCGAAAAACAGTGGTGTAGAATCAAGAATGCCTTTATCACGACGAGCCATGGTACTCTCGGTAAAGTTTGTGGAAGAAGAAGTGAATGGATGTCGGATGAAAATTGGAGGATGGAATTGAGCAGGCATGTACCGGGTCAGCCAAAGCAGCCGCCCGCTTACGATATGCGGAGCTGGAAAAGGCAGTTAAACGAGCTTGTAGACGAGACAAACTCCCTAGCCGAAGAGGGAGAAAGTGCCGCCGCTAATGGAGATATCCGATTACTTTATGACATTTCTCCCCGCCTCAGTTGTGCAAGGACTAATGCAAGAATGCCGCTGAAAGACCAAGCAGGTCAGTTATTAACCGATCGAACAGATCAGCTCAAACGATGTGCTTTTCCGAGTCACGAATAGCGATGGCCAACAGAACCCGCAGCTCGAAACGCCAACAGTAAGCCGCATAAATGGCGTCAACCAGGGTTACTGATAATCGCTTCGTTTGCTTCAAAATTTCCAATCGTTACCGACGCAACTACAGTAACGACGCTGTTAAGCATTGACTCGCGAACGAATCAAAACATACAACATAAGAACGCCGTCTTAAGCCTAGTCCACACTAGGCACCATGAACTGCGATTTTTATTATGAGACGAACTTTGTTGTATGTTGTTGTTGTTGGAAACCTGAGACGGTCTCAGTGTCTCCCGAAGAAAATGGGAGACGCTGAGACCGTCTCGAGACGAACCGTCTTCTAGTGTGGGCTAGGCTTTAGTGAACCATGTACTATGCATTTTCGTTCTGTTTATGTTGCCTCATTGTTTACTCCAGCAATCATTCGCTTCGCTACTGAATGAATTCGTTTGCGAGTTGATTCGGCGCGAGTTGATGAAGATGCTGTTGATTCATGTCCAAAATCAGACCTTCAAGGAAGAATGCTACAAGGGATCAATTCCTGGGATAAAGACTAAGACCGATATTTCATAAAATAATTAACACACATTGAGAGGAAAATAATCCAATTTTGGCATAAATTTGGTTTTTGGACATCTCTTGCGTTCCAAGAATTAAATCGTTTTTCTTCATGAAGCGTTCGCGGCGAAGCATGATCGTCAGCGAGTCGAGTAGATGTCGAAGAATTCGACGCCGTCTACGCGCAATGTTTTCATCAGAAGCGAATGATGGTTACCGATAGTAACTCAGAAAATAACTGATCAATAAAGAGGGGAAGAAAAATAAACTAAGTTTGCGTCGTTCGATGCTGAAAAGTGTCGTTTCTAAAGAAAACAGACTTTCTATGTTGAGGAGTAAAATCGTTGTTGACTAGGATCGGGTGAAAAACCATTCTGAGCGAGGATCAGCAACCTTGGCGACAACTCGGAAGCGCCCTCGCTGGCTGATATAGCAGCGGCAATCAAAAACATGAAATCCAACAAAGCACCTGGGATCGATTGCATCCTTGCTGAAATTCTGAAAGCTGACCCTGCCCTGTCAGCACAAATGTAGCACCGTCTTTTCGCTGACATCTTGGATACTGCAACATTCCCGGCCGACTGGATACAGGTTACCCTCGTAAAGGTCCCGTAGAAAGGAGACCTGACAGAGTGCGGTAACTGTGGCATAACGTTGATCTGTACAACCCTCAAAGTACTCTGCAAAGTGATTCTGAACAGGATCCAGGAGAAAATCGACGCTACACTCCGACGCCAACAAGCTGGATTCCGATCTGGACGATCATGTGTGGACCCCATCACAACGCTACGAATCATACTGGAACAAATCAACGAATTCCAGGACTCTCTTCTGCTGGTTTTCGTTGATTTCGAAAAAGCATTCGACCGACTTAACAATGAAAACATCTGGGCAGCTCTAAGGCGACGAGGGGTCCCAGAGAAACTAGTTCTAGAGTTTGTTTTGATTACGTCGTATAAACCACTTGGCGAGTTCCGAGAAAATCGCTGTGGAAGTTTTGATATACTTTTTCAATTCTAGTTTTAGAACTATCGTTCAGAATTGTCTGAAAACTTGGTATTCATTAAAAGAATAGACAAAGAATATACCTGTGTGTTCGATAAGGACATTAATTTCGTTTTTACTGTCAAAGAGTACTTACAACTTTTCGCATTGATTGTTTGGCGCAAACGTCGTTTTGCAAATTGATGAATTCAATCTTGTTCCTCGATTGCATCTGCACAAAACTTCGCTTTTCCGTTTGAAGTTGAATAAAGTGTAGTTTAAAACAATCGGAAGCACACATATAACAAGGAATTGTCCGCTCAATGCTTCCTTGAATCGATGCTAAGCGGAACTGTCAGTCTGTGGAAAGTTTCTATCGGACTGACACTAATATAGCTACCACCATGTGACTCCGTTGATCGCTTAAGTACAGCCTAAACTTGTCCAACGCTGATAAATGTTCGGGATGCATCTGTTGTAGTAAAAAAAACTGAATGTCTCGGCTAGTACAAATAATAAACATTTATTTTACTTACCCTGCAACAAATCTTATCCAGTTGTTCTTCTAAGACAGCTTCCGACACTGTCGCAAAGGATTTTCTTCTGATAAACCATCGTTTTTCACAAAATTACAACATCAACATGCACTTGCTTCGCAAATGCAAAAGGACCGAAAAACCAATTTGCTAAACTGTTATTTTGTATGTATGTATGTATGTATGGATTTGATGATATTGGCCTAGAGTGTTATACTCTATATAACCACTGCACGAGTATATGTCGAATCAGGTCGAATCTATTTGATTATTCGAAGACACAGTGTGTCTAATACGAGCGATTTTTCATTAAATTGAAAATCTTGCTTTTTCTAGGAAGCTTATGACTTCCTTGATTCTTGATTCATCGAAGTTTTTTATCAGATCGAATAGATTATTACAACTTTCCCAGTCGTAGTGGTTACGAATATGATTGTATTGTATACAGTGAAACAGTGCATGTTCGGTCGTAAAATTTTCTGTACATAATTCGCAAGTTTTTGAATCTCGAATGTGCATGAGTCCCAGGTAGTATGGTGAGTAGTCATGTCCGCTTAGAAGTCGATTTGCTGTTCGAATTTGTCTGTTATTCATTTCAGAACTCCAGTACCACGGTTTGGAATTAAAATTCTCTTGGAATTTATAAAATTTCAATCCTTTTTGATTGATTGCTGCCAAATCCTTATACCACTTATTTGTATCGTCTATAAGTGTCTTTTTATAGTATCGAATCGCATCATCTAATCGAAGTTTGTTTTCTAGGATTGCTGAACTTTCGAGTCCGAGTTTCGCTAGTTGGTCAGCATTTTCATTTCCTCTGATTCCAACATGAGAAGGTAACCATTGTATAGTTGCACGATTTTGTGTTGCTAGAGAACAAATGTCGTGAGTTACTTTATCGAACGTTTTGTTCTTTCGATCCCTTTTTAAAATTTTGCATGCCGCTTGGGAGTCTGTGAAAATAACAATTCTTCGCGAATCGTTCACTTGTACGTGTTCTAATGCAACTCGTATTGCCAGTAGCTCTGCAGAAGCAATGCTCACTTCGTGCGCTAAAGCTAGGCTTATGCTTTCGTCTGTGGAGGCATCGTAAATACCAAGTCCGCAATTTGAGCCACATTTGGAAGCATCCGTATACCATTGTTCGTACATGCAATAATTTGTTTGAATCATTTCTTGAGTGAGTTTTTTTAGAACTATAGGAGATGTTAATTTCTTTTTTTGAGTTGACCCTATTATTTGTTCATTAACCGTAAAATTGAATATGCTACAAGATTTAGTCTGAACATAAAGTTTTTGGAATGTGTTGACGTTTTTTATGTATACTCTTTCAATGAATGAGTACTGCCTTTCTTGTTTCAGTTGATTCAGGTTCAAAGACTGTAATTGTTGAGCAATCAAATCGTTCCTGTAAATGTGAAAAGCAATTCTCTTTTTTGTAATAAATTCGCGTTTCAACGTTAGAGGTCCTTCCCCACTCAGCACTGCCAATGTGTTAATGGGAGTTGTTTTTGTGCAACCCGTTGCTACCCGAAGTCCTTGTCGGTTGGTAGTCTCCAACATGTCACTATATTTTTTTGCAGCATTTCCGTAAAGGATGGCACCATAGTTCAGATAGTTTCCGAAGAGTGCTTTGTGGTACATTACCATGACTTTTGGTGTACCTCCATATTTTATTCCTCCAATAATTTTTAACATGTTCATCCTGTCCATAAATGTATTTTTTAAATTTTTTACATGTAAGCCGTATCTTAGTGTTTGGTCCAGAGTGATACCTAAATATTTGTAGTTTTTAACCGTTTCTAATATTTCGCCTCCAAGAGAAAGAGCGAGAGTTTTGTTTGAATCTTTGAAGAGCATAGCCTTTGTTTTTGAACAATTTAGTATCAATCCAAGCTCCTCAGCTTTTGCTGTGAAATCGTTTATTTCCAGTTGCATTTTTTTAACAGCCTTTTCTAAAGTTTTTGCTCTTACAATTTTCAGGAAATCGTCCGCAAACTGAAGAGTTATGGTGTCCCGGTCGAGGTTTGTATTGTGAAGAGAAGAAGTGTAGATATTGAAAAGGATAGGCGAAAGAACATCACCTTGTGGAACTCCGCAGCTTGTTATGTGTTCTACTTTTCCTTGATCTGTGCAGATGATCATTTTTCTATTTATAAGAAAATTGAAGATCCACGTTATGGTATCTTTTCGGAATCCATAATTCAGCATTATGATTCTCAGTTTATCTACATTTACACTATTAAATGCATTTGAGAAATCAAAAAATACTCCAATTGTTACAAATCCTTCTCTTCTGGATGACATTATAAAGTTTGTTGCAAAAGTCACACAATGTTCCGTTGACATGCCTTTACGGAATCCAAATGAGAAATCAGGTAGAATATTGTTATTTGAACAGGTAAGGTTAACATCTTCAAGAACCGCTGCATTTATAGTCTTGGTGATAGTTGAAAGAAGAGCAATAGGTCTACTCGATTCAATCTGTTCCGGAGGTTTGTTTGGTTTTAGTACTGGTATAATCTTAATTTCTTTTAAATGATCTTGTAAGTTTCCACTAAGCCACATTTCGTTCAATAAATCTATTATTTTTGAAACAGTATTAAGATCCATACTTTTAAGCATACCATAATTTATGGAGTCTATTCCTGGTGCTGATCTAATAGATTTCTTATTGATAATTGCCTTCCAGGACTCAAAAGTTATTATTCTTTGTCGAGTATTTATATCAGGCGAAAGACGTTGTTTAGTTTCTTGTACTCCAAAGTTTTTTGTAAGGAATTTTTCAGCTGTGTCTTTGTTATTTAATATGGGATTATTTTTGGGGTTCTCAACAGGACTCAGTTTTAGTCGCTTAATTAGTTTCCAGTTTTCTTTTACATTGCGTGGATCTATGGTACTAGATAGTTCCATCATTTTATCTTTAATATGTTTTATTTTTGATTTTTTGAATTGTGCTACAGCTTTTTTCCACTCTATGAGATTTGTGGTGCTGCTACATCTATTATAATTTCTTAGAGCATTTTGTTTGGATTCATATAATAGGGAAAGGTCAGGACTCCAGTAATATTTTGGTGTAAATGAATTCATTTTCTTATGTTTATTGCTTATCTGATTCGTAATTACTGCAAGGTCTTTAATTTCTTCAAATTCCCAGTGTTTAATTTGCGATATTTCTTCGGTGATTTTTGTTCGATCAAAATAACACTTTTTCTTTGTTTTAAACGATAATTGAAGTTGTGCTTTTATCATAAGGTGACCGCTTCCACCAAAGCTCTTTTGTAATACTTCCCATTTAGCTTCATTAAACATGTTTGTGGTGCACATTGATAAGTCAATAGCACTGGGTCTTTGATTTGCTATAGCTGGGATGAAGGTGTATTGTCCATTATTGAGTATGAGAAAGTTGGTATTAATGATCGAATCATATATAAGATTGCCCTTATTATTGGTATCTAAACAACCCCATAGTTCATTGTGGCTGTTAAAATCTCCTCCTATAAAGACCTTGGAGTGTGTCGATAATTGGCTAAGTAAAAGTGTAAAAGCGTTTTCTAACTCTTGTAATGTAATTCTAGGGTTGATGTAAATTACTACAAGAACAAGATCAAGGGTATGTATTTTTATACCTAACGTTTCGAATTGCATGGATGAACTTAAGACCAGTCTTTCAAAAGTAAAGTCAGAACGTAGATATATACCAGTACCTCCGAAACCATCAGACCTTGGTGATAATATACGGTGATAACCTTGTATATTCCACCTGTGGGTCATTATTTGATCTGGTTTAACCCAGATTTCTGATAATAGTGCTGCGTCATATTTCTCAGTAAACAGTTCATGAGCAAGCTCGTTTTTATTTGTCTTCAGACTTTGTATGTTTGTTTGTATTATATTAAAGTTACTTTGCATCATGAACTGTTTCCGGTCCACTCACCTGCCTTCATCAATTCTCCCATAATTTGATTTGTAAGCTCTTCTCCAGGCGCTCCATGCGGCTTCAAAATTTCAACCAATCTGGTACTTACTTCCTTCATTGCTTTCCTCCATTCTGTTTGTGTTTGTTTCTTTATAGTTTCCTCTATCTGTTTTCTTATTTTTTCTGCCTCTTCCGTCCTGTAGGGATTGTTCAAACCTGTCCCTCTGCTTTCTTCTCTATCTTCTTCCATTTTTCTCTTCTTCACTAACTCTTTAGCTACTCCTGGCATTAACTCTCCTTCTTCTTCTCTTCTTTCCTTCCCTTTTGTAAAACGATTGTTGGTATTTATGTTATTTCGTTGTAAATTTTCTTTTTGATAGGATCTGGGTGCTCTTCCTGCAACATACGAGTAAGATTCAGCTGGAGTTGGGTATTCTTCTGTACTCCTTAACACGTCGAATTGGTTTTCAGTTGGAAATATGTAAGTATGTTTCGCTTCTTGGTAAGTCATTCCATTTTTGGCCATCGTCGCTTGGATATTACTTTCCTTTTTCCAACGAGGACAAGTTTTGTCTGTCGTTCTATGGTCGTTGCTTTCACAATAGAAACATTTCACGGTTTTACATGTTATGTCAACAGGATGTTCTTCTGTACAGCTTGCGCATTTTCCAGTCTTCGATTTGCAGTTTTTTGATACATGGTTGTATCTCAGACACTTGTAGCATATTACCGGTTTTCTGATGTAGGGCTGTACTCTGAAAATAACAGAAAAAATGTTAATATCAGTAGGTAGAACATTACTCCTAAACACCACTCCTATTTTGTACGTCGGTTCCTTTTTCTTCTCAATGAAACGGTGTAATCTAAAAATAGAATCAATTTCCACTCTGCTTCTGATATTCATTTTGATATCTTGTTCATCCATATCGGGTGGGATCCCTGAAATTACTCCAGTAACAGTGACAAACTGCTTCGGAACGTACGCTTTGTATCCTTGTAGCTGCAAATTTTTACTATTAGCTAGCCTGTTGGCATCCTTCCAATTCCCGACATAAACTGTGACTTTCTGTCTTCCAGTTTTGCAGATGTCTTCTATGGATTTGTCAAATCCATTCTGGTGTAGCATGGCTCCTACTTTCAAACGGTTAATGGTTCTCCTTTTCTCAATATCCGTATTTTCTACCATCACTCTAAAAGGACGACTATCACCGGATTTATACTGGTAGTTTATGAACACCCGCGTCGGTTCATTCCTGATTCTGGATTGTGCATCCGTGGTTTCCATTAAAATTTGATCCATTTCCTTATCCAAGTTTCCTGACCCGTTTTGAGGGTTAGGTACACTTGCAGATTGTGATGCTGCTCCATCAGGAGCAGCATCTGCCACACTCATTTTCGCCTTTTTAGCAGGAATTCACTTTCAATTCGTGAGCAATTATTGTTATCACACTCCAATATACAGATCACGTAAAAATCACACCATACAATATAAAAATTAACGCGAAACAGATTAAAATTTTTGATTTTTTCGTCAAAATATTAAAAACGCCGCAATCCAAACTGTTATTTTGCGTCTTTTTGCATGCACGGCAAAACAGCGCAATGCAAAAGGTCTTTAAAACCAAATTGCACACAAAAATGAGGAAGTCATTATACGTCTTAAATTTAAATCATTTTGTAGAAGTTATTTATTGACTAAATGAAACCAAGTTTTTATCAAACGTAGAATACATGTTTAACAACTGTTAGTGGCCATTAGCTCAATTTTGTTTACAATGGTTCTTACGACCTACACACAAAATTTTCGAGGCCGGAATTTAGCAAAATTTTGCTCAAATTTGACCAGCTAGAAACTTAGCAATCAATTTAGCAATATTTTTAAACTAAAATTTTAGCAAACGAGTACAAAAGTTAGCCGCCGCCGTTTTTACTCAAATTTCTAGCAAAAACCGGAGAAAAAGATTGCCCGGATTCGTAATTTCATGTTTCTTTATTTTTTCTCATGGAGAATCAGGGGAATGTTTGAATATTGAATAAAATACACAAATTTCATTCACTTATAATTTATTTTTCACATTTTTTATATTTTTTTTCACACTTTTCCTAATCTGGGAACTCACCTACTGGCGAACGAAATGCCATGCCACCTTCGTCAAAGAAAGCACCGGGGTGTTTGCCGGATGCAGCTTGTTGAATTTCCAGTTGTAGTCCTTCTTCATTACCGGCCTGTGGCGCGCTTCATGTTGCAGTTTTATCCTGGTAGAAAAAAAAAACAAACACACAAATAAGAAATTGAGAAATTATAGAATCTAAACACTTTAAGATCAGACCTTACCCTGTAAGCATCCGGTGTCGATTCAGCTACCATTTCATCGTGGAGTTTGTCACCACAAGAACCATCAGCAACGAACATCCGGAATTCCGGAACCGCACTTAATCGCGGCAGCTTTTTATTTTTCTTCCTACTGGCGCGGCGGCTGGTGTCTGTGAACAAAGCGGCTGAAAAACCTTCGTTTTACTAAAATCAAGTAAAATGACCTTTTTTATTACTCAAATCAAGTAAATTTAGCTTTTTGCTAACTCAACAGTAAAAAAATATTTTTGCTAACGGGAAGTAACAGCGAAATTTTGCTAAGTGGAGCCCCGAAAGTTTTGTGTGTAATCAAAACAAACTCTAGAGTTCATCTTATCGAAGCACAATACGAGGCATTTAGTGGTATGAATAAGGTTTAGCAATTGCTTCGATAGCTTTTACTTAGCTCGAAATCAATCAAAGCAAAAGTCCAAAGCATTTGCTTAGTTTGGTATGAATAAACATTTTCTAAGCGGATGTGTACTAAAGTCTTAGAACATAGCTTTTGCTTCGAAAAATAGAGCTATCCAACCAGCAGAATCTGAACTTTTCTAAAGTAAAATGAAAGAAGACGATCAGAAAATTAAAAAAAAACGGCTAAAGTAGCCTTGAACTCGACGAAGCGGTTGGTGGGTGTAAGAACGAGCGGATTTTTTTTTGGTAAATGCGTGCTCGTATGTTGATGTTTAAAGAAAAATGAAAACATATTCGAATATTGTCAAACAAAAAATTGCCTATTTATCATAAGCTCTTCCACATGTATTCGGTTCGGGATAATTCGATGTATAAAAAATAGCAATAGGCGCGCATTTTAATTTAGATATTTTTTAAATCTTAGGATTATAACAAAATTAATTAAAAATGATAGATCTGTATAATATTTTAAATTATTACAATTCATTTCTTACTTTGAGCCAATTGGGACTTCTTCCACTATAGCCAGATTTTTTTTAATTTGAAATATTTACTGATTTGTTTAATTTTATCTAAGACGAATGATTTTATACAACGACAGGAATATGAAAAAAGTTGGGTTATCACTTCGAATTTTCTTTATCCATGTTGAAAATGCCTTTTTGAATTGTTTTGAAGTGAAATATTGCTAATTTGATAAATTCATGACGTTATTAAAGAATTTTTTATTGGAAAAGTCTGCTACCGAGCATGCTTAGAAAATAAAGCAATAGCTAGGAGATTTGTCGAGCAATTGCTTCAGATTTGAGCTTTATTCATACCAAACTAGCTTGTTCTAAAAGTAAAAGCTCCTGACTGAGAAAACAGCTGTCAAAAAAAACTTTATTCATAACAACCGAAGCAATTGCTTTAAGCGACTGCTCGACTGCTCGATTTAGTTTAGCAAAAGCAATTACTAGGTTTTTTTCATACCACCCATTGTGCAAGATCTTTCACAATGGTGTCTTGTCCGAATCAATCTCGGTAACTGCTGGAGTGAGACAAGGATGTATCTTATCACCGCTACTTTTTCTCATCGTAATGGATCAGGCGCGGTCTTATGAGGGGGGGGGGGGGGGGGGTGATCGGGGTGATCACCCCCCCCCAAGCGGCAAAAAACCGTTACAAAATACCCGGAATTGCTAGAATTTCTATAAAAACTTGTAACTTTTCTTAGTAGATGTGCCTTTAAATTTTCAAAATTTTCCACTCCGTGGGGGTGTTTATTCGACAACAAAATTTATTTATTACTTAAAAGGCTTAATATTGTAAAAGAAGTCGGTCCACCAAACTCAAGCAGCTTTAACTTGCAATTCACTGGACTGAATTATACCAAATAACTTTTGTTGTCGATATTGAATTTGCTGTTAATGGAATGTAGGGTCAACTTTTTTTATTGTCACTAATTTCCCTCATATTCCTAAATTAACACAAGCAAATTGCAATTTTGTATTTGCTTTAAATTAAAACAATAAAAAAAAATCATTAAACTATTAACGTACGGAAGCATGTGACTTTCATTTTTCTTTAATTTTAGACATTTCTACCATGTTCTACCATGTTTCAAGTGTTAAATTGCTTTTAAAGTAAGAAATTTAAATTTTAGTCAAATTCTCCATCGTCAGCACCATTTTCCGCTTAAGAAACTTATGACTTCAATTGAGCAGCGAAAAATTACCCATTAGATTTTTTTTGTATTTCAGAATATTTTCTAAATCGAAGGAAAATTATCAATTCAGAATCAGGACAAATCATTATAATAATACTTTACTTTAAAGTATAAAAAGCTTATACGTATCTGAAATTGATATATAAATTTGAATTTAAAACTTGGTTTTTTTTTTGGTTTACAGCTGGTTTATTGAGAATTTTTAAACTTTATAAAGTCATATCAGATGTCTAATGCTAACCTCATTTTAAAATCTAAAGCAGTGCTATTTTCACTTGCGTTTACAATAAATTTATGACTTTGGCAAAAAGGAGTTCAGATTTTGAATCACAGCAGAGATTCTCTTTCACGAGTTTTTTTTTCACTCTCAATTTTCCATCATTCTAATATGAATTATAAACTTAAAATAATAATCTTTATTGTAAAATTAAAAAAAAAAATTTTAAATTTTAGATTCAATTTAATTTAATTCTGTTTGAAATGTATCACATCTAACATTCATATTATGGATGACCATTAAAAAAAATGGAAGTACTGCCAAACAGAAATCGAATGTAAAATATTCATAAGAGTTTAAATTCAAAACAATCTTCTCAAAATTTCTAAATTCCGTTAGCTTGAACTTAGAAATCTTGATACACTAGAGATTCCAGCAACAATAAATCGAAAGAAGAGATTACGGGCAGTGTTCCGAATATCACTCATTTTCAATGAATGTTTCTGATTGCACTTCGCAACTGAACGTACAACGGTCGGGTTTCGTTATTGATTGCTACTGGACCTACCCGATCATCGATCGTTCAATTCATCGCTAAAATACAGATCACCTCGTACGATGCTTGCTGTCAAAACAGTGCAGCACCATCATCAAATTGGAATCTCACCAATGCGCAATGCATATGGCGAATCTTGTTGGTCTTCGATCAGGAGTGAATGGATCAGGCAGTGAGTGAGTGATACATGAAGCCGATCATTAGCGTATTTTGTTTGATTTGATATATAGCAAATTAATAAATTTATTTGTTGTTATAACGTTTTTTAACATCAGTATGATCAAAATCAAATTGAAGTTGTGTTTGTGAGGGAAAGATGTTCACTTTCGCCATGTTTTTCAAATTTTACAAGTTCTCTTATTAAACTGTCGTCCGTCACGTTAAAACTACTGAGAATTTATGGTGTGCCGCAAAACTGTTTGATTTTTCTCGTCCTGCAAAAAATTATTTTGAATTTCATATAATTCAGGCAGGTACTGAGTGAGCTACATTCAGAATGGATCAGTTTGTATCTCACTCATCTCCGATATGCGATGTTTGCTAAACCGATGATTCTGCATGATGCGACTCGGTTTGCATAGCTGATAGGAGCGCTGATCGAGATTGCATACCAGCCAGGCGAAGCAGTTGCGAGAGGCGCTATCCCATTATACAATCTGAATGTTTCCAACAGGAAACGCATCCTGAGTGTTTGTTTTGATTGATTTTCGGAAGACTGATTACGGGTTACAACTTTTGCTTTCCTTATGGTTTTTTTGAGCCAAAAAGGAACAACAATGTATTTATAAAAGCTGTTTCAATGTGAAGAAATTGGTGTTCGCAAAAGAGATTCAAATCCATCTCCAGAACCCAAAATCTACATTCACAACTATAACACAAGGAAACAAAATTCAAATTTTCCGAGGTGCAAAGAATTTGGAAACTGATTTAGACTTAGGAGCACTAAATGCAAATTTGGATTTTTTTTATCAGCTCTTGTTTCCGGTATAAATTTTGAAAATATAAGGTAAAAATTCATTGAAAAAATTTGGGCACTTTTCAGCTAAATGATCAATTAATGAGAGTAATTTATTATGACTTCTGGGAGAAAAAATTTTAGAAGTAAGTATTTTTCCTCATTTTGTAAAATACGGGAATTTTGAAAACATTTTGAACCAAAATCAATCTTAGATATTTTTATAATAATGCACGAGTGAAAATGCTTTTCAGCGTTCAACAAAGTTGTGAAAAACATCAAAATTTTAAGTATCAAATAATTCACTAAATAAACCTTTTTGTGATGTTAGCAAAAGCGAAAGAAAAATGTTGAATATATTTTTGTATATTTTATCTAGACAAAATCTGAATTGTTTTTCCGGGAATTGGCCACTTTATGGAATTCTTCCCTATAATCTGTATCGTTGAATGAATAAAGGGTAATGAAAAGATTGAACATTTTTGGTGGTTTTTGTAGGTTAGTTACTTTACTTTATTATAAGTGATCCATTTCACTGCACTGCACTGAACTGCTAAGTTTTAAAATTACTAAACGCTAGAAAATAAGAAATAAGATAAAAAATCTAACAAAAAAATTGAGTTTGAGACGCAAAAATTTTCCAAAATCAATTTGCCTCTGTTTTAATCTTTCCCTTGTGAATTAGATCTATCCCCTTATCATTCCACTACTTTTTCGGCAACAGGGCAATCTATCAATAATATTGAAATTTTAAGTTAAAATTAGCTTAAGGTTTGATATTCTGAATCTGAAAGCTTGACTATTTCAATTGCAAATGATTGAGACAGTTCCCTAAAGAATAGTATTAACTTTCAGAATTAACCCTTCATTTCATTTTTTTTTATTATAATTCAAAATCATTTAAAAAATTTGGAATAATGTGTAGGTATCTACATGAATAATAAAAAAGAATTAAACACTTTTTTTATAATTATTTATTGCATTTATGACTATTTCATTCGTTTTAGTACAATTCAAATTGAAAAAATTGTAAAATAACATTAAATTCAAGAGCAAATCAAACAAAGTTTGGCTCCAGTAGCTTCATACTTCAGGAACTGATTTTGATAATCGTATTTACATAATTTATATTTACATAAGCGCTGATTTTATATATTAAGAACGATTCAACGATAATTATGTTTCCAAATTTGAAAATAATAATACTAAATTTACAAATCACGATTCAGTAAAATACTCCAATGAAGAATTTTATTCACGTTTGTTATGTTTATTAATTAATTTACCGGCCTTATCGATGAAATTAAAATAATTTTGAAGAATTATAAAATATCAGCCATGTGTGTATTAATTTCTTTGGAAAAATTACATTCATAACGTGAAATTCTTTGAAGAGATTTGAAAGTGACAATTTTAAAATACCAGATATACCAACAAATTAAAAAAAAATTATCAACATTTTTCCGCAGTGGATATTATAGATTCGCTGGTTGTTTTATAAAAGGATGGTTAAGGTTCGATAGAAGTATATTGAATTAGTACGTAGAGAAACTTTGATAAAGTTTTCATTATTCATCTCTTGTTTCATGTTTTTAGCAATACATGTTGTTCAGTGAAATTCATGGAGGAGCAGTGTGCAGCTTATATTGTAGACTCATTTACAACTGACCACCCCCCCCCCCCCTCCGCTACCCCTCCATCTCCTTTCGCTCACTCAAATGATCGTTTTTTGACCAGATATTAACGTTCCTTAAAATTGACTGATTTTTGAAAATTTGGAAAATCACCCTCCCCAAGAGCCAGCTCTAGGACCGCCCCTGTAATGGATGAGATTCTGACTGCATCAACTGTGCACCGAACCGAGGATTGCCGTGGAATCCTTCAACAATGGAGCAACTGAACGACCTTGACCTGGCAGACGATATTGTTTTGCTCGCCCAAACACAACCGGATGTGCAGAGCAAACTCGACGACCTCACCGAAAGTTCCAAGGCAGCAGGTCTCAAAGTCAATGTCGGAAAGACAAGTTAAGAAAGTGGAGTGCTTCCAGTATCTTGGTAGCCAGATAACGCCTGATGGTGGTACCAGGAAAGACATCGAAACCCGGATCAGAAAGGCCCGATTTGCGTTTGGGAGTCTTCGAAACATCTGGCGGTCACGCCAGATCTCTCTACGAACGAAAATCCGAAACCTCAATTCAAACGTCAAATCCGTATTGCTGTACGGGTGCGAAACTTGGTACACATATGCGGTAACGACGCGAAAACTGCAAGTATTTGTAAACCGCTGTCTGCGGAATATCATCCGCGCTTGGTGGCCTGGCAACTGGATCTCGAATGAGGAACTACATCGCCGGTGTCATCAAAGAGCGCTAGAAATCGAGATTCGGGAACGTAAGTGAAGATGGATTGGGCACACGCTGCGTAAAGATGAAAACGAGATTTGCAGAGGCGCTAGATTGGAATCCAGAAGGACATCGAAAAAGAGGCAGACCCAGAAACTCGTGGCGGCGAAGCCTAGCCGCTGAAATCCGAACTGTCGACGAGAATCTTGACTGGGACCAGGTGAAGACGCTGGCTCCGGATCGTCAACAGTGGAGGTCTTTTACCACGGCCATATGTACCGGAGGATCGGCGCGGGATCATTAAATAAGTAAGTAAAATATCAATTTCTTCTTTTGTCACCCCCCACCCCTTCGAAATTCCCAAAAAAAAACAAGAAGGGGGAAATAAATACAGTTTGAAGTATTTTATGGAAATTTCGAAGAATTTATCAAATATCCGAAAGATAACAAAAGCAAAAAACACATTGTGGAAGATGGGTGTTTTATCACCTTTTGTATGCTTGATTTTATTGAATTTTTCGATAAAAAATTATTTGATTTATAAGTTTTGTGCAATGATATAATATGCAATTATGTAGCATACAAGCTTTCGTGCAATTTATTTCAATTCATAAGTTTTTTGCATTATGTTTTATTATCTCAATTTATTCCAATTTTCTAATCATCTTAATTTACATTTCTTTTCTACATTTAAAAGTTAGCGGTTGATTTAAAACTTCTGCTGTAATATCTTGAATTTGATAAATTACTCAATCTTGATTTGAAATGTAAACTCTTAATTAGAAAAAAAATCCATTTCGAACGGAGCTTTTTGAAGCTCAGGGTTTGAGAAATTCCATAATTACCCCAAATCGATTCAGTCTAATCCCTGACCATAAGACTGAAAAAAAATTAACGAAGACTTGGCTTTAGATAAAAACGACCGTACCACAAAAAAACTGCAGTTATCCCAAGCTAGAAATTAAGGTTTGATTTTCTTTCAAATAACTTACATACTATCGATGAACATATATGAAAATGTATTTCTTGCGAAAATTAACAATACAATAAATATATCTACAAATAATCAACTATTACAGCACAAACAAATGATACCGTTTCGGAGATTAATATCTGACAAATATCAATAACAAATATTTGTTTCCAAGTTAAAAAAAAATCAACACACTAAATAGTATGTATAATGATCGAAGAGTATTAAAATTGTACTACGAAACCACATTTCTCAACGTAAACGGCAGTGGGTATTATTTTTTTTATAGTCAGCATTTTTAGAGCCGATTCGCAGACTAGAAGATTTTCTTCGATGCTTCACACGGGTTGTTGTGCTTCATCAATTCATTGTGTTTCTAAATGCTTTTACTGGGTTAATACAATATTATGCCTCCAATTTATGAACATCAATGCTTAAAATTAAAATCCGTTAAAACCGTTTGACAAGCGTAGTTCCACATTCAACCAAGTGTTTTGGCGTTCCGAGCTAGACATGCTAGTTTTGAAAAAAAAACCTTACTGATGCGATATTTATGGCTCTTGTTTGTCAAGCGACTTCAGCGTATGTGGGCCCTTGTTGAATATATGTTTCGAGTTATGACCGTTTGGTATGATGAAATCACACATTTATGAACTTGTCCCTACATTCAACATTAAGCGTTGAAACTATCTCAATATATGTATCTACTTCTTGTTGAAGATAATTTTGATTAGTAACATCAAAATAGATTTCTCTACATTCTAACATAAATAAATGTTTCTGCTTTTTTCACCCTATAGAATGTACATAAATATCAAGAATGCATTTAAACTAGTCTAATTGTCTAATTGTACGTCGAATGTTATTGCGATGAATACCGATAAATTTCGCTAAAATATGATCAAATATCCAAAAAGGGTATATGAATATAGAAACTGTTTGACGTACTCAATGTCGGATCATTCCAATTCCGATTTACAAAATTGAGCGTTTTTGTATTGTTAAATTTAGGTGTGATCCGCGGTGTTACGTGCACATTGGAGTTCGATTATGCAGGTTTTTTTTTCTAGATTCATGATATACGAGTATACGATACGCTTCGATATTTTGAATGTTAAGCTTTGGATTACATCACTTACTATCTGGCATTAAACGCCATTTGTGTTGGCTTTGATGATGGGAAGACAAAGGTTGTAGAATGAACTGTCAACAAACTCGTCAACCTTTTGCCACTTTACATAAGTTTTCGTGCAAAGTTCTTCCTTGGTTTTAATCTTACCAACAAAATGGGGATCGACAACCAGAAGATAGACATCTTGGTCAGCGCTGAGGTGGATTCCGGCAATTCCCTTCGACGCGGCGTCCATATCTCCTCCCATCATGATCAGTCCGCCGTACGTTTCGAAATATTCTTTCAACGTGTCGCTGTGCTTGGCAATGCTGTCCTTTTTGGAAATGTGGATCACCTTGCATGAAACGTCAAACAGAGTGTCAATCACGTAAATGGCCTCCAGCGTACCGATCCATTCCCGGGAACCGAAAAACCGTTCTGGCTTATCCTTGATTTCCACCAGCGTCTGCTGAATAGTCGGAATATTGGGCACCTCTTTCGTTAGGTTATTGTTCATGATTATCCAGGAGCAGATCGATTGCAACGTTCGATAACCACATCCCCATCCCTATTAGATTCAAATAAAATTAACAAAAAAAGTGATTAGTTAAGCCGTTAAATGCATCAAACTTTTAATAAATCCGGATAATTCAGCCATCTATTCAAATAAATATCATTTACCGTTAAAAATCACCTTTTAACCTTTCAAAGCTGTCCGCAAAATATCCTTTTAAATCTCTTTAATTCAAAGATATTTTGTTCTTCTGGCCGCATTAATTGACCGATTTTACGTTAACTTGATTATTATTGTAGGATGCCGGATAGATTTGAAAAACTTGGTTATTCTTGATTTAAATCTTTATTCGTTGACGCCTAAAGAGGATCTATATAATCGAATTACTCATACTAAACCATGGTCTGCTTGACTCCTACATTATTTTCATACAACTTGGTTTTTCTTAGCTGGCGAATTATAGACAATGTGCAACTCGAGACCCCATAAACCCAACCTCCGGGTAGTGATCAGATCACCTCTTGTCTCACAACTCCAACTCTCCCCGTCTTGCTAGCTGGGGTGCGAGCTAGCTTAGAGAAGATCGGGTACCCAACCCCGGTGGATAAATTGTTCGCATGCAGACGGATAGAGAGGGCGGCGTCCGGAGTGCAACAACTTCCTGGTGGTGTTCCTGGGTTAGCTGCCTTGCCGGACCTGCCGATCTCTAAATTTCGTGGGCAGTACCCACGTGCTCTCCAACGAATTGAAGAGTCGTAAATTCGACATCGTAGCGTTACAGGAGGTATGCTGGAAGGGTTCCACGGTACGAACGTACCATCTGGCGAACAATACTGGCAACCCTGCTCTCGTGAAAACCTGCTTGCTTAGCCGCTCCGATTTTTCATCATTTTGTGCCTGAAAACCTGCCAAAACTTCGCCGCCCTGCCTAGAACCAAACAAAATTGCACCAACGTAACCAACTCCGTTCATCGTAATATCTTCGTTGGCTTGGATGGTATGTAAAAAAGCTAAGTTTACATTTGCTCTGGCTAGACAGTGGTCGATATAGCGCGCCCGCCACCCCGCCCCGCCTACTGCTATCCCACTTCGCCTAAAGCCCACCAACCTCCGCTGATACCCGATCGACCAACCTGCTGTTGCTGCCTTTGCGCGTCAAATTTACGCCTAATCTGCTGCTGCTGTTGTTGTAAATCCTGCTAAAGTGTTGAATGACTCTGGAAATCTCGATTCTGCTGCCAAATAAAAACATACATTGCTCGTTTGTTTTCATTTGATCCGCCAACCCCTGCTCCATCGACTACACCGATACGTCCCATTGAATAGCAACATCCCGAAGCGATAAGGATAGCCCGATATCTACCCAACATAGCCTAAAGAGAGATCAACCCGATTCCGACAAGGCACTGATTAGAAATTTTGCTGCCAGCCATAAGGTGAGAACACGCTCTATTGTTGCAAATTATTCAGCAAACCAAATAGTCCTTGACAGACGTCAATCAATTCTTGGTGATCATAGCGCCATCTGCATGTCAGTTTTATAACATCTAACGTTTTGATGATCACAGTGCCATCTGGACGCCATTTGCTAAAATCATATATTTGAATTCCTTGTTGCCATCATGACGGATGATAATGTTAACCAAAAAATTCTATCGAAGATGAGTCGCAAGTTCGATGAAATAACTGATCAAATAATCCGTAGCCAGGATTTTATGTCAACTATGGTAGACAAAACGCTTACTAAACTGCAGGTTCTGGCTGATGAAATACGTGAACTTAAAAGGGAAAATACTTGTTTGAAAAAAACCCTTAATGATTCAATCGACTATTCAAAATCTCTGGAGGAACGACTTCAGTCTTTGGAATCCTCAATTAACAACCAGGATAAAGCTTCCGTTGCTCGCAACTTAATTATAACGGGTATCCCTGAAGTACGCAATGAGATATTACCAGAAGTTGTTCAAAAAACTCTATCTGCGTTCAGATGTAGTATCCCTGGAGACTCTATAGTCTCATGTGAGAGATTTAAATCTAACGCTTCAACAAAAAACATACCACCTATTCGTGTTGTTCTAAGAAATCCGTCTACTAAATTGAAGGTTCTTGAGGACAAACGTAGATATGGTCGTCTTCACGTGAGTGAACTTAAGATAGCTACCTCGGAATCTCAACTCTGTCAATCTAACGTTTCTGTTCGAAGTGAAATAACTCCTTTCAATTATGGACTCCTCCAAAAATTGCGATGCAAGCAAAAACAGCTTAATATTGCTTACATCTGGCCAGGTGCTGATGGAAATATACTTTTAAGAAGGACTCCAAATTCCAAACCAATAGCAATTCGATCTGATTCTGATATGAAGAATATTTTAAAGCACTAAGATCGCTAAGTAGTGCGGCCTAGACACAACTCCATATGGCCGATGAATCGCTGACAAATGTTAGTACAAATATCTTCTGCGAATCTGTAGATGATATTTTACCCATCAATCTTCACATGAAAACTAAATTGCTACAGCTGAATATTCGTGGGATGAATAATGTAGAAAAGTTCGATTCATTTAAAATCTTCCTAGACAGTTTGCAAACAAATATCGATATCGTTGTAATAAGCGAAACCTGGCTAAAGAAAAAGAACACTGCTTTCTATAACTTACCGGGTTATAAAGCCGTTTTTTCGTCTCGTTGTGGTCATGGTGGTGGTCTTGCTGTATACGTAAGAGATGGAGTTAAGTTCAATATAAAAAGAAACACTCAAGATGAAGGATATCATCATATCGGAATTGATATGATACTGAATGGAAAACCAATGACTGTTCACGGAATCTATAGGCCTCCAGACTATAATCTGTCTAGACTGCTTAACCAACTAGAACAGATTCTTTCGGAAGCAGATTCCAGTAAACCCACTTTTATTTTGGGTGATCTCAATGTCCCAATCAACAGAATAAACGATCAATCAGTCCTACAATACCAGAGTCTCTTAAATTGTTTCGGTCTCTCTGTTGCTAATAGCGTAATCACTAGACCTTCTAGCAATAATCTGCTGGATCACTGCATAGTGCGATTTAGCGATCTAAATGCTATTACTAATTGCACATTTGAATGCGATCTCAGCGACCACAGGCCAGTTCTCACTACATACAGCAATAAAAGACCTGTACGAAAAGTCACAGTGTTATCACATCGGCGTACCAATTGGGAACAAGTGTCTAGAGACTTTGTTGACTTTCTCAGAACCCCTGACTTACAGAATCGAGATCCTAACGCCACATTACACTCGATAACAGAACACTATCAGCAACTTCTAGAAACTCATACCAGCACTTCGACAGTAACAGTTAAAATGAAAAAAACATGTCCTTGGATGACTTTAGAGGTATGGCGCCTCACAAAATCAAGAGATAAGATCCTAAGTAGGTGGAGACGTAATCCTAGCGACCACAATGCTACTGAGCAAGTTAAGCAGATAAATAAACAACTACAGTGTGCCAAACGAAAGGCAAAACTAGATTACCATGAACAATTGCTGAATACATCCAACACGAAAATTCTATGGAAACGCATAAATGACTTAATTGGTAAAAAAATCAAATCTGATGATCTGGTATTGAACATACAAGGACAATCTGTGAGTAACCCGATAGTCGTGGCTAACGCTTTTAATGACTTCTTCACCTCAATCGGACAGCATCTTGCCAATCAACACCACACATCAGGGAATATCAATGAATATGGCACAATTGAGCGTAGCAGGAATTCCATATTTCTTAGGCCAACTACAGTTGAAGAAGTGATAACGGTCATATCCAAATTAGATTCTACAAAAGCTCCTGGAGTAGACTGCTTCCCCGTTTCAGCACTTAAAACTCATCACAGAGAGCTAGCGCCTATTCTAACTTCGACTTTCAATGATAGTCTATGTATAGGTCAGTACCCTGAATGCTTGAAACTTGCTGTCGTTAGTCCTGTGTTCAAATCTGGCGATCCCAAAGATATTAATAGCTATCGACCTATCTCTGTATTGTCGGTCTTCAGTAGGATCTTTGAAAAACTTATTGCAACAAGACTGGTGGAATTTCTCGAAGGTGAAGGCTTCCTGTATGAGTACCAACATGGATTTCGAAAAGGTGGTTCTACAGAGGTAGCTGTTCTAGAATTAGTGAACAGTGTGTCACACAACTTAGACAGGAAAAAGGAAATACCTGCGGCATTGTTTTTGGATCTATCTAAGGCGTTTGACACAATAGATCACACTTTGTTACTGGCGAAATTAGAAGCATACGGAATAAGAGGCGTAGTCAACGATTTTATGCGGAGTTATCTTCACAATCGACAACAAGTTGTTAAGATTAAAAACACTCTTAGTTCTCAATCCCCGATAACTGTAGGCGTGCCTCAAGGGAGCAATTTAGGCCCATTACTCTTCCTCATTTACGTGAATGATTTACCAAAACTTCCTCTGTGTGGTTTCCCAAAACTATTTGCGGATGACACGGTATTGGAATACTCGAATAAGGATGTACAAACAACAATCAGTGAAATGAAGAAAGACCTTGACATTGTAGACAAATACCTCCAAAATAATTTGTTAACACTAAACACTGCTAAAACTAAGTTTATAGTTTTTCGGGGAACTAAAACTAAACTGCCTCCCCATCCACCTTTGATCCACAAGCAAAACGAAATAGAAGAGGTCTCCAACTTTAAATATTTAGGTGTTCACTTGGATAACCGTTTATCCTGGAAGCTTCATATATCTAACCTTATAAAAAACTGTGCTCCTATCTGTGGAATCATTCGTAAATTTTCATATTTCATGCCAAGACATGTCTTACTGAAACTATATAATAGTTTTGTACACAGTAGATATACGTACGCTATAAGTGCCTGGGGACACACAAATGTATCCAATCTATCGATATTGAAGGTCCAACAGAACAGATGTTTAAAATCTATATTTAAACTTCCTCTCATGTACCCTAGCTTAGAATTATATAAACTGTCAGGTCATAATATCCTACCAATAAGCTGCTTGAGAGACTTGCAAACGTTAATCATTATGCACCGAATTGTAAAAACTAAAAACATCCACCACAATTTTAATATACAACATGTAACACATAACCACAACACCAGGTTTATTGATAGGTTATTTGTTGAAAATTCTTCTACAAGAGTTGGAGAAAGAAGATTAGCCACAACAGGCCCAAATTTGTACAATCGTCTGAGTAGAGACATAAGAAATAGCGAAAGCGTACCCATTTTCAAAGCCCGTGTAAAAAAATTCTTCAGAAATAATCTAGAGCGGCTAATGTAATGTAATGTAAGCTAAATTATACTAAAATCTAATCTTTGTTAACTTAAATAGGAACCTTTTAGAGGAACGCAAGTTCGTTAAGGTTTTCTCTGAAATGTTATCTTCATCAAATAAAGATCTAAGTAAGTAAAAAAAAAAATAATAATAAAAATACGTGAAACGTTTGTAAACTTTAAAATGCATATCAAATAGTTTAGAATTTCAAGCTCTAAATATTTTTTCGCTGCCATTAAAAATACTGAGTCCTGACAAGGACAAAACGTCATCTACCAGAGCTGCGGCAACATACACAAGCTTGGAACAGCTTTTATAGTGATGGGGAAGACAAGAAAGGGCGTGATCGGGTGGTGGCCGATCGACCCACGAATGTGCCGGTTGAAAATCAAGGGCCAGTTTTCCAACATTAGCATCGATCAACGTTCACAGCCCTTACCTCGGAAGTACCGGTGACGACAAAGACGAATTTTATGCGCAGCTGGAGCGTGAATACGTCCGCTGCCCAAAACATGATATCAAGATCGTCATCGAGGATTTTGACGCTCAGGTCGGACAGGAGGAAGAATTCAAACCAACGACCAACGACAACGGCCTCAGACTAATAGATTTCGTTGCCTCTATACGAACACCGCCTCCCACACAAGTACACCTGGAGATCACCGTACCAAACGCAATCACAGATCGACCACGTTTTGATAGACAGCCGGAACTTCTCGGACATCATCGACGTCAGATCCTGTCGAGGCACCAACATCGAGTCAGACCACAATCTGGTGATGATGAAGATGCGCTCAAAACTCTCCGTAGTGAACAACATAAGAAACCGGCAAACTGACCGTCTGCGCGAAGGAATACGATCTTATCGGGCCAGTAAGCAACCAAACCGGACATTGAAGCAGAATTTAGTAGCCAAAGGACGTGTCCGGAAGTTATACAACAAGGTTCTAACGAAGTACTACGGATGCATCCTAATGGATGACGAAACGTATGTATGTAAAGATGAATTTTGGGCAGCTTCCTGGCCAAACATTTTATAAAGCCACTGGTCGGGGTTTCGTTCCCGGCTAGTTCAAATTCGTTTTCGCCGATAAGTTTGCAAGAAAGTATTTGATCTGGCAAGGTATTTGCAGCTCCGAGCGATAAACCCCGGTTTTTGGGACAAACAATACCATGGACTCCAAGATGTACCAGGAGGAGTGCCTGAGAAAACGTATTTTTCCGTACATTAGATCTCACAAAGGACCAGTTAAGTTTTCGCCAGATTTGGCAAGCTACCACTACAGCGAAGAGGTACTACAGTGGCATCGGGACAACGGGTGGATTTTGTCGAAAAAGACATCAACCCACCCAACTGCCCTCAATTCCACCCTATCGAAAAATATGGAAGAATGGTAGGACGACTCGGGATGCAACAGAGATGAGGAGATGGTGGAACAAAATGGCCGCTGAGGTCAGCGAACAGGGTATCCAAACTATGATGAGTGGTATTCCACGAAAAGTTCAAAATTTTATCAAAACAACATCGGAATATTTTTTTATTATTTTTTCTTTAAAGTGCAATAAAAACCCTACATTTTGAGGTCAAAACATTTTTAATCCGTCCAAATTTAAGATGATCTATGTTTTACACCGACTGATGGCCCGGATCTGGGACACAAAACAGCTACCGGAGGAGTGGAAGGAGGGGGTAATATTATTAATCTGTGGTAATATGTCCCATCTACAATTGTAACGGGTCACGAAACAGAAATCACAGTTGCATGTGGAGAAGCGTGTGTGATATGCCCGGCGAGACTCCCCAAGGCGGATCTCTGATGATTTAGTAATCTACTCCCACTGATCGCTCCACGACACATCAATTCAGCCCCAACCCGAAGTCAAAGAACCAATGGGGCTTATTACTTCATTTTGAATGCAAAATCCTCAATCGAACTCCTAACTTTCGTTTCACGATTTCAAAGTTTAGCCCACGGCCCAATTTTATGGATTTCTACCCTAGGTGCTTGCATTTGGTTCGCTTTGGTTCAATTAAATATGTTCCCCCAGCGGGGCGTAGAATAGTTCGATATCAAAGCGTATGGTAATTGGTAGATCTGACCTGCTTGCTCGCTGCGGCAATGAAGAATCCTCTCTCGGCAGCTACTGCTTCGTCGCAATCGATGGCGCGCTTGGTGTCCCGGCTACGTTGGTGCACTTGAAGGCGGCTGAATTCGAATTCTCCCTAATTCTTCGGCGGCTAATTTGACACTTAGACTGTTGCTCGCGCGATTCTTGATGTTGGGTTCTAATTTGGCACACGTCCGGCAATTGACGACCGGCCTCGTGAACTGGGAGGATGCGGATTGACCTCCTATGGCCCGTAGGTGCTCTTGGTCCAAGGGACTCTCTTAATGAGGCGGCGTAGACTTTCGCGGCCCCGTTCACCTACCCTGAACAAACACCTTCACTTGAAGGATTTGTCCTGAACCCTGTAACGATTAGTCTTGGGTGCTTGAGTTTGTATCGTAAGCACAAGTTTTCCTTTTGGAAGGAGAAAATTTGAAAAGTCTCGCACTGGGCCTAGCTTGACGTACCAAAAATAATATTATAATATTGACGTTATTATAATATGACCGCAACTGATCTCCAGACAACGTGTTGGTCGGCTCTCTATATCTTTAAGAGTTAACACTGCAGATATCTACGTCTGCCTCATCCACCGATCAAATAGAGAAAACAAGTTCAACTTTTGGGTCGGTCAAGCTATCAACCAAATTCTAAAACCCGATCATTGCCCCCACACACACACTGGTGTATGTTTTTGTTTTTCAAAATTTTCTTTTTCATTTTACAAATCGGTTCTTGGACTTTTGGTAGGGTCAGAGCCGATGTGCAGTGCTTCACGACCGATCAAAAATGATCGGTTCGGAAACCGACCGCTAGAGGCGCTGATGCCGTTAAAATGTTGTTCCCTAAAGCTCTACACAAGTAATTGCGTTCCTCTCATTGACCGATCTCGAGAGTTGAACGTGAAATTATTCCCATTTGTAACATGGTTACGCAATAAGGGCGACAAATTGGACTGTGAGAACTACCGGGCGATCACTGTTCTAAATGCCGCCTGCAAAGTGCAGTCTCGAATCCTACTCCGCCGCCTATTACCACAAGCAAACAGTTTCGTGGGAAGTCATCAGGCCGGCTTCATGGAGGGACGGTCTACGACGAACCAGATCTTCACATTACGGCAAATCCTACAAAAATGCCGTGAACACCAAGACCCTACGCACCATCTATTCATCGACTTCAAAGCTGCATACGACACGATAGTCCGTGACGAGCTATGGAAAATCATGAACGAGGATGGCTTTTTCCGGGAAGCTGACCAGACTAATCCAGACGACTATGGATGGATCGCAGTGCTGAGTGCGGATTTTAGGTGAATTGTCGAATTCGTTCGAATCGCTCGGGGGGGCTACGACAAGGCGAAGGTCTTTCCTGCATGATGTTCAACGTGGCACTACAAGGTGTTATTCGACAAGCGGTGAGCGAAATGCGGGGCACGATTTTCAACAGAACCAGTCAACTTATCTGATGACATTGATATAGTCGGTAGATCATCTGCGGCGGTGGAGGAGATCTATCGCTAACTGAAACGCGAAGCAGGACGGATCGGGTTAATGATTAATACGTTCGAGACGAAGTATATGCTGGCCTGCGGATCCGAGACCGACCGAGCCCGCTTGTCCAGTAATAACAAGGTCACGATCGACGGCGACGAGCTGGATATAGTCGAAGTCTCTACGAAGTGTCTACACATGAATGAGAAGCATAATATTGATTTGTTGACCAAATGAGTTGAAGATTGGTATGGGTCTTCTGGACAGGTCCAGGAAAAATTCTAGACCCCGGGTTATTGGTTCTGGAGTACGTAGTGTTTTTTAAGCTACGCTGTCTGACAGTGGGGGAAACCACTTAGTACTACGTGATTTTTTTGGGATTTTCGTCCGCGAGAATGATTTATCCCTTACACACAAAATTTTCGAGGCCGGAATTTAGCAAAATTTTGCTCAAATTTGACCAGCTAGAAACTTAGCAATCAATTTAGCAATATTTTTTCACTAAAATTTTAGCAAACCGGAGAAAAAGTTAGCCGCCGCAATTTTTACTCAAATTTCTAGCAAAATCCGAAGAAAAAAACCGCCCAGAATTTTTGTTTACAAAATTTATAATTTCTCCTTTAGAAACGCAGGGAGGTTATCAAATTTAAAATAAAAAAAACACTGATGCTTTCACCATTCACTTTAATTTATTTTCTGGATTTACACTTGTCCACCAGCGTTGTGAATACTTTATCGAACTTTACCAATAATTACTTTTTCCTAGCGCCTGGATCGGGTTGTTCCGGATGTGGGTAGGTCGACCGTTCGTTTCCGGATGTTTCCATCGTCGACCGACATTAAGCATGTTCGGATACTTGGCAACCTCTTCGGTGAATCCCCGGCTTTGATGTTGTATTCGCTGGGAGCGCCATCCTGGTAAAAATGGAAAATTTACTTATGAAAAAGCTCAAAAAGTTTGTTTACGTCTAGATTGGTCTTTACCTGTTTGCTTTCCAGTATAAATCCGCTTGGTCGTCGTCCGCTTGGTCATCAAAATCACCGCTGGCACCGAATTTCCGTAACCGAACTTATGTTTTCTTTTCGGCGGTAAAGGCCGCTGTTATTCAAAAGAAAAGCGGCCAGAAAAATTAATTTTTGCTCAAATCAAGCAAATTTAGCTTTTTGCTAACTCTAAAGTAAAAAAATAATTTTGCTAACGGGAAGTAACAGTGAATTTTTGCTAAGTGGAGCCCCGAAAGTTTTGTGTGTAGGTACTAATGTGTAAAAAATATTTCGAAAAAATATCTTTAATGTCTCGGGAACTTAAAATGTTAAATTGGAAATAAGAACCGGGAAATTGTCTCAAAAACTGAAAAACACGATGATTTTTTTTATTAATCAATAAAAGTATATTTTTGGCCAATTACTCTACAAAGTTTTATGGTGGTATGGTGCATACTTCCTATTTCTGTAGGTTTCCATGTATAGAATTATGAATGTGTACGCACATTTTCGGTTTTTTTAAAAATAAAGTACTAGCTGCCCTATTGAAAAAAAATCATTGACTATCTTGAATTATTTTTTATGATCGGTTAAAGATCAAACAGATTTCAGTTCAATTCCTGTACATATCTAGATCGTCATCGAAATGGAACGCGATATGCAGCAAACAACTCGATTACATATGGGGAAACGCACATTAAGTTGAATCATCCCGCGACCCATGTTTTCTCATCTTGCGGGGCAACACTCAATTATCCAGTGAGACATCAGAATTGCCAAGCAATTTACGGCTGATCGCACATTCATAGTAAAAGCTGAGAACAACAAGCATGCCCACAGCTAGCTGCGGTTCATTGTAGTAGGGTAATGAATCAAAGTGCTTTAAATCCAATACGCGTAACGTTTTTTTTTGTCTTACCCACAGATGGCAAATGACAAATGCCATCGCACAATGTTACGGTACTAGTTCCGAGTAAGTTGCTCTAATTCAATAAAAACATTCCATTACAAAGTTAAACGCCTATAACCATATGACAAGTAATTTAAAATTCTGCTTCAGATGTCTATCGATAAGTATACTTATTCAAACAAAATAGAAGTCTTTGGTAAAATTACAACGGAAATATTAAATTATTAAGTTTGTCACGCATGTCCAGTGTGTTACTAAGCCACTTTGATTCTCGACTGATCTCGTCGTGGAATTATTTGCAACCCGATGTGGCGCAAAATCGGATCAGGCAGCAGAGACAACAGACAGACACATCAGGCAATTAGCACATTGAAATAATTGCCACTTTCGCTATTCTAAGCATCCGTAATGTGGCGACAAACTAGCGTCATTGATTGTTTGCAGCGTGTGGCGTTTGTTTTATTGACTGAGGTTTTCTGAATTTTAATCAATAGGAACTGAAATATGAATCATTTCAATTCGTAATAATTGATTATTCTGGTTCATGATTCACATTAGGAAAATTTTCACACATTCCTGAACCCAGCACTCAAAATTAAAACAATTTAAAAAGAATCATTGGTTTTTTTTCGATTATAGTCATTTAAACATGTTTATATCATTCGCAACGTTATATTTTTTATTCATATGGTTCAGTTTGAAGTAGTTATGATGCTAAATTTGAATGTGTTGACTATTGATTTACTGTAAATTTCACCAATTTTGAATCTATGTACGTATTAAACAAGAGTGGCATTATTTTATTGTCACTACTATGCTCTCATGGCAAATGTGTAGTATGGCAGATGGTTATAAATTATATTTTCGTTCTATTATCTGCACTTTTTAATCCTTAATTTTGTTTTGTACTAGCTGATCCGGTATGTAAAATTAAAGGTTTTTGAAATTTGGTTTTATTTGTACATGTACATAAAACTTTAATATCATTGAGCCGGACATTTTTTTACATTCCATGCCAAATTTGGTAACAAAAACGTACGCAAAAGTTATTCAAAAAGTTTGTATGAGAGCCCACTTTCCTCCTTCCTATGGCTATGATCATTTAGAATCCGAGCAGTAACAAACGTTTGTGTAAAAAAAACTATTCATTTAATCGTAAAACTTTCTATGGAGGAAATGAAGGTGTTAATATGATATTTAATTTAAAAATATAAAAAAAAAATAAGCGTTGTTTACAAGAAATACTCTTACTTTTTCATAACTTTTTTTTTATCTTTGCACACTTTTTTCAGTCATGTTTTACATGACATGTGATTTTACTAATTTTGAAAAATTGGCCAATATAAACAACTTTGATAAGTGTTGTTGAAGATATGGTTAGTCACGTTATAATTAGCAACATTTTTTAGGACAAAATGATTAAAATAGCAGAAAAAACAACATTGAAAAAATGGCAAAATTGATATGCTTATATTTTTGAAGTATTTTTTATTTTTTAAATTTCATCATTTTGTTTTATTTTGTCTATACAACAAATTTATCTTATTTTTATATTTTTTGCAATATTTTTTCGTTTTCATCCGTTTTGAGATTCTTTACTTACCAGATCATTTTGATAACATTAATAACGGTAGTTTACAGCATTTATGGGTTGTACCTCTGTCCGCGGTTTTCAGATCAGCGGTATACTGCCCCTACTCGCAGTCCCATATGAATTTTCGTCATTTTTCTTCTAACCTGATAGTTCGTCATTTTGAACATTGTACTTCAATATAAAACAATTAAAAAACGGACTTTGTTCTAGAAATTACGAAAAAAATATCAACTAGTGACTGTCCCATATGAAATATACCCGCATAACAGTCCCATATGTGAAATACCCAGATGTACTTACCTTACTATGTTTCTTTCGGTGAAAAAGATTTATTGCTTCAAGTCATTTAAACAAGATTCAACTCACTTGATGTTGAATTATGCATATTACAGAGTAAATTTAACTATAGTTTTGGAAGGCAAGCTGAAATAAAGGAAGGATAGTCTTCCTGTGATTGAAGCTATCAAAAACAACAAAAAATCATGATAAAATTCAACTTACAATGTGGAATCCACGAACTTTATTTACAAGTTCAGAAATGATCAAATTTAAGTCTTAGAAGGTAGCTTGGTTAGCAAACCATATTCTGTATGGGACTGATATGCGAGTAGATTTGAAAAAGGTCTCAAATATGCTCGCATAACAGTCCCATACCAAACAAAAATGGTGCTCCAGACCTTACCAGTTGCCAAATTTCGAAAATTTTAGGTCCTACGATTTATTATGACAATCTAGAACACATTCCATTAAACGATTTTTGTTTATGCAGAAAACTGTGGTCCTGATTTGAAAATGTATTCCAAAACAGAAAAAGCTGATTTTCTCGCTTGCTCGTTTTTGCATATGGGACTGTTATGAAAGTAGGGGCAGTATACTGCCCCTACTTTCAAAAAAGTCCCATATGCATAAACAAGCAAGCGAGAAAATCAGCTTTTTCTGTTTTGGAATATATTTTTAAATTGTGACCACAACTTTCAGCATGAACGAAAATCGTTTGATGAAATGTGCTCTAGGTTGTCATAATAAATCGTTAGGCCTGAAATTTTTGAAATTGGGTCATTGGTAAGGCCATTTTTATTCGTTATGGGACTGTTATGCGAGCATATTAACCTTTCTCAAATGTACTCGCATAACAGTCCCATACAGAATATGTTTTTCTCACCAAGCTACTTTCTTAGGTACTAATGTGCATAATTCGACATCAAGTGAGTTAAATCTTTTTTAAATGATTCAAAGCAATAAATCAAAGACTATTTCGCCGAAACATGCATTGAAAAGTAACCAAATCCGTGGCGTTTCACATATGGGACTGTTATGCCGGTATATTTCATATGGGACAGTTCAAAATGACGAATGAAACGACGATGAAAAATGAACATGTCTTTTTTAAGACTTGCATCCGATTATCCTATATTGTCCAATTATTTTAACTTTTTCATGGTTATAATACTTCCCACGATCTGATCTTGTTTATATTTGGCATGTGACCTTCTAGCACAGAGAACTTCTAGTAAGCCAATGATCAACTAGAGGTAGGATTTATCATGTTTGATTCTTCTACTAAGTTAGTACACTTTGGTTCGTTCAATTACTCAAAAATTACTGTTATAGACGACTGAGTTGATTTTGGGTCACTTTTGAATTTCTCAAACCCTGAAGTCTGAAAAGCTTCGTTTTGGTTCGAATCTCATCCAGTTTTGATTTTTTTTTTTTGCAGAATTTTAAAGTAAATGTTACATGAGTAAATTGAAACTTTTAGGTTTGGATGGGAAAATTGAATATTTTGTAAAAAAAAAAACATCATTTTTGTTTCTTCTGTGGAACCAAGTCTGCTAATGGTTTTGGTTCCATTTTAAATTCTGAAAAGAAAAATTTTGGCTGAATTAATAATAAAAATATGTTTTTTAACGTTTTTTAGAAAAAAAAACTAATATCACACGCAGAGAAAACTTGGATTTTGAAACAAAACAAAACTGACTTTGATTCAAAACACTCAGTTTTTTTAACGAAACTCCTGTTTTATTTGAATCAATGAATTCTCGTTCTGATTCAAATGAATAATTTTTGAAAGAAAGAATTAATTTTTTGAACTGAATAATTTTGGAATTTGATTTTAAACAAATTCTTTGATTCAAAAGACATTTTTTCAATGGCATATGTCTTTTGAAACAAAGTAAATTTTCTTTCAACCAAAGAAAAATGTTTTCAACAGAAAGGAATAATTTCTTTAAGTTAAAACTTCAAACTTAGAAGATAATTTGGATTGAGCAAGTACCGAATTTCGAATAAAGTTTAGCCGGTCGTGTTAAAAATCAAAACTAGTGAATCAGAGATAGCTATTTAGAAGGATTCAAGATGAGGAATGCATACCATGGTAAGTGCGTGTTAATCCATTAGTCAAAAAGTGAATATTTAAGATTTTATATAAACTTTTGCATTGTTACAGGACCACGGCTGATTCCGCCCAAAATCCAGCGGTCTGATTATCTTCGGGCCGATCTTCAGCGGCAATCACCAGTTGGATGACCGGAGTTGCTTCCAGAAGTTTATTGAGCGGTCCAAGAAGAATGCCCTCAGGCCAGAATTTAGAATGGAATTATAGTGAACCAGTGTTTGTGTTAAGTTTGTAATAAAAATGAATTTAAGATGTAAATTGTTTCTTTTTATTGTTCAAAATTCACAATTGGAACTTCTGAACAACAGAAAATATTTCTTCCAATTGGAATAAAAGGAAATAGTTCAATGAACCAATCCTTTTAAATCTAAATCTAAATTACATTGTAGCAAACGAAAAAAGACTTTGCATCAAATGAAACTGTTTTTTGTTTCAAAGCATTAAGATTATGACTCAAAGATTTTTCAAAAGAAAAATTCTTTGAAACAAAGGAAAATGTCCTTGAACCAATGGAATTTTTATTTATCCCAAAATCAAAGGAAAAAATCCTTTGTTTTTGCTGCACTTTCCTTTGAAATAAAAAATCTTTTTTCTGCGTGCAACAATACTGTTACTCATACGCAAACAATGAAGTAACAAATTTATTCATCCTGAATATGTTATGCATTCCGAGATATTTATAGATATACATTTGGATCAACATGTGGATCCGTTGATCAGAAATAAATAACAAATATGGTCGGTTACCATAGTTCACGTTTTTTTTTTAAATTTTTGTAAACTAGTGTAATCAATGTATCATAAAAAATATAGAATACTTTATCAAAGCACTTGTTGATCAGTCTCTAATTAAGTATTGTTTCAAATCTACCCAATTCTGTATCAAATATGTGAAAAGCAGAATAACACATCTAGTCAGTTGATGAATGAAGAAAATCAAAGCTTAATATTGTGTGTTTTCACAGATTTCTTCACATATCTACTTTTTTAAATTTAAAATACTCGACTAAAACTAAGGACAGAACAATTTTGCTCATGAATTTGATTTTTTTTTCCCACTAAACGTCCAATCCTATATTTATTATTTGTCAAAACCCCACGGTGACGAGAAATTTGAGAAATTCAGTCAGTTCCATGCCGATGATTCAAGTGCCGTGGTTGAAAAAAGAATATGAATGTTTTGGTTGGTACTACACTGATGTATGAACAATAAGCCATATAAATATAGAATATAAGTATACAAATTCTGTAATGCTCTGCCTGGCGTAACATTGTTTTTTTTTTCACTCAGATTCGTTTCGCCTCGATTGCTTGCTGGCTTTGGAAGGGCACATACAGTATCGAATAATAAGATATTTTTAGAACGCTCCAAGAAATGAAATCGCAAGATTTCCCCTTTTAAAAGCAACCTTCGAAAGATTTTTTCGCTACACTTACCACATCCTGAAATCCGTCACATCCGTAGTGATAGTACTGATAGTTGCCTTTCATCAAATAGGTGCTTCCATCAGGCTTAGGTGGTTCCAGGTTGCTGTGCACGTTGAGTAACAAGTCCTTGTGCTCCATTTCTGCGTATCGCCCTGGGTTGAAACTGGAGACGATTTGATGCCTTTTACTGAGGAGTTCTGCTCAAAGAATTATATCACACATAAATTTAAGCTTCAAAGCTGTCAGCTGAGAGTGCTAATTGGTTAGCAAAATCAAATTTGGAATTTGAAAAACGTCTTCCAAACCACACGCCTCCAAGATTCTGACAAAACTAATTTCACTCGAATGATTTCTGCCACTTTTCCAAACGTACCAAAACAAGTTGTTTACAGAACACACACATTTCACTTTCGCTCTTGTTATTTTCGCTTCTCTCTCTCGCACAAATACTCTCTTTGTTTTCTTTTTTTTGCGTCATGGCTGCAGCTGCAGCATGCAATCAAATATAATAATAATCAATATTCCTCACTCCCCCAAAAAATGGGAGACACACCAAGCGCGCCTTCATGTGGAGAAAGCTCTAACTAATCGTAGAAAAACAAATAAAAATTACCGAAGTTGCCACAGACATAAATTTTTCAAAACAAAACAAAATTTAGGTATCACAGTAATCGAACAGTTGTTGTTAAACATTTTTCTTCGTTGTTGTTTGAGGGCCTCAATAATTTGGTTTTCAGATAAGGATACTGGTGAGTTTTCGTATTGCGTATTTAAATATGGATCTACCTTGATTGCGTTTTATTACCTGATTGATTTTTTAGGTATTCTAAACATCGATTATTGCGGAATCCATCTTTCTGGAGGACTTAGCTCAAATTTGCTTGTGTATGATCCCCTGAATGAGGAAGCCAACCAATTAAAGAAAGCCTCCCCCGAGAACAAACTTAAAAAATCTGGGTGATGGCTGTGGACGTTCACATTCCCAGAACGAATTCTAAAACCCAACGGCGTGAAAGACGCCCTGTTACTTACGATTCCTTGAGTGGCAAGAAAATCAGATCTAAAACATACTTGGTCGATTTTTTTTAAAAAGATTTTATTATTTTAGCTTGCAAAATTCCTTTTTGATAGAACTCCCTTGTGTTGCTTGCCGTCCCGCTAAATCGCTAAATCATGGAAAGATGAATGATACCAAGGACATATTACATGGAACACCCATTTTAGGTTTTGATATTGTCCGTGGGAGAATTAAACTTCTTGTCCATGAATTGGTATGAGGTGCTTTTGCTACTGCTGGTGTGCATTACTTCTAAGATGACAGAATTTTACAACGAAATAAGAATCTTGTACTCCAATAAAACTTAAAACCCCCAAACTTGAACTTCAAACAAAATCTGTTCGCCTAGTTTTGATATCCTGAAAAACGAAATATATGGTACATGCTGAGGGATTTCGGATAAATTTTCTGGCTTGACGGAACCTTGGAATTTGAAAGTTTAATTTTATTTAACAAATTAAAAATAGACCTTCGTCCGTTGTGCTAGAGAATGCAATTTTTTTCCAGTTATTGGTTACTTTGCGACTGCCCGAAACATCCGAGGACCGGAACTTTCGTAGTTTGGAGGTATCTTAAAGTCTCTGGAATTCAAAAATATTATCTGCAATCCCCATAGAATGCCTTGAGGCAAACCAGATCCGAAAAGTCCAAAAGTAGTTTTGTTTCCGGGGGAGACCAGGCAATTTCAGAGCTGGCTATCCAGTTCAAATCGCCCGAGGTGGGTGAGGCATCCAACCGAACGAGATTATGTGCAATTGGATGCAACGGAAGCAGGTACCGATTAATGGTTTTGTAGATATCTGGGGAATTGTAACATATTTATCATAGTGAATATCCGGGATATCTTGATTTTGAATGTTTACCTGTTTAAAACGGGAGTTTTTCAATATCACACATTAGATACATAAGTATATTCGTACTATTCATCGTTATTTGTTAATGAAAACTTCGTTGACAAAAAAATGACTGATTGAAAACAAACTAAGAAATTTCTCGACGAAACACGCCAACTTTACTCTTTTAGTAAGAACTTTCTCCTGAAGGTGGTGTTGAAGTGCATGTCCTTGCTGGACTGTATGAAGCATGCTGAGAGTTACCAATGTTGATTATAATATGTTTGATGCAATTTTTGCAGCAGATCGCATCTCACCTTTTTATTTACATATTATTTTATGAACAAAAAGGTACTGGTTAATTTTACTGACAGGTTAACTGAGGTTAATAAATTATAATCTTCATGCGTGAGGTCGTAGGTTTTTTTTAATTAAAAATTCATAATGGAAGTTTACCATCTTTCTATTTGAACATCTTTGATTTGGTGTTCATGGTCGGAGAGAGAATGAATGACACCAACGACACAAAGGACACAAATAACTGTAATATGTGTAGGATCGAATGTATTGAAGATTTTTCTCTCGGTTATTTTGCATCATGAATCCATGAATGAATTGCATGCATTTGCTGAACACGCACACTATGAGGATTCCAGAGAGTTTCTTTTTGCAAAGTGGGTTAAAGGGAATTATCATTAATAAAACCTTTAAAAAAGTATATAGGACATGCAGAAATTAGTAACGTTTGACTTTAACAGATTTATAACGTCTCACTCTATTTCCCAACTTCAGCATTCGGGTAAGGTTTTTAAAACTTGATCATTTTACAAATTGTCAATCTTCAGCAAAGGACAAATTGTTCATGATTTATGACGTATGACCACAGAGAACAGACGTACAAGCTCGAACAAAAAATCTTTAAAAAAGTGTGTAAAATTTCAAATGCTGACACCCAAAAAATACGTTGAAAATTGACTTGAAACCAGTGTTCCGAAAATCAATCAAAACAAACACTCAGGATTCGAAACCACGCTACAGGAAGCCACCACCGGACCCTAACGGAAACTGTTCTTGGAAGTGACCCCAGTTAATCCCCTCTCCTTTCCTATAATAAGTTGAATTAACAGTTGAGTAGCCGCGACGATTACGGCCCCCTCTTACTAACCCAAAGTTAGGAAAAATACTCCCGGCACATAAAAACTTTATAAGTAAAATGCCTGAATAAAACCTTTTGTAAATTAAAAAAAACACTCAAGATGCGTTTCCTGTTGGAAACATTCTGATTGTATAATGGGATAGCGCCTCTCGCAACTGCTTCGCCTGGCTGGTATGCAATCTCAATCAGCGCTCCAATCAGCTATGCAAACCGAGTCGCATCATTCAGAATCATCGGTTTAGCAAACATCGCTTATCGGAGACGAGTGAGATACAAACTGATCCATTCTGAATGTAGCTCACTCAGTATCTGCTTGAATTATATGAAATTCAAAATTATTTTTTGCAGGACGAGAAAAATCAAACAGTTGTGCGGGACACCATAAATTCTCAGTAATTTTAACGTGAAGAACGACAGTTTAATAAGAGAACTTGTAAAAATTGAAAAACACGGCGAAAGTAAACATCTTTCCCTCACAAACACAACTACAATTTGATTTTGATCCTACTGATGTTAAAAACGTTATAACAACAAATAAATTTATTAATTTGCTAGGTTTCAAATCGAACAAAATACGCTAATGATCGGTTTCATGTATCACTTACTCACTGCCTGATCCATTCACTCCTGATCGAAGACCAACATAATTCGTCATATGCATTGCGCATTGGTGAGATTCCAATTTGATGATGTATTTTAGCGATGAATTGAACGATCGATGATTGGGTAGGTCCACTAGCAATCAATAACGAAACCCGACCGCTGTACGTTCAGGTGCGAAGTGCAATCAGAAACATTCAAAGAAAATGAGTGATTTTCGGAACACTGCCTTTAAGTTGATGTTGACCAAAATTAGTGAACCTTCATATAAGAGAAGCGACATCTGATCCCTCTTAAAATAAAATATGTGGCAACATCGCCGAAATCTTGGACAAAAAAATCCCCAGCACTGTTTTCTGGCTCAATGTTCAAGCTCTAAAGTGAACGCTCTTCAATCCAACAAAACAACATTGAACTCGATGCCCGAAGGATCGCGATAAACGGTATGAATGACTCGAATTTCGTTAATAATAAGTTAGTTTTCTAACTAGGAACACGATGCACCAAAGCATTGAAAAAAATTGCACTTAATCATAAATTCATATGACCAGCTTAAAAACTATCTGTTTGAACTATAACAACAAGCACAATACCTTCCTTGGTTGAGTTTTCAATAAGAAAGGTAAAAGCTCTGCGACAAAATGCTCGGATCGATTGGAATCGATTTTGACAGTTCTTTTGCTCGATTGGAATTTTGTGTTTCAGATGTCACTTCTCTTATACCGTATTTTTTTTCACCTGGAGGCAAACTAGAGGCAACCTAGGTTCGCTCTAACTGCTGTCATCGTGCTCATTTATTGCTCGAGAGGCAACCTAGGTTCGCTCGAAAAAGGGACGGAGTCGCCCTGAGAAAAAAGTCAGTTTTGCGAGAAGTTCACCAATACTCTCAACGTTGTTGTCAAAACATTAAACAGCTGTTTTTGGCTGAAAACAAAACAGTTGAAATAATGAACGGGCAAATGATTATTGCCGCGATTTTGAACCTCTCAGCCAAGCAAAATCGTACTATCTGCAGTCCAGTGCAATCCGGACAGGAAAAACGGCAATCTGGATGTGAAGAACCGAATGAAGAAATCCAGAAGGGAGAACAAAATGACAGCTGCATGTAAACATTGCGCTCGTTCTCACGCACACCTACGTATGGAATAACTCGAAACCCGAAACTTGCTTTTATATTCTGATGGTTCCAGAGCCAAATCCGGAATCAAAAAAAAAATACGCCATTATATACAGGTTCACTAACCAAAATGTATGTTGCATGCACATCTCTAAATACAAACGCACAATAATAATTATTATTCGGTGTTTCTGTTTCATTCGACGTGATGAAAGCTCACGCGAAAATTAAGAATCGTTTGAACTAAACAAGCTACAGCATGTTGACTAAAACCACCTAAAACTGTATTTGTGTATCTAATGATACTTTTGGTTGATTGAGAAAGAGTATTCCGTCATGTGTATCATGGATTTTTTTATTCAACACCCATTTTATTCCACAAAATGGTCCACAGAATACTTAATTTGAATAAGAAAACCTCTGATGCGATCTGTTTGCGGGGTGATAGTGATGAAATCTCGCGTGAGCTTTCATTACGTCGAATGAAACAAAATTTGAAAAATAGAGATATTCACTAAAAAAGCTTCATTATAACATTATCTACCTATGTAATTGATAAAACAATCAATTTAAACCCTTTTAATCTATAAAATTTAAGACTTCCAAAATGACGAATGAAACAAAACCTTGATTGCCAATTTCAATGTTGCTTACGTCCCTTCTTCCAAACGGCGAATGTGCAGAGGAAAAAAACCTAGCACATTCGCTATGGATTCCATGAGCAAACAAGTGTATACAGGTAGAGGTTATCAGAATATCAACCTGGCAATGAATATTATTTCAGATTCTTCTTTTCAAGCGTTCTTAAATCGGTACTCAAGCAGGCTTTCGAACGCTGTAAAATAATGCAGCAAGGAAAAGAAACCGAACAGCAGCAGTAGCAGCAAACATTCAACTAACTGCATCAGGCTGAGCGGCAGCAGCCTGCTGCTGTTAGTCACCCAATCACCCGATTCAGACTTTTATTACGCATTCACTAATAAATTTACCGCTGCACTCGACAACTCAATAAGTTAACATTCACTATGCCGAGAAAATTGAAAATTTACCGGTAATTGCCTCAGAAACATTTGGGCGTAAGTGCAAGTTGAACGAATCAAAGGACGAATGAGACAAATTTCCCCTCCAGCTGGTCGGCAACAGAAAGCTGATCAGCAGCAGCGAGCTGATTTGACCGATGGCGCACCCGATTCACACATTTCATTATGCATTTACTCACCAATTTACCGCTACACTAGATATTAAACAGCCACTACGCCGAGAAAATTGAAAATTTTCCATAGTATTTACATGAGAAACATTTGGACGTATGTGCAAGTTGAAAGAATCAAAGGACGAAAGAAAAGAGACGAATGAAACAAATTTCCCCTCCAAACGACGAATGTGTTCAGACGTATGAACGATTTATGTTCGAATATGTCGTATGTTCCTATATGATTAAAAAATAGCTCTAAAAATTGCAAAAAATTAAATTCATAATGTGGAATATCTGACACAATTAGTTTCCATGAATATTGCGTATTTTTTGAAGGGTTATCGGCGAAGGAATGAAAATAGGATTTGAAAAACACTCTTCAAATTTCAGAAGCGTTTTTCTCGGTTCGGTGTTTCTGTTTCATTCGACGTAATGAAAGCTCACGCGAGAAATAAATAAAATAAGAGCAAACGCACCAATAAGTGAGTATACGCGGCCCGGTTTTGCTCATTTCAGCGGACCGGTTTTGGGATACACACTCTTTCGCGCACCGGGCGATAGCATATTATTTTTAAATTTAGCATTGCACTGAGAAAACTTTTGAAGAAAATCTTAATCTTAAATTAATACGGACCGAGTAAATTTTCGGAGTCGTCCACCAAACGGCTCTTCTTATGTTACATGATCATTTTTGGTCATAAAATACGATGCTTCGAGTTTGTTTATCTGAAATTGAGTGAGAAAGGAAAAAAAAAATGTTATCAAAATTCATAGGTAGAAATTGTTCAGGACTTTTTTCATACAAAATAAATAACTCACCATCAGAACCAGCAATTGCACTTTCTCGTTCAATTCCTGGATAAACCCGAAAAAATGTAACGAAATTGCGAATTCAACTGGTTATTAAAAAAAAATCCATCCACAATTTTAATCTCATACATATTTTTTCTTAAAATGCTTAAATCTTCAACTTCTTTTTCTGTCCAACGTGCTGACTGAAATAGTTGCTGTTCCGAAAAACTGGGTCCCATTAGTTGCAAACTTATTGAGAGACTTCGTTTCGAAAGCCGAATTGGTAGGGACAGTAATGGAATGCCACCCATACGGTTGGATACAAAAATCCTGCACAGCGCACTGGTCTCGATTATCACTGAGTAACAAAAAAAGATTTTTTGAAAATAGTCCAGGGTTTTCCAACTGAATTAGACTAATATTGACGCCCTGAGTCCCAAAATGACCATGGTTTTGTTCAATCAGGTCAGGATATTAGAATACATAAATTTTTAAAAGTCGATTTTTCGCCAAAAAAGTTGACCTGATACAGCAAAATCAATGTGATATTCTAACTCAGGACACAAAAATTAGTCTAAATCAGCTGAGAAGCCCCAGACTATTTTTTGGCTATCATTGAATAAACCTTTCTTTTCAAATAATTTGTAGTGTTCTATAGTTTTGCCAAAAAGTGAACACATTTATTTAATGAATTTTTTGAATTTTTCGCCAAAAAGTTGACCTGATACAGCAATATCAATGTGATATTCTAACTCAGGACACAAAAATTAGTCTAAATCAGCTGAGAAACCCCAGACTTTTTTTGGCCCAGTATTACTCCGAGAAAAATCCTTGAAGCTTCACTCAAGGTTGTGGGAGTCAGTAAAATGTTTACTACACGGAATGCACAATTAAAATTTTCAGAAAGCAATCGTCGGACTTGAAGGGCTTTTCGGAAATATTTCATGGAATCAGTTTTTGCGCAATAAAAAAAAGTTTCCGCTTTCCGTTCGTTTGTTTAATTCTGCTTAAAACGGTAGAATTTTTTCAGTGCATGCTTGATCTCGCCCCTTTCTAGTGAGCAAATTTGGTGATTTTGTCGGTCCCGACGGCAACGGCCCTATTTTGCTCACCTTCATACTAACCCCCGGTGCGGTATGGAAGTGATTAAACTCGTGAGCATTTTCACTTTGCTCGCGATTGCTGCGGATGCCCTAATAATAATATTATTATGATGTTTGTTTCAGTGTCACTACTGTAGCTGCAAAATAAAAAGAGAACCCCTCGTTTTCGAGATGTTTGTTTTCACAGTGCTGGGGCGGGATTATGGAACTCGAAACAATCGAGTTTCGTTCGATTCGACCAACTTTGGCATTACCGATCTCGATTCGAATGAAATGTTTCGCGATGATCTACTACCCGATTTACTCGAAATCTAGTACATTAAAATTTAGAACTCGAACGAGATTCATAATAGTCCTATTTGTCGCTGGTAGTGTTCGTGAAATTATGCTGGTTGTTTCACCAACACTTTTCAGTTTTGGGACAATTAACCTCAAAAACGACCATGTGCGTCGACTGACTGCCCGTTTTTTGTACCGAGAGTTTTTGAGGTTAATTGTCCCGTCTCATCTGTACACGCTCAGCAAGTGTGTGTAAGAAATGTCAAAAACAACTCTATACTGATTTTAATTCGATTCGAGTTCAACTCGAAACGGGTAACTCGAATCGAATAGGATTCATAATTTTACCCCTGGTGTGCGTGTTTAGTTTCATCGTAGCCGTTATTTTAGCACTGGGAACAAATAGGGGAAGCAGGATGAAAAGTTGCATTTGGATTCAGGGTTTCAGTCTAGTGGAAAATGTTCGCGTCGCAAGTTCTGCGTTTTGCTCTCGCTTTCTCGAAATCAATTTTAAGTTATGATTAGTGAAGTTTTTCGGTTAAGTTACAATGAAGATTAATTAAGAAAGGCTTTCTTTTCGGTTTATCATCTCTAAGCTTAGCTTTTGAATTGCGTTCGGGCGTTTTCGAGTTTCGATTTGTTGGGATTTTTAGAAGCTGAAAATTGAGTGCGCACAAGTGCTGAAGATAGGCCCGCAGACATGTTTTTATTTCTAATGATTATTCCGGCAATTTTCACGAATGACCTTTTTACTACTTATGCGGATTTTGTTGAAGTTTGCGGGCACGGAGTTGTTCAGTGATAAGTGGATTTTTGTATTGCTTGAATCTAGCTGAAAATTATGGTTAAGTAAAGTAGAGTTAATTTTAGCTCGAAAAAGCGCTAGACTAGCAGGAATAGAAAGGTTTAACAAAAGTTGCACAAAAGATATCGGTTCAGAAGTGTTTGTGTGTAACAATGGGAAAAATTGAACGTGTGTGAGTGCGAACGCGTTTACCTTTGCATTTTGATTGTCAGAAGAGGACAAACGCACAGGATCATCGAAAAGGATAATCGAATATCGTACACAAATAGAGGGCTGCCAGAAGTGTAAATCTCGGGGAATTGCTTAGTAGGTAAGTTTTGCGGATTAAAAGGTTTCGCACCCTTTATAGAAACATTATTCAAAATATTTTAGTTTTTATTGATCAAGCAAATCGGAATTTTGAAACATTTTCAAAACGTAAGAGCACCTGTATCCGTGGTCCAAATAGCCGGTTTAGACCCAAATTACGACCCGAGCAGCCGCATTGGTGATCCATTATTCCAGTTTCAACTCAACTTTTTTTAGAGCTGGTATAAGGATTGATCCAAAACTGATGAGATTTGGATCCAATTTGACGCAGTTCTAAACCGTTTGACAGTTAATGGAACACGAGTGCAGTTGCCAGTTTTTTCATTGGATCGGATCTAATTTCTTTGGTTCAATTCTTGTATAAATTAGACAAAAGAATAGACCACGAATACAGATGCCCTAAGAGCATCTGTATTCGTGATCTATTCTTAGGTCAAATTTTTACAAGAATTGGATCAACGAAATTAAAGAAATCCAGTGAAAAAAGTGAAAACACCACAAATGTTCCATTAGACCAAGCCCACCAGGCGTTGCTATTTCGGTCGGTATTTTAGACGTTTTGATCGGTTGCGTTTTTATCTACTTACTGATTTTCGCACCCATTGTTTTTATCCAGGTTGGTATTTATGTTTGTTTATTTTCTGATGGCGACGACCGGCTGCGTTGCTACTGTAACAACTTACACACTTAGGGCATCCGCAGCAATCGCGAGCAAAGTGAAAATGCTCACGAGTTTAATCACTTCCATACCGCACCGGGGGTTAGTATGAAGGTGAGCAAAATAGGGCCGATGCCGTCGGGACCGACGAAATCACCAAATTTGCTCACTAGAAAGGGGCGAGAGCAAACATGCACTGAAAAAAATTCTACCGTTTTGAGCAGAATTAAACAAACGATGTCGCAGCGTGTAGATGTTTGTTGATATTTATTTTAAGAAAAAACTGTATCAGATTAAAATTGTGGATGGTTTTTTTTGGAATTACCAGTTAAATTTGCAATTTCGTTACATTTTTTCGGGTTTTTCCAAGAATTGAACGAGAAAGTGTACATGCTGGTTCTGATGGTGAGTTATTTATTTTGTATTTTATACTGTTTTGGAATTTTTTCTATCTATGAATTTTGATAACATTTTTTCCTTTCTCACTCAATTTCAGATAAACAAACTTGAAGCATCGTAATTTGTGACCAAAAATGGTCACTCGGAGTTTCTCGGAGTAATAATAATCGAGACCAGTGCGCTGTGCAGGATTTTTGTATCCAACCGGCCAATATGGGTGGCATTCCAGTACTGTCCCTACCGATTCGGCTTTCGAAACGAGGTCTCTCAATAAGTTTGCAACTAATGGGACCCAGTTTTTCGGAGCAGCAACTATTTCAATCAGCACGTTGGATAGAAAAAGAAGTTGAAGATTTTTTAGAGAAGTATGATTTTAATATAAATATAATAAACAAATAAAGTTGAATTGTTTAGTTTGTTGAATTTTGTTTTTCGGGTGTTAGGGTGTGTTTCGGGGGTGTTAAGAAATAAAAGTGCCCGGCGTTTTGAAAGCAAAATCGAGCTTAATTCGAAAATATATTCTTATCTGAACTTATTCTTATCTGAATTTATTTTATTCAATCAAGTTGTCCTACAATGCAATAAGTTTTTAATCACAATCCAGCAAACGGGTGACACGGAATTGGAAACACCGTAAGGGAAACTCAACGCTTTACCGAAAGGATCAATGTTGAATCGGTCGCCGAAAACAACCACCACCGGTTGAAAGCGGTGTCCTATAGATATGATGACGAGGCCAAGCGAAGCAAACATCCTGCTCGGAAGTTCTTGCTGCATCCGTCATCGGACCCGATTACTGGTGTTCAAAGTTGCTTGGCCTTGCTGCTGCTGTACGGCATGTTCAACCAGGATGTAGACTTTGACGTCACGATACGGATAGCAGCTATCCCGTCAAATAACTGCCAACACCCCCAGGCCCTTTTAAGACCAACATTCATTAAAATTTCAGCAAAAAACTGACGACTCCGAAAATTTACTCGGTACGTATTAATTTAAGATTAAGATTTTCTTCAAAAGTTTTCTCAGTGCAATGCCAAATTTAAAAATAATTATGCTACCGCCCGGTGCGCAAAAGAGTGAGTATCCCAAAACCGGTCCGCTGAAATGAGCAAAACCGGGCCGCGTATACTCACTTATTGGTGCGTTTGCTCTTAATCTTTTCTCCTGTGGTCGGGACGATTTCGTCCTGTATTTTCAACATTTCATTTTATCACAAGATCTATTTAAAAAATTGTCGCACGAAGTTCACAATAGCTGGAAGAACACACGGAACACTAATAACAAAAACACGGATTATGGAACCTGTTATGGGAAGCCTTCCCAGGAGTTTGGCAGCGGAGGCATAACTGCCCCTGTTGCGGAGAACTCGCTCTTTGACAACGCCTTCAAATCCTTGGAAATCAGCAGCTAGACACTGTTGTCATTGCTCTTGAACTGGTAATTTTATCGTACTGATTTAACTTACTTTGAACAGCGATTAAATCTGTCGTGCAAGAAGCTGTAAAACGAACTTAACACGACACACATAGACAAGTTGCGAAAAAAACTTTTGTTTTTTTTTTATTCACGACGGCGAAACGTGATTCAGGAAGAAACGGTCCCGACATTCAATCAAATACCTGAAATCTTGTTCGAAGTTTCTTTCGAATTTCAGGAGAAATTAAGTGCTACGGGAGTCGGTTTGCTATCTCCCAGTGCCACAGGAAAATCTTTTGTTTTTGACATTTCAAGTGTCATTTTGAACTGTTTTCCTGTGATTCAGAGGATCATAGTCCCGAGCGGAATAATTGCAATCTTAGTGTGTACTGCTCGAATGCTATTTCTCGAATCAAGTCAGCGACTGCTGGTGCGATGGTGGGTTGATAGATATGTTGCTGAATGTACTCGATTTGTGGTTTAGCAACCGTTGGGTGGGCTTGGTCTTAACCGTCGAACGATTTAGAAATGCGTCAAATTGGGTTCAAATCTCATCAGTTTTAGACCAATCCTTATACCAGTTCTGTACAAAGTTGAGATGAAACTGATATAATGAATCACGGGTGCGGTTGCTTTGATCGGAAATTTTGTCTGAACCGTCTGTTTGGACCACGGATGTCGGTGCTCTAAAAGCACTGTTTCAGCCAGTTTCAACACAACTTTCTCTAGGAACCGGTATAAGAGCACTTATATTCGTGGTCCAAATGTCCGATTTGGACCCAAATTCCGACCAAAGCAACCGCACTGGTGGTTAATTATACCAGTTTCAAATCATTTTTTTTACTGGTATCAGGATCGGCACAAAACTGAACAGATTTGGGTTCAATTTTACGCAGTTCCAAGCCATTTGACAGTTGATAGATCATGCAACCAAAGTTGTTAGATCCAAGAATAGACCACGGATACAGGTAAAAAACTGCTGGTTAAGACCCAAATTCCGACCAAAGCAACCGCATCGGTTGTTCATTATACCAGTTTCAATTAAACATTTTTTTAGAACTGGTATAAAAGAATTCGAAGCAGTTCTAAACCGCACATAAGTGAGGTTGCCAGTTTTTTCGCTGGAAAATTAACGTTTTATAGAACCGGTATAAGGATTGTCCCAAAACTGATGAGATTTGGACCCAATTTGACGCAGTTCTAAACCGTTGGACAGTTAATGGAACAGGAGTGGTGTTCCAGTTTGGTCACTAAGAGCACCTGTATCCGTGGTCCAAACAGCCGGTTTAGACCCAAATTCCGACCCGAGCAACCGCATTGGTGATCCATTATACCAGTTTCAACTCAACTTTTTTTAGAGCTGGTATAAGGATTGATCCAAAACTGATGAGATTTGGATCCAATTTGACACAGTTCTAAACCGTTTGACAGTTAATGGAACACAAGTGCAGTTGCCAGTTTTTTCATTGGATCGGATCTAATTTCTCGAATACAGATGCCCTAAATGGGGTGATTCTTGTATAAATCACAATTACAAATTAGATCCAAAGATAGATCCGTGGTATGAATTCTTAGGTCCAGTTTATACAAGAATTGGACCTACGAAATAAGATCCAATCCAGTGAAAAAAAAACTGTTAACCTTACTCGTGTTCCATTAACTGTCAAACGATTTAGAACTGCGTCAAATTGAGTCCAAATATCATCAGTTTTGGACCAATCCTAAGAGCAAGCAACCGCATCCCAAGCAACCGCATCCGTGTTCCGTTATACCAATTCCATCTCAGTTTTTTTAGAACTGATATAAGGATTACTCCAAAATTGGTTAGATTTTAATCCAATTTGACCAAGGAATATTTAAAGAAGGTAGCGTCGAGGCAGCCCTGCTTTAGTATTAGTACACACTGCACGTCACAATCACGAAAAATCTGTTAATTTACTAGGAAATTTGCCTTTTTCGTTGATAATTTGAAGAATTTACTGGAAATGTTCCACTTTTAATACCTGTTATTCTAGAAGGATTCTTGCTCTTCAAGATTGGTACGAAAAAAGATGGATTTTCGAGTAATTTTAGTATGAAATAGACCATCGAAGTTCGAAAAAATAGTGGATTTTCCTTACTCCAATTTGCAAAACTTGAAAATTAGTTCAAAGTCTTCCATGAAAATGATCAAGTCAGTGCAGTTTAAGATCCTTATTACAAAAAAGTTATCAAAAAACAAACTTTTATATAAAACCACAATTATTTATTCGCATTTTAGTAAATCGAGTTAACAATAACACTAGTTTACAGCATTTTTGAACTCAGTAAACTGAAGGTCATTTCCAATGTAAAATCGGGCGCTGAATCCGAAAATGAAATTCAAAAAAATCTCAGTAGAGCCGTTTTTGAGTTATGCTCCAAATATGAAATTTCGAAAAAATTAAAAAAGTTCTTGTACTTAGATTTAAATATCTCGGACGGTATAACATAAATTTGAAATCCCTCTTTCGCATATTGAAGTTGAATAAATTTCCTATCGATCATCTGAACACTGTTTTTGCGTATGACCAACAGTTTTGCTGATATTAGTGACTTTATGAGAAGAAAAATTATAAAAAACGCATTTTTTTAAAGAAAATTTTGTTTAAACGAAAGTTTTAGACTCGATGGTAGCTTTAGAAAAATCTGATTTTCTTTTGCGCTAAAAAGTCAATTTAAGACTAAGATTTCAAGTGGTTATTTATCAAAATCGGTTGAAAATTGAAGAAGTTATGGCTACTTTACCATAACTGAAATTTTTGGAGTTTTTAATAATTTAACGAACCGCAGTACACTTATCATAGAATAGGAAGAATGAAATATGATAAATCTCACTCGCTCCAAGGCAAAATTATTTATTAGCTTACCAGAAAGTCACATGCCAAGTTTCAGGAAGATCTGACCATAGGGAGGGGTTGCTTAAGTCTCAAACGTGAATAAAATTTTGAGGTATTTTGCACGGAAGGAACGAAAAATACTGGTTTTTCATCAATAACTTTTTTCATCAATAGCTGATTGATTTTTATGGTTGATTTTATTGAAGCCTAAGTTGAGACAAATATTTCACCCGAAGACTCTAACTCGATTGGATTTGAAACAGAAAAGTTATTGCGGTTCAAAGATTGTATTTTGGTCGAAAATTGTCGTATAAAACGCAATGCGTAAAAAGTACTCATTACGTGTTAGACAAAATTTGCGGCCTTTGAACCGCAATAACTTTTCTGTTTCAAATCCAATCGAGTTACAGTCTTCGGGTGAAATATTTATCTCAACTTAGGCTTCAATAAAATCAACCGTAAAAAACAATAAGCTAGTGATGAAAAAAGTTATTGATGAAAAACCGGTATTTTTCGTTCCTTCCGGCCAAAATACCTCAAAATTTTATTCACGTTTGAGACTAAAGCAACCCCTCCCTATGGTCGGATCTTCCTGAAACTTGGCATGTGACCTTCTGGTAAGCTAATAAATAATTTTGACTAGGAGCGAGTGAGATTTTTCATGTTTTATTCTTCCTATACTATGATAAGTGTACTGCGGTTCGTTAAATTATTAAAAACTCCAAAAATTTCAGGTATGGTAAAGTAGCCATAACTTCTTCAATTTTCAACCGATTTTGATAAATAACCACTTGAAATCTTAGTCTTAAATTGACTTTTTAGCGCAAAAGAAAATCAGATTTTTTAAATGCTACCATCGAGTCTAAAACTTTCGTTGAAACAAAATTTTCTCTAAAAAAATGCGTTTTTTATAATTTTTCTTCTCATAAAGTCACTAATATCAGCAATACTGTTGGTCAAACGCAAAAACAGTGTTCAGATGATCGATAGGAAATTTATTCAACTTCAATATGCGAAAGAGGGATTTCAAATTTATGTTATGCCGTCCGAGATATTTCAATCTAAGTACAAGAACTTTTTTAATTTTTTCGAAATTTCATATTTGGAGCATAACTCAAAAACGGTTCTACTGAGATTTTTTTGAATTTCATTTTCGGATTCAGCGCCCGATTTTACATTAGAAATGTTGGTCAGTTAATCAAGTTCACGATTTTTTTTAAATTTTGTAAACTAGTGTAATCAATTGATGTTAATTGTTCTACATAAGAATTGAATATGGTTAACCGATTGGATAAAAATCATGACAATCAGTTGAACAATCAGTTAACTACCAGCTAGACCTTTTAAAAGTAGATTTTATCTTCGTTTTTGAACGTTTTAGCTTCAAGATGACATTGCGTTCATTATTAAAATGAGAAAAAAACATAATGGCCCTTATTCTGCGCCGCGCATGAGGTGACGTTTGTCACCTCACCTCGAGTCACCGTGAGATTTGTCACCTTATTCCCGGAGTCTGTGTGGGTGAAGTGACAGGTGCTCATTTGTGGGTGAGTGACCAAATGAACTTATGTGTCTAACCGGCTTGGTTTGTTTTGTTTTGTAAGCGCTTTCAAACTTTTAAATTAGTTTTTAATTCAACTAGTAAGATTTTTGGTTCGGAAAAGGCTACCGTCGAATTGCACGATCTAAGCAAGGCATTCAAGCTAGATAAGAAGTTCAGAAGTGCAGCGGATGGTGTGAAAACAACCATGTAGTTGGCTGATACGATGATACCCAGAGGAAAATATGCAAAACGAATGCAGGAGTCGTCGGCTGCTGTCCCGACAAACCGGTATTGTATTGTCCCTGGATAAGAAAGGATTTAACAACAAGTAAGTTAAAAAAAAACAGAAATGATCCGAGCTAATCCGGATATATTTTTTTGCACTTTTCGTAGGGGTGAATTGAAGGTGGCAGGTTTTGTTAGCATAATGGAATGCCGCCGAAAATTGGAAGCAACCGGACAACCTATCGGCTATCAGATGCGGATGCGATCCAGGAAACATGTTCGTCAGAAAGCCTCAGCTCCAGGCTTCTATGGATCCAACTGGAGATGGGCAAAACTGGAGATGATCACTCGTTGAAAGGATTATATTATCATCAACACCTTCATACCAATATTGTGCTATTATTGTAAAATTTAAATTTGGATTTTGATTTCTAAAATAAATAACTTTATACATGCAGAAACAAACTTTAGATTTGGATTTGAAAATCAGCTCTTTAAATCATCTTCATTACAATCATCTTTTTACAAATCATCTTTTTCATTACAAATTTTTTTTTCACGGGGTGAAAAAAATTGATTTTCTTTAAAAAGGTAAATAAGTTTATCTGGGTTTTCTAAAAATTGCCATTGTTGTCTGTGGTGAACTATTTAGAGCCTAACTAAGTTTGCTTTATGAAAAATTTTCATTGAATTTCTATCTTGTCACCACCTGAAAAGGTACCGACAATTGTCACCTAAAATCGTCACCCGAATGCGACGATTCTCACCCACGGTGACTACGAGAATAGGGTAAGAACTCACAAAGTTCATCCGAAGTGACAATCCTCACCTAAACCGACTACGGGAATAGAGTGACTTGGGTGACTCGACTATCGTCACGTCACTCGAGGCGCAGAATAAGGGCCAATGCAATCTTCAAAGGACCAGAAAATTTCATAACATAGTGAAATAGAGGTCTTACAACACAATCAAAATGTAATTGGAATTCATTTTCGTTCTAAAATATGTTTTTCTTTGAAATTTCTGCCATTCGCATATAAATTTTCGATACATTCGTTTTTGTGACGTCACAAAAAAATCCAATATGGCTCTCGACACTACCTTATTTAAATATTCCTTGCAATTTGACGTAGTTCTAAACCATTTGACAGTTAATGGATTACGAGTGTGGTTAGCAGTTTTTTCACTGGATTGGATCTAATTTCTTTGGTTTAATTCTTGTATAAATTAGACCCAAGAATAGACCACGGATACAGGTGCTCTAAACAGAACCCGAAATTCGAAATTCAGATGTTTTTTTTCCTGCCGGAATGTTTTGTAGCGCAACATGTTGACGAAATGAAGTTAAATAGAATATTTTTTGGAAGAATTTATGGGAAAAAATTGGAATTTATCCCGTGTTTATAGTTGCCTCGGTGTACCAATATAGAACGACAAACATGAATGAGTTATGGGGATTTTCATTCACCACTACACGTTTTCTGCGTCATCACGTCACGAAAAAGGTACATTTGTTTACTTTTCTCTTAACCTACAATTTGAAAAACTTCCAAACTTTGTGATCATCAAGATCTTGGCGAGAGCTTTCCAAAAATTACCAGTTTTTGTCAGCCGTCAAAGTTCAGCCGTTCATAAGGTGCATCGCCCCAAAGTTCTGTCATCACGTCACACTTTCATAATCTCGAATTATGTATAGTTTGTTGGGGTTCTTCGGCTTAAAAACTAGAAAATTGAAAATTTATGAAAAAGAACCGTAAAAAAGTCTTAACGTCACGCTCGAATGTGTCATATCCAGGTAGCCTGCACTTTCAACAACGTGTGACCGAAAGTACTTATTCAAAAAAGTCTGGTTTTGGTTTTGTTAATTAGACTCCTTTTGTTCAATGAGAGCTCGTTTTTACTATTAATTCTAGCAATACGAATACAAATTAATTCATGGAGATTTCCATGAAAATTATGAGTATTTTACTGTTATGGGATATAATAAAAATAAAACATAATTATCTACCTAGTTCAGTATGCATAAAGTTTAAGAATTATATGAAGAAAATGTTTTATTCAAACAATTTTGAATACAGTTTTAATTGTCGCCAATGCGATGTAGAATCCCTACTACCTAATTCGAGAAACGATGTGCACGATTTATAAGACAACATGCAAGAGGGGATTTGAAAAAAATCTTGATCTGATATCGAGCGGAGTTTTGTGGTGAACAGTTTCAGAAGGTCAGATCAACATGGCACTGCAATGTACACCTTGTGCTTGGTTTTAGGTTACCACACCTTAGTAGAGAAACTGTGAATCTTGAAAATTAAATGCCGCACACGTGTAGAGTTACCATCTCAATGTTAGCTTGAAGTTCAACGTTGCGAATAACTGAGGACTAACTACCCATTAGTTTGCTGAAAAAAAAACAACACCACGTAAAAGCATTGATACCGAAATCGACTCGAAAGGTACCAATTTTCATATGATCCGGAAAGGTTTTCTGTATCAAAGACTGCCTTTGAATGAAACACGATATGTACACTTTTGCAAAACTGTGTCAAGCAAAAAAAAACTCAGCGCTAGCATTGGAAATATGCTGCGGTCCGTTTTATGCTTGCATGTTTACTCCGAGTTGTTCGTTATTTCAATTTTTATCTCATGATGCTACTCTCTGGCCGCCGTGCTTGGTAAATAGTCCATAAGCTATGCCCGATATAATCATTTCGCGCTTTGGTGATGCTTGGCATTCATTTTCAGTAAGCCCATCATTTAACACTTTTCAACCATCTGGTGCTCAGTGGCGGTGGTTTGTGTTACACTAGACTAGTAAGGGAGTTTATAAAACTGCTGGTAGTGAGCGCACCAAGCTTGAACCACAACGTGAGTACAATATTCGGTTACAAAACATGCTTTTCGTCTAGTTTTTTTTTTCTACTTTTTGCAACACGTCGCACCTCTCGAGAGCTAGCGCAATTCCGTGCAGCTCACACTGCTAATGATTAAAACATCAGAGTAGTAAATCTGTAGTAAATTCAGGCACACAACAAAAAGCCGAAGAGAAATTGTCTGAAACATTAAAGCTTATCAGATTGGAACACACTGCCGATTTGAAGAAAAGCAAATACATAAAATAGAATAGGAGAAAGAGAGATTTCGAGCCTTCTGCGTTGCTTGAAGTTATCAACACTCCGAAAAAATGGTAGCTACTATAGCTTGGAATTGTAATTTTTGCGAAGATTTCCCTGTATTTATTTCCCCAACTGTATTCGAAGGAAAAAAAGACTTCAGTTGGTGTTCTCCTTGCTGGTGTTATGTTTCCTTCTGAGTATTTTTTTTATAGCAAGACAGTTGAATCATGAAGGACGGTGCGTGATCTAACAAATATTTCCGTTTCCGTCGAAAGAAGTCATCCATAACTTGTTTATGTTTACCACCGTTGCAGTGTACAGTGATAGCTTGGTTGGTGAATAATTGCTGAGGACATTCGCATTTATATTACCTTAAAAAAAATAAATCAACCGTTATTGTATTCAACTTAAATAGGCCAATGAATACCCCTTAAACTTGTGCGCTTATCTGAGTAGAATAAAAAGATTGTTTACGATATCAAAATCCTTGACAATATAGAGGAATAACGCTCATTATTAATAACTCTTTGATCAGCTACTTTCTATCAACGTGTTTGTTTACTGATTATTAAACGTTTCATCTGTTCAGCTGTTTTATAAAAGCTTTTTGTTAGGTTGAAATGAGGTAGTTCTAAAGTTCTGTTGCTCTGGAACCTTTTGATGAATAATATAAAAAAAGTTAGATTATCAAGCCGGTTTGTTTTACATTTATTTAATTAATCCAAAAAAATTATCTTTGAATCAATTAAAGTAAATAAATTGTACAACGTTTGTCATAACAAATCATGTGGAAATGAAGAATGCCTTACGGTTTTCCACTGCCGCATGCACGTAACCGTAACGGATCAGCCAGAAATCATAAACGAAATCGAGACACAGATCCGCTATGGCTCAATTTCATGCGCTTTTCATGGTCGAAGCGACCGGTTGGCTGGTCATCATCATCGTTCCTCGGTAAAGTTTCTATTGCACATATGTATGTAAAGTTAGTTTGTGTCCATACATTAGCGAGGCTGCCATCACGATTTCCGAAGAAGAACTGACTGCAGTGAACACGCACAAAATTTTGCGGAGTATTCGTTCACCATTAGATATTTTCCGTTTCCTGAACATATGTGGTTTGAATTATTAACCATTATTCAAATTGTGCTTATTAGTTCATGCGTTTTATTTTCGTTAGCAGTTAGTTTTTTACAAACTTTATTTCTAGATTCTTTTTAACTTAATATTGCAACATTACTGGACAGTTCTATAAAATATTCCGTACCCTAAGTTGCAATGGGTTAACGGCTGCGGTGTGTATGTTTGTGAAAATGATGGATCAACCCATCATTTTCCTGACAGTGTCGTTACACACAATCTTGTTAAACATGGTGTCATAATATGGCCTAAATTAGAAGAGGAGCTGGACATCTTTATTTAGTTTAAATTCAGCAGTAGGTTCAAAGATGTCTATTTTTTTTTCATGATCCATGTTGATAAGATGAATGGGAGTTGAAACACTTGCCCTCCCTTCCGCAGAACAATCGCAACATTTGGTAGTGAAAGTATCACAATTTACCATAATAAAAGTTGATACTTTCAATAGGGCATAATTCGTTTGGTTAGGTAGTTAGATGGTTTAGTCTTGTAGAATTAAAAATAGAGAAAACGTGTGAAAAGTATTACGATGTTAGGTAAAGGTTATGGTATTCGCCTCCCCAATGCTCTAGTAAGTGTGTATTTGCGGTTTATGAATTTCGTTGGCTTATTCTTAAATCAAGCATTTTACAAGAACTAGAGGCTCATTGGATGGGAATGCTGTTGTTGAAAATGTTATATTTCATTTGGTAAGAAGTTTTTTTGCTTTTTATTTAATTATTCATTTTTAGCAAATCTTTACGTTTTTCGGTTTAGTTTGAAATTCATCTATGGAAGTATATATTAGAATGTACGGTTTTGAAGAATAACAATGAGTAGGTAGTCCTAATTACTGATTTCGAGCATTTTACAATAGGCATGCGGTATATTTTAATAGAACCCCTATGTAGATTTTTTGTAAATTATGATGGATTTTAACATTCAACTATGTGAGGTAGGTAGGGTACGGTAAGATGTGCTCTTATATCCATATTCTGGTAAATTTTCATGATTTTGTGATGTTGTGATAGGAATAAGGTAGCTTAATTCTACTATTAATTTGAGCTAGAATTTTTATTAGTTTGAAATAGGCTTGCTCCAAAAAGCAAAACAAACTCTCACATCCATATTTTGGTAAAATAGTATGATTAGCAATGAAATGGAAAAACTCTAAAAAGAAAAAACAAAAATTTCAAAATTTAGAAAATGAAAGGCAAAAAATTAGGGAAAAACAGCAAATAACACTTCAATTACTTCATGCAAGAACTAATTCCTTCCTTTATATTTCTCTTTCCTCTCCTTTTCTCTTTCTTTTATTTTCATATACCCCTGCGCATACGATTCGGAGTCATATGATGACTGGACCCCGAGACAACTATCACGAAACCCATCACACATACCAGTGGAATTGGGGCGGAGACACGAAGCAGACGTTCAACAGACGACGACGAAGGAAGGAAAAACATATAAGATAAGTTAAAATGATTCCTTTAATAACACAAAAATTAAATGTAGTTAGATGCGTGGGGAGTATGTAGAGGCCAGTCTCGAACCCGCCCATGTCCTTCCTCCAACTGGTATCGGGAGGGGTTGGTTTATTATCTTGAACTGCATTTTATCCATATTCCATGGATATAATGAAGTGCTTGATGGTTTAACCAACGTCTCAAGATCGCTTACTATTCTACGCTGCCTTCTCTAAACTTTAAATTTTCTTCTCCAAACTATTCTAATTTTCATTTCCAGCGTCAGCTCCCCGAGCTATTTAAACGCCATAAAAAAAAAAAATATTGCAACATTACTGGACAGTTCTATAAAATATTCATTAAGCCTGCAACGATTCATTTGTATTTTGTGTGGATGTTTTTTTTAAATAAAAAATAGGGGAGTGTGGGATATATTGGGCAACTTTTTTTCTTTGCTCCATAACTTCTTCATAATAAAAGATACAATGAAAAAGATAAATGTTATGGTTTTCTACATTCCTAACTTATCATTAGGCAGTTTTAGTTATTTTTTTTATAAATTTATTTCCCCGTGTTCTGACTGTTAAAATTTTTTTTTTTTTGGATTTTGAAAAATGATGGGGAATTGTGGGCCACCACATTCAAATTGACTAGAAAACTAGTTCATCAAGTTCATGAGTTGACCCAAAACTGAAATTTCATAATTCATTTAGTTATTATAAAGAAATTTCAGGTCTGGAAATAAAAAAAGAGAGTTGTGTATGATCGAATAATTCCTGAAGCATGGCTCGTGAACGTTTCGGCATGATTCCTTATATAGGATAGACAAAATATTTTTCATAACTCTTCATTTGGCATAAGAAATCTTTACAGGTAGGAAAAATGTATTTTAAGTTCTGAATGTGAATAAAGATATAAAAATATAGGTAAGCCAAGATACCCCATAAAATGTGTCCCATGATTCCCCACAAGCTATGATTTGCAAATTGGTTGCGTTTGTGTGACTTATTGATGTTTCATCAACAATTTCTTTTCCACATGAAAGAATATGACATTTTGACAAAACTAAGATCATGCGCATATGAACATTAGACCGCTGCAAGCTTTGTATGGAAATTTCAAATTCTTAAATTTTTACACCTCCCATAACTTTTTTGGTTATTTTTGCTGCCAGAAATAGCAGTAAAAATTTTGGAAGCGATCCATTCAGTCCTGAATTAGCGCAACGAGTTTTAATTTTGTGTGGAAATTTGTATGGGAAAACAAAATTTTTCATTCAAAAATCGCCAGAGATGTGCTGAGCTGAGATGTGCTCCAAAAAATTATCTTTGGATGGAAAATATTCCTTGATTCTTGCAGTAATATTCATGTGAACAAAACAAAACCTAACTTATACCCCAGAAAAATTATTCAATGTTATAAAAAAATTATTTTTAATTTTTTTTTTAATTTTTGCATTTTTTCTGCTTATTTGCAACCGTAGGATGGAAATAAAAAATCTCAAAAAACTGCATTGCATTGGCAGAGAATTTATTGATTTATATAACCTTTGCAATAAAATTTCATGCTATCATTAACAGCTCTAGCAAGCAAAATCCGCAATTTTTGAATACGTAAATGCTTAAATACAATCAGCGGGTGCTTGTTTAATTATGTGAGTATTTTTTTAATTTTTTAAAGCTTGATAAATAAAAGAAGCGTCTGATGCGTGTTTAAGACACATAGAAAAATATGCAGCTGGATTGAGAATTTTATCTCAACACACATCCGAGATATTCAGAGTGACCCACGTTTCCCCATGGCCCACGTTACCCCACTCTCCCCCAGGGTTGATAAATTTTGTCCGTCGCGCTTGACCTAACTAGTTTTTTTTTCATCAACCGAATGGCTCCGTACTCAATTGATCCTCCCTATTCACATGACGGAAAAAGCACGACTATTATAGTCAACATTTCTCCGGCTTGTGATTGACGAAGCTCTTCGCACTTCAAATGAAGAAGGAAGGACGCAAGCAATTTACGAAAGTCCTGTTAGAATTTTTATGTAGATGTAGAAAAAAAATATCTGTAACAAATCCTTATCTCAATTCACATTCTAGGTTCGTGTAACAGTAGTATTCGAATGCTAATTGCAGAACTTAAGCAAACTAAAATAAAAAATAAGAAAAGCTATTTTTTATCAAATTTTTTTTATCAAAATTTGAGAATTAGAAGCAAGTCTTTTTTCTATGTACGAAAAATCAAAATATTATCGAAAAGGATAAAGAAAATGATGTGATGAAATGTATCGACTGCGAGCGTTCTGAAATAAAGTCAACTGACTTCTAACGTGTGCATATTGCTTCACGAATGCCCATTTCAGATGTCATGAACAAAAATGAATGATCAGTTATTCTTTTGCAAACCAAGTTGTTCAGAAAATTATTTTAAAATTATTAATTCAAAAGTTAACCAGACCTCCATCATTGATAGTTTCAAAACTGAATTAACTTCAAAAATTCAAAATGCAGTTTCAAATGAAATGCGTACTATCAAATCGGATCTTCAAAAAGTGACCGCCGGCCATAGAAACACCCAAAGAATTCTTCTCTCCAATGTTTGACACTATCCAAACAGATTTAAAAAAAAATTGAAGATTTGTTACAAGATTTTTACCTCAAAAAAACTATATTTGAAATCCACATCACTTAGTAATTTTTCAGCAGATATTATAACATGGCACATCATAACGCATTGAATGTTAATAGCTTTTCATATGATTTTTTTAAAGTTAGTAGAGAAAAAACATAAATAAGCTACAAAAACTGTTAAATAGTACCGTCTGCAAAAATAAGCTAATTTTAAAATAAGGTGATAATCTGAATACACCCTGCGTAAATTGTCATAAAATGTATCTATTTTCCTGCGATATTTACAGTAAAAGTTTCATTAGTTTCAACGGAAGCTGACAAATGAAAAAAATCCTACGCTCTAAAATGCCCATAATACTAAACTTTGACAAATAATTTGTTAAATTCTTAAACAAATATGTTTTGAAATTTGCTATAAGGTCGGAACAAATTTCAAATCCTTCTTTTGTCACTCGGAGTTGGAACACCACAAGGGGGGTAGAATCAAAAATAATGTAAAAAACAAATAATTGGAATAAACTGCACAAAATTGCATACAATATCATTGCACAAAATCAATAGATCAAGTAATTTTTTTATTGGAAAAACGATAAAATCAAAAATAGAAAAGGTGAAATACCCCCCAACTTCCAAAACTGGTTTTTTGGTCTTGTAATCTTTCGGATATTTGATTTTTTTTCGAAATTTACATAAAATACTTCAAACTTTATTTATTTTCCCCTTCGGGATTTTCGGAAATTTCGAAGGGGGGGTGACAAAAGATGAAATTGAAATTTGTTCCAGCCTAATTTCGTGCTAAGTTTTACAGAAGATTTTTTTTTTCAAAATATTACATCATTCTCTTCATAAAGCCTTTAAAAACCAGTCAAAATGCAAACTAGTTCTATTACCCAATTTAAGAGCTCTCATCGCTTTAAGAGTAATGGTATGTGATAATTAAATGAAGGAAATTCATCGCAATATACATCTGTTATTCGACAGTACTGTCCATGTGTCAAATATTGGAAAATAAGTATACAGGATTTTCTCCGACTTTTGTTCAGGGTGTCGACTACCTGGAAAAACCTGGAAAATCAGGGAAATTCAGGGAATTCAATTTGCATCAGGGAAAATCAGGGAACATCAGGGAATTTTTCCACCAATCAGGGAAAAAATAATGATCCTGATTTTATTTGAAGAAATTGAAACGTCATAGTTTATAATCTGCTTAAAAATTTACTACAGTGTACGTTCTAAGCTCAGCGAAAAGCAAGTTCTGCCATTTCGTGTCGAGTGCTGAAGGCAATTGTACTTAAGTTAATGAAGCGATTGCCATTAACTTATCCTCTAACCAAGGCCGCCTCTTGCCTTGATCCAGCAGTTATCAGCGGCGATACCAAATTGGCCAAATAACGATTTGAGAAGACTTTGACTATACTGACAGATACTGGACGCGTTAGTGCATCCTCGACAGATTTAGCAGTACTGCAGTATTCCGGAGTGATTGCCAGAGGCGGTAAATTTGATAATTATGACCGTAGCAAAGAAAGGGTGGATCATTTTTGGAGTGGAGTGCTAGCAAATGCTAAGTGTCCAGAATTCTTCAACATCGTTAAAATGTTCTGCTGTCTTTCACATGGAAACGCGAATGTTGAACGTGGTTTTTCAGTAAATTCCGAATGTCTCTTCGAAAATATGCATGAAGAATCAGTGGTGGCTAAACGACAAATCTATGATGCTGTGTTTTATGCTGGAGGGATAAAATCAGTCCAAATTTCTAACAAACTTATTCAGAGAGTTCGAAATTCACATGCTCTGTATTTAGTATTTGGAAGACAAAGATCGCCGCAAAAAGCAAGATCTTGAATCAGATCAAACAAAGCTGATGAAGCGTCATCGAGAAGCGGAAGCAAAATCGCTTGAGGTGAAACGGAGGAAAACTTTTTATAACTTTAAGTTGCTTCTTCAGGTTGTTTTTCAAACATGGAATTTTCTGGAAAAACGACTGGAAAATCAGGGAATTTTATTACCACATATGAGTCGACACCCTGTTGTTTCAAAACAGAAACAGAAACAGATAAACTGAATATTAAATGGTACAGAAACCATCAAAAACTTCAACTCTTAGGCTGATGTCATGCTGAAGCTACAAGCAACGCAACACGTTCACACGTTCCAATAAGAAAGCGTTGCAACGCATTGGGATGTCATGCTGGCGCGACATGTCGCTTTGAAATTCCCTACAAATCATCACTTCTCTACATCTGATAATGCTTGGAATCGTCTCCTTTCTTTCGGGAGCCATCAAAAACTCATCAAATCACGACCAGGATTGCAAGAATGCCGAAATTTGAACTGACAAAATTCCTTGTTGTTTTTGCCGGAACTAAGAATTCATGAAAATTTTCTCGCCGATTAAGATATTTTTTAGTTTATTATCACAAGTTCGGACAGATCTTCGTACTATTGTGCTTAAAACCCGGAATCACTGCTTCAAATCGAGAAAAAACAATATTCCCATTGGATTTCCTACTAGTCGCGCTACAAAACACACTGGCATCAGATTTGTCGCGCTTTACAAAGCGACCAGTATGACAGGTCTGCGCTTTTTCCATGGAGATCAAATGAGAGCTGGTTTGTCGTGTGAACGTTGCGTTGAAGGTCGCGTTGCTAGTTGCTTCAGCATGACATCACCCTAAGAAAGCGTTGCAACGCATTGGGATGTCATGCTGGCGCGACATGTCGCTTTGAAATTCCCTACAAATCATCACTTCTCTACATCTGATAATGCTTGGAATCGTCTCCTTTCTTTCGGGAGCCAATAAAAACTCATCAGATTATGATCCGGATTGCAAGAATGCCAAAATTTGAACCGACAAAATTCCTTGTTTTTTTTTGCCGGAACCAAGAATTTATGAAAATTTTCTTGTCGATTCAGATATTATTTAGTTTATTATCACAAATTTGGATGGATCTTCGAGTTATTGTGGTTAAAACCCGAAATCACTGTTTTAAAACGAGAAAAAAACAATATTCCCATTGGATTTCCTACTTGTCGCGCTACAAAACACCCTGGCATCAGCTTTGTCGCGCTTTCCAATGAGATCAAATGATAGCTGGTTTGTCGTGTGAACGCGTTGCGTTGCTTGTTGTTCCAGCATGACATGAACCTTAAAAAGAGCTAATTTCGAAATGTGGTCATTCTGGAAAAAGCTTCGCGGGCCACAAAAAGACAACCACGGGCCACATGTGGCCCTTGGGCCATGGTTTGGCCACCCATGTTTTAGATTTTTTATATTGATTTTTTGCGTTTGAATTGTTCGATTTTATTGTGCTGTCAGTATAATCATAATATTTATTTTAGTTTTTATTTTAATCAAAGGTCTGTTTATTAAGGCATTTTACTTATAAAGTTTCATTTTGCCGAGTGTATCACTTAACTTATCTATTTTAGTAGAAGGGGGAGCCGTAATAGTCGCGGCGACTCAACTGTTAGATTATAATTTAATTTAGGAGAGGGAAGGGCGGGGGGGGACTTCACTATAAAAATTTTCCATCTTGGTACGCTCGTGGCTTCCTGTAGCTGAAGTTCCGATAGCTACTCCAGTTGATCGTCTTCTTGGCCAGCCTTCTGGTAGAGTTTGTCGGACCCATCGCATGAGAGGTTACTCTATTAATGAAACGAAGCCAAGATTAATAGGGTACATATACAGGGGGAAAGATTAATAGGGTACATATACAGGGAAGGTAAGAGGACTAAACGACCGAGTCAGACATTTTAAGATATTTGTAGATAGGGTAGAAATATTCAAGATCAAGTTTTGCCAAGATGTCTCGAATTGGAACACCAGATGGTTTACGTCGGGCCCTAAGGGTATCCAGTAGCCAAGCCCTCGATTGATCAAACCGTTCACACGTCCACACAACATGATCAACGTCGTGGTAGCCATCCCCACAAACACAAACATTGCTTGTAACTAGTTGTATACGAAACAAATGCGCGTCAAGCCGGCAGTGATTTGACATGAGCCGAGAAACCACGCGAATGAGATCGCGACTCATGTTGAAATGCTTAAACCATGCCTTCGTCGGAACCTTAGGGATCATCGTGTGGAGCCAACGTACCATTGTGCCATTATCCCAGCTAGACTGCCAAGCGTTAATCGCTAAAGTGCGAGGTATTGAAAAGTATTCATTGTAAGTTACTATCCTCTCAAAGATTTCACCTTGTAACGCGCCCACCTTAGCCAATGAGTCCGCCTTCTCATTGCCTTGTATAAGACAATGAGACGGGATCCAGGCCAAGGTAATCCTATACGATTTTTCGATCAAAGCGCCCAATACCCCTGAAATTTCCAGCAAGAAATGGGAAGAGCGCTTCATCAGTTTCATCGATCGAATTGCCTCAACGGAGCTGAGACTATCCGAATAGATGAAATAGTGGTCTGCTGGCAGTGTGCGAATGTGTTCCAAGGTGTAGTAAATAGCGGCTAGCTCAGCAGTGTAAACGGAGCATGGCTCTCGAAGCTTGAACGAAGCTACAAAGCCCTCATTATACACTGCGAAGCCAGTCGCGTTGTCGATTCTAGAACCATCAGTAAAAAACATTTTTATAGGATCAATTTCACGTACCTTTGAAGCAAAGATTGAAGGAATGATGTTGGGTCGGACGTGATCTGGTATTCCACGGATGTCAGCGGTCATGGACAGATCGAATTTTATCAAGTAAATGCTAATCGGGTAAAAGTGACTCGTGTCCGAATTTAACACTAAACGTACCGGAGGCGGTCAAATGACGGTTTTTGAACTTTAAACGATGATTACGCCTTATACAATTGTTTTTTCGCAAATTTAACGACAGGACTATTTTTGTTTTTGAAATGCAAGTATTTTTGCGTTTTTAAATTTTTTTTAAGTGTTACGGTTTTCGAATAACGTATGTGGTATACCTATTCATACCGCGAGCGGTCAAATGACGGCAAACACCGTTTTCGCTAAAACTCCCTTGTTTCTCAACCGATTTCTATCAAATTTAAAGTTTTGAAAAGCTTATAACTCGACTCAAATATGTTTCTCAGACAATTTTCAGCTACAATCAATAACTTTAAAGTTATTTACAGTACAAGAAAAATTTTATGAAAAAACATGCTTCAGGAAAAAGGTTGTAAATCAGTTATTAAGTGCTCGAAAAAAATTTTACTTAGTGCCTGAGAAAGCTGAAGTTAGAAGCTATAGGTTGCATATATGGAAATTTTTTTTGAAAATTTTCTAAGATCATGGCCACAAAAAATGTAAAAAAGTTTTGTAAAACCCGTACTTTTCAATCAATCAACCGCCAAAGCTGTTCCTGTTACAGTAGAAAATTGTGAAAAAGTGAATTGAAATGAAGACGTAATTTGTCACATTTTGGCATCTTTAGATTTTTTGAAATACGAAGTACATAATTTATGACGACTTTTCAAAGGTAGCTGTTTTTCGAACTTTTTATCAATTTGGATTTTCTAAGACAATTCTTACACCTAAGCTCAGCTTTGCACTGGATTTTGAGTACGTTAACGTAAGGTTTATTCAATAAAAATATATGCAAAAGAAAGCTTATTTCATACCGGTTCTAGTGGTGTAACTGCATTGGCGATGCAATGCTTGGCAAAAATATGATAAATAAAACAGTCAACTAGTTTCTGAATTTTGAGAAGTCAGCACAAATTCTTGCTTGGCAGACGGGCGCAGTGGGTGGTAATATCTCAAAGCTATTTTGCACACGAAGACGGGTGAAAGGAAACGGAAATACAAACGAGCATTCGCTCAAATTTTCTGGTTTTACTTTCAGAAATATATTTATTATATTATTGTCAAGCATCGCACCGCCAATGTAGTTACGTCACTAGAACCGGTATGAAATTTTCTTTCTTTTGCATATAATTTTTTTGCCTAAACTATACGTTAACGTACTCAAAATCCAGTGCAAAGCTGAATTTGGGTGTAGGGGATTGTCTCAGAAAATCCAGATTCATAAAAAGTTCGCAAAACAACTACCTTTGAAAAGTCGTCATAAATTATGTACTTCGTATTTCAAAAAATCTAAAGATGCCAAAATGTGACAAATTACATCTACTTTTCAATTCACTTTTTCAAAATTTTCTACTGTAACAGGAACAGCTTTGGCAGTTGATTGATTGAAAAGTACGGGTTTTACACAACTTTTTTACATTTTTTGTGGCCATGATCTTAGAAATTTTTTAAAATTTTTTTTCCATATTTGCAACCTATAGCTTCTAACTTCAGCTTTCTCAGGCACTAAGTGAAATTTTTTTCGAGCACTTAATAACTGATTTACAACCTTTGTCCTGAAGCATGTTTTTTCATAAATTTTTTTTTGTACTGTAAATAACTTTAAAGTTATTGATTGTAGCTGAAAATTGTCTGAGAAACATATTTGAGTCGAATTATAAGCTTTTCAAAACTTTAAATTTAGTAGAAATCGGTTGAGAAACAAGGGAGTTTTAGCGAAAACGGTGTTTGCCGTCATTTGACCGCTCGCGGTATGAATAGGTATATACAAAGTGTCGGTATGTTTAGTGTTTATAAAGAAGGATTTATTTCTAATTGCCTAAAAGTATGATAATTATTTACATATTTTACTTGCGGATTAATATCCATGAGCCTTTCCAAATTTTGTATCACCAAAGGATTCATAGTTTCACTTTGAATTAGGAAACGTAGCGATAAATCGAAGAACCGATTTTTCAACGGCATTATTTCCGCCAGTACTTCGAGACACATCGTATGTGTCGACTGCATACAACCCATGGCAATACGCAAACAACGATACTGTATTCGTTCTAGTTTAATCAAGTGGGTTTGCGCGGCGGACCCAAAGCAAAAGCTTCCGTATTCTATGACCGACAGTATCGTTGTTTGGTATAACCTGATGAGGTCCTGTGGATGAGCACCCCACCAGGTTCCAGTAATCGTTCGAAGAAAATTGATTCTCTTTTAGCATTTTTGTGTCAAGTACCTAATATGTTTTCCCCAGAGGCATTTAGAGTCGAACCAGACACCCAAATATTTAAAACTAAGAGATTGAGTTAGAGTTCTACCCATCATAAGGAGCTCTATTTGAGGAGGGGAATGCTTCCTTGAAAAAACTACTATTTATTTTAGTTGCTTTCTATAAATTACTACATGATTGAGAATCATTGTCAAAATAGGGTTATTTAATGTGTAGAACGGTTACTGAGTAACAAAATAAATTTATTTATTTATGTTGTTGTCTTCAGAGATAAGTCGCTAGCATCATTTGATATCGTGAAAATAAAATTAAAAAAAAATTGTTAACGAAATTATTAAACACAAAACGGCTTAATCAAAATGGCAAGTTTATGATAAATTTTCGTTTTATTACAAGTTTTGATAAAAGCTGTTCAATTTCATAAATGATAAAATCAAACCATTTTAAGTTTAAAACTTTCATCTTCTGAAATCTGGTGTTCCACTTAAATTTTGAATTTCGTTTAGTGTTGTAGATCAATTTTAATTTAGTTTTTAGTTTAGCAAGAATTTGAGTTAAATTATTCGACGATATGCACGATAATCGTAAGAGCAAGTTCACTGGTGTTGGGAAAAAGTGATAGAAATTTTGACATTTTGAAAATTTTACCATGCAAAAATGTTTTCAAGATCCTTGGGCGTTGTATTTTTTTACAACACTTTTTCTATTTCAGCCGTATGTGATAGAAATATTGCTATTTTTGCATCACAGCATGCGAAACTACAACACGTGTTGTTGAAAAAATTGAAGGCCACAGATCTTGAAAATGTTTTTGCAGTGCAAAATTTTCAAAAGGTGCAAAAAGTGACAAAATTTCTACCACTTTTTCCTAACACCAGTGAACTTGCTCTAATGAGTTGTAAACAGGCAACATCATTTGTAAGTTGAAAGTTTTACTAGAAAATCACAGGAGCATAGAAAAATATGATTTTTAACTCAGATTGCATAACACTAGTCAAAAGTTTCTCCTGACCACATCCTTTTCCCCCATCCACAAAAAAAATTGATTTGCTAGGATGACCTCGGTCCTAAAGCATGTATTTATTCTCTACTATCCCTTTCTCTTGTTTTCCTCTCTATTGACTACTAGAACGTGGCCGGCACCGTTATTGAAGTTTAAAAGGAGAGCATCAGTTTTTTTCATTGTGAATGTGCTGTCAATCCCAGACACCATTCTTTTGACCTCTGAACAAAGTTGATGGCCTCGGTCAATCACGGAGTAGCAACCATTGGCAAAGTGGAATTCTTTCTTCTGAGCCACGTCAGCGATCATTAAGAGCGATTTCGAGCATATAAAATAACATCGAATAAGCTTACCATCCTTAGAAACAATAATTGATTTTCTACGTTGCATTTCGAGTTTAATGATTAAAAGTGGATGTGAGTAGTCAATCAACCTAAGCTAAGCTAAGCTAAGCTGTAGTATTGCCTTGAATAAGTTTTTTTTTTATCTTTTCTATGTTTCTTGGCATATGTAAAAGCCGTAAGCTTGAAAACAATATACGAAAAGCATCTAAGGATGATTAACAACTAGAAAATCTACTAGCTGTTAGTTTAGATCCAAAAGTGAGAGTATAATTCTCCCACCAGTGTATATTGTAAATATAGTTATAAGGCACACCGGGGTAAGCGGGGACGGTTTTTCGTATATGTTGTTCAACTTTGAAAATAATTAATAAGAAATCATAAGCGGACCAATTTTGATAAAATTGTGTTCAATAGGATGCAGAACATGTTGTTTACAAATGCTGAAGAGTTGAATTGGAAAGATGTAAAGCCAGAAAAGTATCACGAAAATGGTTGTGGATTGATGGTGTCTTCTCTTCCCCCGCTTTATGAGGTTATTGGGGACGATAGAGTTTCCCTTTGATTTTGTAAGAAATTTTCAAGAAACTTGTATTTTCTGGGTTGAATACGTTACTTTATTGCTCTAACATTCCTAAATAAAAAAAAATGCATGGTATTATTAGGAAGGTATCTTTTAACGATTATTGATGGTAACTTAACACTAGAACCGATTTTATCGAATGTATATGCTTATTCCAGAACAACGAGTACTTTTCCAAGAGTTTCATTATCCGAATGCTAAATATAGCTAAATTGTATTGGTTGACGAAAAGAAAAAGTGTAAATATAAAGCTTGCAAAGTCGTCTCCACTCACCTCAGGTAGGGTTGGAGAGAAAATTTAAAAGCGTGTCAATTCCAAGGGTTGCACTAGTTTTGTCAAGTAAATTTTAACATTCTGCATTAAAAGTTTGAAAAAAAATAGTGCACAGTATTACTTTAATAGCCATCGTCCCCACTTACCCCGGTGTACCTTACATTCTATTCGATTTTATTTATTTAGAGAAGATTTTTACCAACATGATCATTCTTCCTCTTACATCTTAAATCCTATTATACGAATAAATATTTACACATCTCATTTCTATTATCTCCTCATTGAAAAGAACGATTTTCGCTGTGCAATATTCATGGTTATTCAGAAAAGAAAATAAATTAAATACTATTGGAAGTAAAGCAACAATATTGGTGAGGGCTTTAGAGTATTAGATATAATAAAGTTTTTTTTTTTCATTATTTCACTCTGAAAGTTTTATGTTGTTTAAACAATGAAACCGAAAGATATTCGACGATTTGACTACCAAATCCTAAAATATATTAAACGAACAGCTGCTTCTAAAACACACTCTAGTCTCGTGCATTTTGGCTTCGTTCACTTACTTTTCCTGCAAGCGTCTGCAAACAGAGAGCTGGTCTATATTTACTGGGCGCATTGAGTCACAACGCAATCTGTTGATGCTACAACACATTTTATTCGTTTGTGAAGAGTGACGCCCCGCGAAGATTGTAGGAAGGAAGATGATGATGATGATAATAATGACGAGGCGAGGTTGATGATGGTGGACCAGCTCAAATTCACAAGCAAACCGTCTATCATCAGGCAGCCGCTTCCACCATCATCCCACTCTGATTCGCCGTTTCTCTGCACGCGCACTAACAAAACGCCAACATTCACCACTTTAAGCCAAATCCATGGCCATTGCACTCCAGCGACAGATCGTTCAAAGTTGCATAGCTTGCGCCTCTGGTCCATTCATGTTCATCCCATTTGGAAAAAGGGCACTCGACTTTCACCATTACTTATAGTTTTAGCATCTTTGAGAAATTTTACTGTTATATTGAAAAAAAAAGGTAAGGATGAATAATTAAAATGTTGTCTTACATATTCCTTTCTCAAGTTATGTACTAAGAAATTAATAAAAAATATTTTATTTCTGTTGTCTTGTCAATTTAAATCTAAGAATTTCAAATTTGAACACCATCAAACATCATTAAATACACACATACATATCTACTGTTTCCTTGGCAAATATCTTCAATTCCCCCTCTTACTATCCCAAAGTTAGGAAAAATACTCCCGGCACATAAAATCTTTATAAGTAAAATGCTCTTATAAAACCACTTGTAAATTTATTAAAAAAATATATCTTCAAAGTTCATGATTCGTAATTCGCAATATATAGTATGCAAGCTTGGAAAAGAGAAAATTTGTCGAACTTCAATCGTATGTGATGTAAAGTTTCAACAAAATAACATACATAGATTGAGACCTAAAAGCTTATGGGATAAAAGTTTTTGTCATAGAATCACAGTTGTTGCTTTGGAAAATGTCTTTCCAAAGGAAAGACTCAATTGAAAGAAACGTTTGGAAAGCGAACCTGGCCTGTTCTATTTTTTTCAAAATCTTCTAATCTTTGTTTAATTTGCTTATTGTGATTCTAACGCCAATGATGTGATAAGAGTATAAAAAATGTTGCAAAAACTAATCTAAATGGAGGTGTCAAATGAACAAATATTTATTTTTCACAGCTCTTTGTGAAACAGTTGAACTGATAAAACTGATAAATCTGCTCAACAATCACGGAATTCGCTCTGAAGTTATACATGAGCATAAATTTGTTCAATTAGAACAAGTTTTGGTTTGCTGATTCTATTCTATTTTTCGACTGATTTCGAAGTGTGAACTGAATTTGACATGAGATTTGATCGTCTAGATATATTTAAGCAAGGTTTTGCATTTTTTTCATTTTAAATTGATTCAATTTCAAGTTTCACCAACGCTAACTGTCAATCAGTGTCCTGCCGAAACCGCCAAAATGATGAGTCTTTGGAACAGTTAAAAGATAGGTGAATACACGCAACAATGCATTGCACATAACCAATGCGAAAAGCTCATCGAACTTCAAAAAGACCAAAGTCGTTTCACTCGGTGAACTCATTCTTCATAAATCAGATTTCGTTCCGAAAACACGTTCGTGTTTGTTGTTAGTCTGTTTTCCCAAATATATCGAATGCAGTATCGTATTGCAAGGTGATTTATTTGGCGATTGGTTTGCATGTTTCATTTATTTCCCGAAGTTTCATTGCAACTAATCTTTTTTTTTCGTTGTTTCCAGTCTGCTTTACTCAACGAGTTCGTACTGTGGGTATCTATTCTCTCTTCTATGCCATCATTTCATTGCTTTTAAGCTGTTAATAAGCGGTTTAGGTTCGAAGATGGTGCAGGACTGCAACTGAAAAGGTGTTGCAAATTTTCCTCCACACTAACTGTTTGAGATTTTTCTTCACGATAAGCAATTTAAGTAATTTACTGTTGCCCCATTAACCGTCAGCTCGAGCGCTGCTAGTCTGTGATTTACTGATTGTTTGAAATAGTATTATTGTAGCGAATTCGCATCAGCGGTCACGTAATAACGCAGACCGTTTCGATGTCTGATTCAGGTTTTTCATCCGAACGTAAACTAATTTAGAAAGCACGTTGGATGAATATCTCGTGCTTTAGCGTTTGACATTCAAATCAATTAAACGTCGCATTTTTTGTGTTTTCTTTTCTATTTTCAGGAAGTGTCTCGTCAGCTTGAGAAGCATATACTAGATCGAGCAGATCAATCCCGAGGGGAATTACATTGGGACGGATCTAACTGGGAGCCTGGCCTAGTGTAGTGAAATTCAAATGCCGGCACAAGGGAAAATAATCGTTTCGTGAGAATGCTAGAGTCTCTTTAGTGCGCCCTATAAACAAGCAGAAAGTTTGAAAAAGTGAAGAGCAAACAACGGTTTTGATAGTTTGCAGTGTTTCGTGGCACAGAGCAGTAGCAGTGGAAATCAAATACTTGGGTGGGGAAATGCTTTTTTTTGTCCAAAATAGCCAAGACAAACCAACCGTACAAGATGGAAATCGTGTGTCTATCATCTCGTCAAATTGAGGGTTTCTTTATCGACTCGTGCATAGAAGGAAAAGCAATTTGATCGATTTCACGGATTTACGCGGAAGAAAGTTTATTGCCCGAAAAATATCTACCGTGTTTGTGTCCCAAGTTCGACCCAGGAGTAACGAAATATGGAAATCGCAATTGAGCCCAGTGGGGGAGGTGCCACAATTGGCACTCTCTTTCAACAAATAGTAAATGATATGAAGGTAAGTCAAGTTTATTTGAATGTTTGAATCAAAGCTTAGTATACCTGTATTATATCACGTGAACGCATAGCGAAATCTAGGAACATAGAACCTGGATTTTTCAATTCCACTCCCTTTTCGAACCCACGCAAGACGGAAATCGAGAAAAAGGCGGAAATGAAATGAAAGAGTAATTTAGAATTTAATCTCTGGGTGAGATGCTAGGGGCACGCTCAGTATAAATTCGGCATCATTCTTTTGTCCTTTACCAACACTTTTTCTGCACGTTCTCTGCATTTTAAGTCAACCAACAGGCTTGCCAGAATCAAGCTGAACAGAATTGAGCACCATATCCAATGTGGAACGGTTTGTGTAGCGCAACCGAATGCTTCCACCACTTGTTTCTTCCTGTCACAAGCAGCAACATTGATTCGCCAAACGTGCGATATATTTAGGGCGATTTAGAACGAACGTGTAGCTGAGGGGGGTCAAAATATTCGTATGCTGCTAGGAACTGTTCCTGATTTTGTTTTTCTTTCAAACCGACACACTTTTGTTGTTATCGATTATTTAACTTTCAGATTCTGGCTTTCTTAAAAATAATTTAGTAGAATGTTATATCAAAATAACTGATTTTCGCAAATTCCATGCTACATACGTAAGAAATTTAAAAAAATATGTAGGTATACAATCTTAGTACATTTCATGTAATATTGAATACACCTTGATGAACACGTTTTTGATAACGGAAGTTATTCAACAAAATGTAACAAACCAGGATGGATAAAAATTAACTTTTTTTTAAAACATAAAAAACGTATTTTTTTATTGAAATCGGATTTATTTTATGTAAGGTACACCGGGGCAAGTGCAAACGGTTTTCACCATAGTTCAACTTTCACATGTCCTAGAAAAATATGTATTTGTTCAAAAATTATCAATTATCGTTCGTTGCTTCACTAAAAAAGTTCTCAACAAATTCCCGTTGGAAGTGGAAATTTAAAAAATGTTGGTAAAAAGTAACGGTGCTTTTGTGAAAAAATTTCAAAATTTGCACTTGCCCCGTTTATGGGGGCAAGTGCAAACGCAATACTTTTTCCAAACTAATTCACAGATGAGTCAGTGTATCGGTCTTAAAATGAATTGAATACATGTTCCGGTACGTTTTATCAACTTTTATTAATATGTTTGCTGTTTTCTTGCAATATTGATAGCTTTTTGAAACTCCATTTTTGGTGACTGTTGTTTTAAGCAAAAGACCTTCATTTACTAAGGCATTACGGAACTTTAAACATCCGCTTCAGATACCAAACTTTGGGTACCCTTCTGACCATTTTAATATAATGCTGAACCATTTTGGTGATGAATTTTCTGAAATGGCTGATGTTACATGGCTTAAAGGTGCGTTTGCACTTACCCCGGTAGTGTCGTTTGCACTTGCCCCGCAGTGTGGATTGACAAGAGCGAATATTATTTTCACAACTTTCGGGGTTAATGAAAATTTATCATAAATTTTCTGCTTTCACTTGAATATCGGTCTGAAACACTCACCTTTTAACGAAAATTCGGATTTGAATACCCTTCTTTGTAGCCAAAATATGCAAAACAAAAACACACTGTTCATGTCTAGTACGTACTTGAATTCGTGTGTGATCAAACAGTGCCGTGTTTTTGGTGAAAAATTTAAAGAAAGTTTAGTTTATCTATGTCAGATTGTTCGTTTGGGTGTAAACAACAATTTCTAGAAGAAGAAATAATTTTTAATTTTTTTGTAACAGAGAAAAGTTGAGCGTTTGCACTTGCCCCGAGTTTGCACTTGCCCCGGTGTACCTTATATAAAAAGCAATTTCTGTATGTTTGTTTGTTTGTTTGTTTGTTTGTTTGTTTGTTTGTTTGTCCTCTATAGACTCAGCTGTCTTAAGAGCTAGAGGTCTGAAATTTGGCACGGATACTCATTAGGACCAGGAAGGATGAAAAATGTTTTCAGATTTTTGGATGACCCCTTCAGAGGGGGAACGTCCATACAAGACAAATATTGTTTTCGCGATATTGACGTTATTTTTCGTCGGATTGTGTTGAAAATTTGCACATGAATGTATTGAATGACGGGCAATTGATTGCAGGTGTCAAATTCTGTGTAAGGGGTCATCCAGAGGGGTCGTCCATATTAACTGTTCGCTGTTTTTGCGATATTGACGTGTTATACATCGGATTCAGATGAAAATTGGTACATGATAGTTTTAAGTGACGTGCAATCGATTTGAGGAATCAAATTTAGTGTAAGGGGCCGGGAAAAGGGGTCGTTTATATTAAATTTCCAGTATCTTAGTGGTATTGTCGTTTCTATACATCGGATTGGGATGAAAATTTGTACATAGGAGTTATTAGGGACAAATAACTGATTTCACTTATCCAAACTAAAATCAGGGGTCGGCCAAAGGGGTCGTCCATGTTAACTATTTACTGTTGATGCGATATTGTCGTTATTATACATCGGATTCAGACGAAAATTGGTACACGAGAGTTTTGAGAGATGAGCAATGGATTTCAGGTATTCAATTTAGTTTAAGGGGTCGGCAAAGGGGGTCGTCCATATAAACCTTTCAATTTTTTTTGCAATATAGTCGTTATTATGCATCGGATTGGGATGAAAATTCACACACGGCAGTTTTCAGAGACGGACTATCGATCACAGATGTCAAAAATTTCGCCAGGGGTAGATGAAAGGGGTCGTCCATATAAATTAATTTTTCACTGTTTTTAGCAATATTGAAGTTATTATACAATGGATTGCTTTGAAAATTTGCTCACGGGAGTTTTGAGGGAAGGGCAATCGATTTCAGATATCAAAGTTTATATAAGAGTCCCCGAAAGGGGTTTAGCTTTTTGGCAATAATTGCGGTGTTATGCAATGATTTGGTCGAAATTTATACACGTGGTTTTTGATTCCTGATTTCATATTTAGTTACAGACGACAGACGAAGTGATTATTACTTAACAATGAATCTGGAAAATGCTTGGCAATTGACTTTCATACAAACTGTTCATGACATATTCCAAGTTGAAAGCGAAACGGAGTTCGTATGGGATCAGCTAGTAGTCAAATAAAACTGAAAATATCATGCAAATGGATAATATTCACCCATTAATGAGTATAAATTCATCAAAGTTGATGTTGGTTGGTCAAAAAAAAAAGTTTCTCATGATTGATCAATTATTTCACACATTTTTCTCTTGAGTTTCTTGAAATGTCTTGATGATATTTATCATTTAATGATCATTACCCGGTTTTCAAAAGAAATAAAAATTAGGGTCAAAAATAACCTCAAGCGTCCAACTTTAATAGTTGTTTATAAAAATTTTTTGTATGGATTTATTTTTAGTTAGTTAAAATAGTAATTTTCATGAAAAAAAAATTCAAAAATTACAAAAAAAAATCAAAACACCTGATTAAACTTTTTGCCGCCTCATTGTATGGAACTGCCCCATAGTGCATAGGTGGCCAAGATTTTCAACAGGCGGACCAAATTTGAGTAATGAGATTTGCCAGCGGCCAAACAAAAAAATTCTAAAACAAAAAAAAATAAATCCATAAAACAGTCTGCATCTGCATAAGAAAGATTCATTATAATTCGTTAATAATTGTTGTTGTCTACTTATTTTGGATCCAAATTCTGTACGTATGACAGACATATTTTTGAGACTTAGCAATGATTTTTACATATTCTGTGTCATATAATTAAGAATTATTTAAAATTAGTCGAAATCTAGATCAATTTTACTCAAGTGTAAGTTCTATTAAGTTTGTCATTATTGATATATGTACCTACTCAAATACAGAACGCTTTGTCAATATTAAGCTGTTCGATTTTGGTTTAATTTTGATAAACATACATTAAACTTTCTTTTGTGTGAAATTTGATGATAATCACTCGACATATTTTATTTTGAGTTTCTTTGAAATCCTTCCTCGTTTAAAATGATCATCTCGTTATGTCAAAATCTACTTGTTATTCATGAAAATTGATTAAAAATATTTTAGTTAAGTCGTATTTGTGTTGATTTTGTAAAAGACCTTCGGTATGTTGAAAGTAATAAATATTTTTTTTAAATGCAATGATTCACCTCGTGAAGTCAAAGTTCGATTGTAAACTAAGTTTGATAAAAAAAATGCTAAGCAATAATTTGATTTTCATTTCCATTTACGATTATTGGAGTTACTATAAAAATATAATTTTTAATATCACGTGAATATGATTCGGTGATTTTTTTAACGATTTTAAATCGATAGCTTAATATTAGAGATGTACCGAATATTCGGTCGGCCGAATATTCGCGCCGAATATTGCCTAAAATCCGAATAGTTAAGCTAAGTATTTGGCCGAATAGGCCGAATATCTTCTACAGACTTGTAAATTTTTCAAATAATTTGGGATAATTTATAAAATATCCAAAAGTAATGTTGTTAAAGCTACACAATCATTAAAAACTTTTGATTTCAGCAAAACATCTAAGGTGTATCCGCGTATCTTTCACTGTAGATCGTACAGGAGAATGCTGAGCGGTATCGCTTTATACTTTGATTATAGTTTATTCCTGACTTTCTGGATATATTCAGGCTTATCCATAAATCCAGCAAAGATTCCAGATAAGTCAAATCTAGCAGGGATGTGCAGATTTCGTTTAAAACTTCCCGAGTTTTGCTCGGGTTTATTCAGATTATTTGCTAAACCAGATATAAAAACTCAAATTCCTCTTTAAGTTTTTTCAGCTTTTGTGTTCAATAACGACGTTTCAAAACTTTCAAAATATACATGAATTTTGCCCTTTTTTATTTTTTTTTTCAAAAATCGTCATGAGAGTCTGACCGTGTGGATACGTTTGGGTAAAAGTATGGTATGCTTAAGGTTAAGATTATCTATCTTTTCAACAACTATTTTGAAGATATCTTGCTCAAATTCGACCTTCATCTAATTCAATATCAGAGGTGCAATTTCAAATAGCTAGGCACATGTTTTATCCCAGATTTCATAGGAAAGCAATCTCTTTGGCGATCAACGCCCTAGAAGCGACTAAAGTCTGCTTCATTTAATATTGGAACAAATTCTTTTGCTCATTGTGGCGCTCCTAGTGGACGGATTTGGAAACTTTTTTCACCCACGTGTCGGGAAATTCATTACCTTTCACCATGTATTTATGTCATAACACCAAACGATAGCATTTTGTAAACAACCGCCATGGAAGCCGAACGGAGAGATCAAATTGTGCACAGTTTTCTTGAAAATCCATTGTTGTCGGCATCGAAGCTAGCTAAACAGCTTAAAATGCCCAGAAATACCGTATGGCGTGTTATCAAGCAGTACAAGGAAACATTGACGACGGCTCGGAAGCCGCATTCGAAGCGTCGGAGTGGAACTGTCGACCGGAAACTGCGTGGGAAAGTCATCAAGGCCGTCAAGAGGAATCCCAATCTTTCAGACCGCGATTTGGCCAATAAGTTCCAGGCCGCTCACAGTACGGTGCGACGAATTCGTCTCCGGGAAGGAATAAGGTCATTCCGAGCCAGCAAACAGCCAAATCGGACGCTAAAGCAGAACAATGTGGCCAGAATCCGTGCTCGAAAGCTGTACGACCAAGTGCTGACCAAGTTCGACGGATGTATTCTGATGGACGATGAGACCTACGTGAAGGCGGACTTTGGGCAAATCCCAGGTCAAAAATTTTATTTGGCAACGGCTCGGGGGGATGTACCCGCAAAATTTAAGTTCGTGTTTGCGTATAAATTCGCCCGCAAGTACATGATTTGGCAGGGGATATGCAGTTGTGGACAGAAAACCAAAGTCTTTCTCACTGACAAGACAATGACATCAGAAGTCTACAAAAAAGAGTGCCTACAGAAACGGATTCTGCCGTTTATTCGTGCCCACGACCGTCCAGTAATGTTTTGGCCGGACCTCGCAAGCTGCCATTACAGCAAAACGGTTATGGAATGGTACGCAACGAACGGGGTCAGCGTAATACCGAAGGACCTCAACCCCCCAAACTGCCCCTAGTTCCGGCCGATAGAGAAATACTGGGCAATCACGAAGCGGAGGCTTAAGGCAAAGGGAAAACTTGTTAGGAACATGACTCAAATGAAGAACTGGTGGAATCAAATCGCCAAAACGGTGGACGAAAAGGGTGTGCGCCGCCTAATGTGCCGTATTACGGGAAAAGTACGAGAATTTCTTCGAAACAGCCATGAATAATTTTTTTAATTTTTTTTATGAAAGAATAAAGAAAATGCTACATTTGTATGAAAAACAAATTATGAATTAGTTAATAAATGACTGAACTACACGCAATTGTTTGTGTTCCAATATTAAATGAAGCAGACTTTAGTCATCTGATGTCTTTTCAGTTATTGGTGACATATTAAAAATCAGAAAGACCCCTACTTTAAAAATATCCTGTGAAACATCATCCGATAATGTCATCTGGTTGAAAATAATTAACTACAAACATTAGGGGCATTAATATATGTAGAAGAAATAGAAAGCATTGAAATAATCGCTAAGTTTTTTAATTAAAAACTCAATAGAATATTCGACCGAATATTCGGCCGAATATAAGTTTGGCCGAATAGTTGAAAAGGTCAATATTCGGTATTCGGCCGTTCGCCGAAAACCACTATTCGGTACATCTCTACTTGATATTATGACACCTTCCATGCTCCTCAAAAGGAAAACTAGAGTCCGCTTGAAAGCTCTCAAAGCTCCCACAAAGCTCCTATAGCTCCCATGTCGTCGCCAAGCGTCACCCATGACATAATACGTCTAACTTCGAAAAACTAAAACCAAAAACAATACAGAATTGTTGTGTTCATTCAAAATTATCTCAGATTATTACCAAATATCGCAATGTTCACTAGCACAAATTTGAAGCCCAAATGATTTCTAGTTGATGTTTAGGATTTTCAAAATTGGACATATTTTACAATTTTTGGAATTTAAAAATTGTAATACTAATTGTTACTTAATTCAGCGATAACGATTTTAAAAAATAACATTATATCAGATCAATGAGATTTCCCAGACTTTTTCGTTCAAATGTTGCTGTTGTAGATTAGGGTACATTTTTTTTCACAAATGATTTTAGACCAAGAAATTCAATTAAGCATGGTTATTCCGGAAAAAGCCTCGGGGGCCACAAAAAGGCGGTCACGGGCCATGGTTTGGCCACCCATGATCTAGAACGAATCCTTCGCCGCCAAACATCATATGCTATTTAAATCATAATTTGAAAAAAGCTTGAAAAGTACAAAAAATGTAATTTTGCGAGATAATTGGGTTGATATTGAAGCGCCTCATAGTGACTGCAAGTCCCTTTCCAATGTCAAATTAATCAAGGCAAAGGCGCACAAAACATGCTGTGATTGAAATTTAGCGGCAAAATACCTTACACGAATTATTATAAAATTTATCCTGATGAAAAATCTTTGTTAGGAAAGATTGAATAGAAGTTGATAAAACCAGGTCGATCTTCAGACATAAATCTCTTAACTTACTGTATCAGATTGTATTTCTCATCAAAACAGAAGAAAATCAGAAAAACATGTTCTTGTCCATTATCTAAAAAATCTGCTCCACCTCTTTTCTATTATACCTATGTCTTGATATTTGATTTCTCATAAAAAATCGAATACTGATGCTGTAATAAATTATGAATAAACCGGACAAGCTGAAGAGAAAAAGCAAACCTAATATTTGGCAACAGCAATATTTTCTTTGTTTCGAGGCAAGTTTGAGATTGTATGATTAATGCGCTCTATGGTCGTTTATCACTGAACCACCCACCATTCCATTTCAATGTATCATATTAAGGATAGCATCGTCGCTTCTTTTTGATAACAGACAGACATAGTTTGCGATGAATATATCAAAACTGACTGTCAAAACAAAAATACAAGGCGCGAGACATCGTTCGACAAAGGTAATGTTTCCGTCAAAACGCGAAAAGCATACATCTAACGGGAGAAAAGTTTTTCTTACTTTTACATCAGTGCGACGATGCTGACGTGCTCGACGTGCTCGGATGTCAATATCTGATCAGCATAATTCGTGTGTATTTGCCTGTGGGAGTTCTGTCATCATTTGAGCCCCGTTTACCTTTTGATAGGATTATGAAACGCTTGTTCGTTTGTGCCTATTCACATTATTGAATCAACCGGACAAAGAAAGTTCAAAACTTTGAAAGCCAACGAAAAATGTTAGGTAGGTATGTCTTGGAAATTTATGGAAAAATGTTATTCAACATTTTTATTGCGTTAATTTACAGAAACTGATGCCCTAGCCTCTTTATATTTTATCTCTTTATTTTTTGACTCAACAATTGATTTTTTTTATTGCACAGTTTTAACATTTTCAATGTCGATAACCTCCAGAATGAAAACTTTTGACTACCTAATCGAATGTCTGTAAATTATTTGTCATTTTTTTTTATTTCGAAAAGTGAAATTGTTAGGTAGATTCTTTATTCGGTAAACTTGTAAGCTTAAATAAAGGTTTTCAAAGATTTTTTTTTTTCAAAATATAGTAACCGATTGAATAATAAAAACTTTGAAAAACTATAGATAAGCTATTATCATTTTGATTATTATTTTGTATTTTCCAACGTTCTTGATGCAGATGTAAAAAAATAGAACAAATCAAATAGTAAATTACAGCTTTTTCTGTTGAATGAGATGAATGAACCAAGAGATAGTGAACAATTTAAAATTTCAATCTCTTCCATCGCCAATACAGACTGAATGCTACACGAGTGTTTTATATGAATGAAAAGACCAAGTGTGTAGGAAGTGAACGACTTCGACTAATTCCCTCGCCACGAAAGCCGGTTTTCGTAGGTTGATCCGTTTTTCAATCGCACAGAGAAGATGTGTAGTAGACACAGAATTGGTTGTTTTGGTTTCGTTCTCAGCTGAATCGTGTACGGTACACGCATAACACTTGCTGTTAGACTACGAAAAAATAACACGATCTGAAGAAACGCGGTGAATGAAGCGAGGCCAGCGATGACGATGCGAATGACGATGATACTTTTCGAGGGCGAACGAATTGCTAAATCAGAACAAATGAACTAGTTGCATAACAGTTTCGTTTTGGGTATGCATTTATCAGACTGCATAACGATTTTTTTCTATATTCTATAATCAGTGAGTCTTGAAAAACAAGACTTCAACCATACAATTCTAAAAGGTGTCCAACATCAAATTGCATCATTTATTCATAAAAAAAATAATTCCCAAATGACCGACTTCAGTTTTGGTTCCAGCTGTAAAATTATTTACCCGATTTGCAGCAATTATACCATTTTGGAATGTATGATAATTTATTCTAGTCCTAACTCATTTGTAGGTGAACCACTTTTCTTGAAAAGTGAAATTTCACAAAGGTCTTATGTCCTGAGGTTGTTTTTAATTAATTTTAACAATGAATTGTTTTACGTTGCTTTACTCGTTTGAGTTCACGATACCTTCATCAAAAACTATAATATTCAGCAGGTACATGTTTTTATCATAACTATACTGCAGGGCCGTAGGAAGAACCGAATCATGGGGGGGGGGGTTTGGTGTCTGATTTTTACGTATGATTTTTTGTTCAACAATGCACGAATACAAAAAAAAATAAAACAAATTATTTTTGTTTCTATAATTTTAAGGTACTTCGGCATTAAAAGTTTTCGTATTAATCGTTACTTTAGAAAAATTGGCCCGAAAACTTAAAGGTGAGCTAAATTCGCTTTGATCGATGGTTAAAATCTTTGAATTTGTTTAAGAGTCTGGTAATCAAACTTAGTTGATTTGGGCATGAAATGTGCTTTTTAGGAAAGTTTCTCATTTCTTAAAAAACTAATTCTATAAGCTTAAATCAAACAAACCCAATATTCCAAACTATATTTGAAATTCGAGATTTGAACATTTGATGGAAATAAATCACAAAACGAAGAGATAATAATCATCAGATTCTCGGATCAATTTTTTTTTATGCAGCTGGAAACAAAATAATGGTTTTAGCTTGAAATTTGGCTTTAAATGAATGTGCAATAATAATACATTTCGAACCAAATACGTGATATCTCGTTTTTCACCTAGCCGCTAGTATGCTCCATTAAAAAGCATAATTAAAATGCTATGAATCTAATAATGATACCTCATTCTACAAAACAAGACACAACACTTCCCGTTACTCAAACATATATATTAAATAAGCAGAATTTTGTCTATTGGTTTCTGAAATATAAAGTGCAAAATTTTGGAGTCCTTAATGTGTTCTTAATGTTAAACAATACACTGGAAAAATATAGAATCTTGTGCAGATTTTTTAGGTGAAGATTTTTCTTTAACAGTAAATATTATTCATAAAGAATCAATTCCATAATAAAAAGCCTGTGGATATTTTTTTTAAATATAATTTGTTTTTTTTGCGGATTAAACAAAATTCTCAAATTCTATCTTTTATTTGTGATTATCAATTGGGTTTACAAACTAATTTTGTTAAAAAAATTGAAATCTGGAAATTTAGTTGACAAGCAATCTTAACACATTAAGGACCGATAAAAAATCTACGACGAGAAACGCCAAAATTCGGCACCCTTTATCTCAGTCACCCCTTGACAAATTTTACAAATTTAGCATTCTAATGTAACGACAAATATTGTGTCTAATTTTATTAAATAAAGTTTAACACTTAAATTCAGTCCATTCGAGTTATACTTCGAAGTGTAGCACTGAGTTTATGTAGATTGTTAAATTTATTTACAAGCTAAACCTTTGTCTGAATTTTGAATCTGCATTCTGGATCTCAATTATGAACCTGAATTCAAAAATTGCGCTTTGAATTTGTATCCGAATTTCCATAAATGAACAAAAAATACGATTCCCGAATCTTATTCCACATCAGAATTTTATGAACCAAGTTTTAAAGCCCTCATTTATGAATCTATTATTTAAATAATGAAATTCAGGTTTAATCTAAATTCACTATTTAAATTATTTATTTTTGTTCTGTATTGTGAATCAGAATTGAAATAAAAATTTACAAAGATTTGAGTTTTTACTTTTCAATTTTGGATTGTCATTTTGAAGCTTTAAATTTTTGAATTTTGTGTAAGAATTAAGTTCAAAAACTTCGAATTGGCATATAAAAAATTTCTCTTTTTTTTCATATCCGAAAAACTATTATTCAAATATTGAAAATGCATATGATCCAAAAAATCATGATTCAAATTTGATATGAAATACTAAACCAAATTTGTACCAGGATTTCAAAGCAGCTTTTCATTTCTAATTTCTTATTCGAACTGAAAATCAAGAATCCCGAACAGGATACAGAATTTCTATCCGTCTATAATCTTTCAATTCTTAAATATTCTTTCTCGAAGAATATAAATTTCACCGATATAGCCGATAAAATAATTGCACAAAATAAATTTACGGTGATTAACTCTTTATTTCAAAGATACAGAATCCCAAAATACGAAAATAGGAAAAAAAATTTGGTTATTGGAATTATGGAATCAGAATCTCTGAAATGGTTTTAATTTAATTCAAAATTTAATATTCAAACCATAGTTTAGATGACCAAGTGAGAAAATTTTGAAAAAGTGTAGCAGAATTGTAACGAACCACCTTAACGAATCACCTAACTAAAATAAGACGTAATAGCCACCAACTCTAATTCATATCAGATAGCGCCATCTACCTGTGAAATAAATAGGCTTGAAACGGTTCCAATATCGACCGCTTGGCTCACGGTTCCTCTCCGGTTGTGGAGCAACGGAAAAACTGTTCCTTGATCCCGGTCATTCCCATCCCCACAAGTAAAAGCGAGACAAAATAACAGATCCCTTTGTTGAATCTTCAAAATCATCTTTGTCTAAATCGTACAATGACTCGGCCACTTTTAAAGAGATCGCTAAGTACGACAGTTCGTTTTTTCGGAAGTGTGATATCGCTTAAGATAACGTTACTTAAAAGTAATATTAAGTAACCGGCAAGTGTAAAATTGGAAAAAAACAAAAGCAATAGTCCAACGATATTTGCGATTATTAAAATATTCGAGCGTATATTGTAAGCTGACGAATTGTAAGTAGGCTGAAAAAAAAAATGTATGGAACCAATTATAAAAACCGCGCGTAAATGTATTCGTAGGATTAAAACGGGTAGTTAAAAAAAAAAGGCTACAGGACCGTCGGCAATACGCTAGTCGTGTTGAGTCTAAAAAGGTAAAAAAAACTGTGATTGGTAATCTATGAGGCATAATAACAGCTAAACGTTGACAGGTTACCCACGTCAACGTGGGTCTTTATCCGGGACTGGAAGTCTCGTCCGTCTGCTGTGGGTCGACAGGATTGACGCTGTTTGCTCGGTTGCGGATTGAAGACCCCCGAGCTGGGCAGTGACAGTGCCTACCACCAAGAACGTGAACCCGAATACAAACCGCTATTATACGTTTAGGCCCGATCGCCACGGACGACTCGGTTGCGGATTGAATACCCCCGAGTCTTCCTGGACCAGTTCCTGAGAAGGCGACGTGCTGAAAAAGTTTGTGCCCGCATCCACCAGTGTCCGGATTGCTCGGCACTATCGATACAGGCGACTCGGTTGCGGTTAGAATACCTCCGAGTGCTACTGTGCCAGTTCCTGAAAAAAGTCGTCCAGAAGAAGATCGCATCGCCATCCACCAGTGTCGGATTCACTTCAACCTACCAATCACAGGAACCGGAAATAAAACAGGTTAGAATTAATAACAACAAATATTGTACCTCAAACAAACCGCTAGGGATTCAGCTAGGAGCTCCACACACCAAAAAGTTGACATAAAAACTAATTGTTGCCATAACCAAAGTACTGTTTTGGCTCCCGAAATACGCCTGGCGGGTAGGCAATCCTCTAGCGAAGTGAGCTTTTTGACTTCTTTTATATCATCAAATTAGAGTTACTAGAATCGGTTATTTCGTTTCGCACAACTTTTCCCTTTTGATTCATAATTATCCCCTGTGTCTCCCGATTGGGTTCCGTGAGTCCTTAATTCGATTTTTCGAGCCAAACAAATTAGCACCCGCCTTGAGAAAGAGTCTCGGCCGGATTTAAAAACACGTGCCAGCAATCTTCCTTCCAGGAAGTGGCGCCCTTAAATAAGTTGCTGGCATTAGTGGCAAGAATAAAACGTTACAAACTGGCGCCCAACGTGGGGCCGGGAAAACTATTTTGAATCAAACGAACTGAAGTGAGGTTTTTTTAGATTATTCTGGAAATTTATAGTAAGTTCATCGAGTTTTGAAGTGAGATTATTTTTTGGTTTCTTGCGTTGAACTTACGTGAATTATTTATATCTCAACGTTACGTTATTACCTACTACCTTAGCTTAGATCTACAAAAAAAAAAAAGTTAGATACATTCCATTCTCTTAAATTTTCAAGTACACACATTATCCAATTGCATAACGTTTTAAAATTTTGGCTCAAGCAATGGAGCAATACCACATAAATGCAAACGACCTTGAAGAAGATGAGCTTAACTATGAGCTACTAATTCGTAATCAGCCCTTGGAAGGCGCAATTGAAAGTCGATACCGAATTTTACGAAATATCTTACGGACAGAAAGTCCTCAAGATGCACTAAACATTCCGCACGTGGGAGTAATGGATGAGTATGAAGATATTCCGTACCAACTCCAACAATTAGGACTAGGCCTTGCCCAAAATCCCACAAAATACATGCGATCAAAACTACTTTCCCGTCTTGTTCATTACCACATGAGAGTTAAACGATATGTTCCACAAGATCCTGTGCAACAAAAAAATGTACAATTATTACTTGACTTAATTTCTCGTTTGACTCGAGAATATTTTCGCATAGATTTTGATGTGGTGGTCCAACAATTGGCGTTAACTTATAGTACAGCGCAAGCTCTTCCTACGATTATAAAACCTAAAATTATAGATGACCGAAAGAATTCGACACCATTTCAAGAAAATCAGTTAGGCAACCGAACCTTTGAATTCTTCGAAGGCACTGGGGAAGGTTCGCAGAAGGCGGCATCGAAAATAATGGTACCTGATCCAGAAGATCCAAAACCTTACACTGGAACGATTCCAAAAAAATTAATTTTTAAATCGATTGTGCACACTCTTAGCGAAGGGAGATGGGCGGAGTTAGGAGTGTCCCGTGAAAATTTAGCTAAACATGCTCCCTTGAAAGTAGAATGGGTTAACGAACATCATCCGTCTAATGTTAAATTGAATCAAACTAAACCCGATCAAATGAAAGTTTCACCAAATACTGGGAGACAGCTCGATGATGATCTAATTGAGATCTCACGAGAACCATCGTTGAGCAGAGCTGGCGATGATCCCAAAGAGAACCTTCAAGATTTAGATTTTTTCAGGCAGGACCCTCCTGTTCCTAGTCCAGTCCCGAAAGTTAGTCCCCTGATGGCTAAGACCAGCTCCAATGAATTTATTCACGTTTCCGAGATCGACGCGTACGTTCAAGCTTACGTGAAAGAGCTTCTCAGGCCAGGCATGGATTATAGCAAACCCGAACGAGAAGAACACTCTTTGACAAAACAGTTTAACAAAATGAATCTAATTGGTGAACAGCACACACAACCTAGCATGGACTACGGAGCTCCTGATCCAATTATCAACACTCGAAACCCTGTTCCTTTTGATTTAGGACCTCCGTTGCAGCTAAGCGACCAACCGCGTTTTAACCTTGAGAATCGATCAGCCCAACCACACCATCTGTCCAGACAGCCTATTCCGAATCCTTACGACCAAGTTACTAATCAACTTTCATTTCCCCAAAAGCGGCGCGAACCACAGTTCTACTCCCATGCGTATCACCCGTCAAGTCAAACGACCCCTCATCGTTTACCACACCAGCAATGTAACATAATCGAGAAGTGGCCAAAGTTTTCGGGAGACACTAATTTAGTACCGGTTTCTGATTTCTTGCGACAAATTGATATTCTGTGTCGTTCTTACGGTATCTCAAAACAGGATCTTAGAATGCATGCACATCTTTTATTCAAAGAGGGTGCCTACGCGTGGTACACTACTTATGAGGAAAGGATCGATTCCTGGGAAACCCTCGAGGCGTACTTGAAATTGCGATACGATAATCCTAACCGAGATCGACTGATCCGGGAGGAAATGCGAAATAGAAGGCAACGTCCTACAGAGCTCTTCAGTGCCTATCTAACGGACATGGAAATGTTTGCTTCACGATTGAACAGGAAAATGTCTGATTTCGAGAAGTTTGAAATCGTGGTGGAAAATATGAAGATTTCTTATAAACGACGATTAGCTTTGACGTATATCACCTCAATCGAACATCTTGCCCAATTGTGTTTTCGTCTCGACGCGTTAGAAAATCAGTTTTACCATTCGGGGGGATTTAAACCAGGCGTGAATCAAATAAGTGTCGATAAATCAGAACGTAACTACTACGAAGATTTCGAAGAGGACGTTTACATGATTCAAAACCAGGTCGCTAGGCCACCTACCAAAGTGGAAATGCGGGAGCCAACACGTGGAGTGAATAGAAATGTCGGACCTAGGAAGTGCTGGAACTGTGAAAGTTCAGCTCACATGTGGCGAGAATGCCCTGAAGAAAGACGAACGTTCTGCCACATATGTGGTTTTATGAACGCAGTTGCGACTAACTGTCCCAATCAACATCGCTTGAATTATAATGGAAACCAAAAAAACTAATTAAAGAGGCTGAGTCTGGGAATCTCTCACCTCAAACCAGTAATCTTCCGATTCCCAATGCTTATCAGTATTTCAACCAAATTTTCAGAATTAGTACTACATTCCATCGATGCCCTCATTTAAAAGTTAGAATTTTGTCTCACGACATTGAAGGTCTGGCGGACACGGGAGCGAGTATCTCGGTAATTAGTTCGATCAAATTGATCGATCAATTAGGTTTCAAAATTCACCCACTTTCACTGAACATTTCCACGGCTGATGGAACAGCATATCGTTGCTTAGGTTATGTAAATATTCCCTTCACTTTTGAATCAGTTACACACGTGATTCCGACGGTCGTAGTGCCAGAGTTAGCTAAAGATCTCATTTTGGGAATCGATTTCTTGAATACTTTCGGATTTCGATTGGTAAACTCTGCTGATCAAACCGTAAACTCTGTTCTTTTGAAACCAGGAGTAAACCCTGAGAATGGTTTTGAAATATGTCGCGTGGAAAATCAACCCGACGGTTGTCCAGGCAGAGCTGAGTTTCAATTGGAACCAATGAATCCTTTTCTTGAGCCTCCTAATGGATCAGAAATCGATGAAAGCCTCGAGATACCGACGGTTGAACTACCGGACAAAATGATCCAACGCGCGGAAGAGATAGAAACTGGCCATGAGTTAAACTCGAGTGAACGGCAGTCCCTATTCGAGGTCGTTAAGACACTACCAGCCACTTACAACGGACACTTCGGTAGAACCCATTTAATGGAGCATGTCATTGAGCTGCTGCCAGAATCCCAACCTCGAAAGGTACCATATTATCGTTGGTCACCTACTATCGAGAATGTTATTGAAACCGAAATAGATCGTATGAAAACACTGGGCGTAATCGAGGAGTGTCCTGGGGCCGTAGATTTTATAAATCCCTTATTGCCTGTAAAAAAGGCTAACGGAAAATGGCGGATCTGTCTAGATTCCAGAAGACTCAATGAGTGTACACGGAAAGACGAATTCCCATTTCCAAATATGATGGGAATTCTGCAGCGAATAGAAAGATCAAAATATTTTACCGTTATAGATCTATCAGAAGCATATTACCAGGTACCGTTATCCGAGTCATCCAAGAACAAAACAGCCTTTAGGACTACGCGTGGAGTTTACAGGTTCTGTGTGATGCCCTATGGCATCCGGAATGCACCAGCTGGAATGATGAGGCTCATGTCTTCGGTATTAGGTCATGACCTAGAACCACTCGTTTATGTCTACTTAGATGACATTATTATCCTTGGAAATTCTTTTGAAGAACACATAAGACTTATCGGGCAAGTAGCTCAACGACTTCGAGAGGCAGGACTCACTATTAATCTGCAAAAGAGTAAATTCTGTCAGACTGAGATCAGATACTTGGGGTACGTTCTATCCGAAAAGGAGCTTTCTATGGATGTCAGTAAGATTCAGCCTGTATTAGATTATCCTGCCCCCAAATCCGTCAAAGATCTACGTCGATTATTGGGATTGGCCGGCTTTCATCAGAAGTTTATCCGCAATTATTCGGAAATCACCACCCCCTTAACAAATCTTTTAAAAAAAGATAGGAGAAAATTTAATTGGACCCCTGAAGCCGAACGTGCGCTTAACCAACTTAAAACGGCTCTAGTTTCAGCACCGGTCTTGTCAAACCCCAATTTTGCCTTGCCATTTGTAATCGAAACCGATAGCTCCGATTTGGCTATCGGAGCGGTGTTAGTTCAACACCAAGAGGGTGCACGAAAACCGATCGCTTACTTCTCCAAAAAGCTATCTAGTACGCAACGACGCTACAGCGCAACTGAGCGCGAGTGCCTGGCGGTACTTTTAAGTATTGAACACTTTAAGCACTTTGTGGAAGGGACATCTTTCATTGTACAAACTGATGCAATGAGCCTCACTTTCCTGAGAAGTATGTCCATCGAAAGCAAATCGGCTAGGATCGCTAGGTGGGCGCTAAAGCTTTCGAAATATGATATCAAACTTGAATATAAGAAGGGATCAGAAAATGTACCAGCTGATGCGCTATCTAGGGCAATAACTGCTATAGAGGTTAAACCAGTTAATGATTATGTCGAACAACTTAAAATAATGGTCGAAAAACATCCTACTCGATATCCAAACTTTCAAATTCATGATAATCGCCTGTTGAAATTTATCCCTTCCGCTTCCGGTTTAGAAGATCCAGATTTTAAATGGAAAGAAGTAGTACCATTTTCCGACCGCCATGACTTGATTAGGTCCGTGCACGAAGAAGCACATTTAGGTCATTTGAAAATATTAAGCAAGCTTAGGGAGCGGTTTTACTGGCCACGCATGTACACCGACGTTAAACGATTCTGCCTTAAGTGTGAAGTATGTCGCGAATCGAAACCCCCTAACTATAACGTGACACCTAGATGTGGCCAACCAAAGCTTTGTACTCGCCCTTGGGAACTTATTTCGATGGATTTCCTTGGGCCATATCCCCGTTCTAAACGTGGAAATATTTGGGTCCTTGTCGTGTGCGATTTCTTTTCGAAATTCACCCTTGTACAGTGCATGAGATCAGCTACCACGCCATCCGTGTGTGCCTTCGTCGAAAATCTAGTTTTTAATGTATTTGGGGCACCTGCCGTGTGCATAACTGATAATGCTCAAGTTTTCAAATCTAATTTGTTTGAACAAATGCTCCGCAAATACGGCACTACCCACTGGAATTTATCCGTATACCATCCCAGTCCAAATCCTACAGAACGGGTTAATCGGGTTATAGTTACTGCTATCCGGTGCACTTTGAATAAGAAACGAGAGCATCGCGACTGGGACGAATCTGTTCCCCAAATCGCAAAGGCAATATGCACAACCGTACACGACAGTACGGGATTCACTCCATATTTTGTCAATTTTGGCCGAAATATGGTTGAAAACGGCCAACAGTTTGATACACTGCTTTGTGATACTGTTGGTAAAACAACGGGGAAATTTGATCGCCCCCAACTGATGGAAAGCGTAGACCAAACTGTCAAGGAAAACTTGGAAAAGGCTTATAAAAAGTATAGCGCAAGCTATAATTTACGATCCAACGAACGACATGTTTTTCAAAAGGGCGAAATCGTCTACAAACGGAATGTGCATCTTTCCAACAAGGACCGAAACTTTGTCGGTAAGTTCGCTCCAAAATTCACCAAAGTGCGAATAAAACAAGTTGTGGGCTCCAATGCATACATTTTGGAGAGTATTGAGGGTAAGCGAATTCCCGGAAGTTACCACGGGTCCTTTCTGAAACGTGTATAGTAATACCCAGCGCTATGACGGTGTCCTTTGCCGAGGCACAAAAACTAGAATCACAAATAAAACACTCGTTCAGAGGTACAAGGCTTCTCAGTTTGTCCAAGGTATTCCTTCCATTGCCATGTAAAATAATTAATTCCGCAGTCAAATGATGATTAAATTTATTTACTCTCTCTCGTCTTATTGGATAACATTGGTAGAATATATGCATTATTTTTATTTCTTTCTCACGCAATTCCAACGATTTTAGTTTTAGTTTAGAAACCACCTAAAAAAAAAAAAAAAAATTAACACATTTAATTTCAACGCAACTTACCTTTTTTTTTATAATCTCGAAAAATATTAATCAGATGTAAATTATTAATTTTCGTCATCCTTATGATAGCACAGCTTGTTTACTTTCGAGGATCTTTGAATCGTCTCCATTGGACACTTAATCAAGTGACAGTTCGTTCTGTAGGGCTGCCCGATATTGTTAGGAGGGTCCAGACGATAACGTCTGAAAGCGAATATCTTTAAAAAAAGTTTAATAGTAAATCGAATGTCGATAAACCGTTAAATTAAAGCGGCAAAGTTATTTATCATGACATTCGTTCAGGCTATAGACCTGATTCAGGCCAATTAATTCGAAAACGGACACGTTTCAAAAATATATCTGAGGTCAGTTCACATAATAGAAAGTATATAATCAGAAATGTCTGATGGTTTCAGTGCGAAAATAATCTTAATCAAAGAAGAATATGAATCTTCGACCTTTCCCTTTTGGTACATAAGGAAGAATGACAGAAAGTAAAAAAAAAAAAAAATATATATATATATATATATATATATAATTTACAAAAAGCTCGAACAAAACAAATAAAAAAAGTTTACAATCCTCGCGATGTTTAGAAGTGGCAACACCCCCGCGAGAAATATGAAGAAGAAGGAGATCAAATTTAAACCTCCGTGAGTTCAAACGCGTAAGGCGTCCGGAGCAAACTTAAAAAAATCAATAAATAAATGAATAAATAAAAAAAAAAAAAAAAAAAAATTTTAACCCTCCGCGATGTTCAGACGTGGCAACACCCCCGGGAGAAAAGTGAAGAGGTAGGAGAGAAAATTTAATCCTCCGTGATTTCAGCCGCGGCAACGCGTCCGGAGAAATTTTTTTTAGGAAAACAAGAACGATTTAAACCTCCGCGATGTTCAGACGTGGCAACACCCCCGGGAGAAAATTGAAGAGGCAGGAGAGCAAATTTAAACCTCCGTGATTTTAACCGTGGCAACGCGTCCGGAGAAAATTTTAGATAAAAATGGCATATAATAATAATGAAAAAGATTAAGAAATAAAAAAAAAAAAAATAAAAACAGAAAAAAAAATGGTAAGAAAAAAAAAAATTTTTTTTATCCTCCGCGATGTTCAGACGTGGCAACACCCCCGGGAGAAAAGTGAAGAGGTAGGAGCAAATTTAATCCTCCGTGATTTCAACCGTGGCAACGCGTCCGGAGAAAGTTTTATAAACAGAAAATTTAAACCTCCGCGATGTTCAGACGTGGCAACACCCCCGGGAGAAAATTGAAGAGGCAGGAGAGCAAATTTATACCTCTGTGATTTTAACCGTGGCAACACGTCCGGAGAAAAATTAAAAAAAAAAAAAAAAAAAAAATTTAACCTCCGCGATGTTCAGACGTGGCAACACCCCCGGGAGAAAATTGAAGAGGTAGGAGAGAAATTTAAACCTCCGCGATTTAAAACGTGGCAACGCGTCCGGAGAAAATTTAGGGAAAATATATTTAAGATAAGTACGATGAATATTATTATAAAGTATAGAAGAGATATTAATAACACAGAATTTGAATATTTAGGAATATTTAACCCTCCGCGATGTTTAGACGTGGCAACACCCCCGGGAGAAAAATTGAAGAGGCAGGAGAGAAATTTAAACCTCCGCGATTTAAAACGTGGCAACGCGTCCGGAGAAAAATTCACAAAAAAAAAAAAAAAAACAATTAAACCTCCGCGATGTTCAGACGTGGCAACACCCCCGGGAGAAAATTGAAGAGGTAGGAGAGAAATTTAAAACCTCCGCGATTTCAAACGTGGCAACGCGTCCGGAGAAAATTTAGGGAAAATATATTTTAGGATAACTACGATGAATATGATTATAAAGCATAAATGATGGATAATGAAAACAAAATATGTAAACCTCCTTGAGTTCTAACGTGGACGCGCGTCGGGAGAAAAATTTAACGAGAAACAGAAAAGAAAAATTCAACCCTCTTCGATGTTTAAACGTTGCAAAGCGTCGAGAGAAATTTGTGGCAAAAATAAATTAAAAGTTTAACAGTAAATTGTAGATTCAAAAAAAAAAAAATCTAAATTTTACCAATTTCAATTTTTTTTGAATTAAGGGTGGGCAAGTGTAACGAACCACCTTAACGAATCACCTAACTAAAATAAGACGTAATAGCCACCAACTCTAATTCATATCAGATAGCGCCATCTACCTGTGAAATAAATAGGCTTGAAACGGTTCCAATATCGACCGCTTGGCTCACGGTTCCTCTCCGGTTGTGGAGCAACGGAAAAACTGTTCCTTGATCCCGGTCATTCCCATCCCCACAAGTAAAAGCGAGACAAAATAACAGATCCCTTTGTTGAATCTTCAAAATCATCTTTGTCTAAATCGTACAATGACTCGGCCACTTTTAAAGAGATCGCTAAGTACGACAGTTCGTTTTTTCGGAAGTGTGATATCGCTTAAGATAACGTTACTTAAAAGTAATATTAAGTAACCGGCAAGTGTAAAATTGGAAAAAAACAAAAGCAATAGTCCAACGATATTTGCGATTATTAAAATATTCGAGCGTATATTGTAAGCTGACGAATTGTAAGTAGGCTGAAAAAAAAAATGTATGGAACCAATTATAAAAACCGCGCGTAAATGTATTCGTAGGATTAAAACGGGTAGTTAAAAAAAAAAGGCTACAGGACCGTCGGCAATACGCTAGTCGTGTTGAGTCTAAAAAGGTAAAAAAAACTGTGATTGGTAATCTATGAGGCATAATAACAGCTAAACGTTGACAGGTTACCCACGTCAACGTGGGTCTTTATCCGGGACTGGAAGTCTCGTCCGTCTGCTGTGGGTCGACAGGATTGACGCTGTTTGCTCGGTTGCGGATTGAAGACCCCCGAGCTGGGCAGTGACAGTGCCTACCACCAAGAACGTGAACCCGAATACAAACCGCTATTATACGTTTAGGCCCGATCGCCACGGACGACTCGGTTGCGGATTGAATACCCCCGAGTCTTCCTGGACCAGTTCCTGAGAAGGCGACGTGCTGAAAAAGTTTGTGCCCGCATCCACCAGTGTCCGGATTGCTCGGCACTATCGATACAGGCGACTCGGTTGCGGTTAGAATACCTCCGAGTGCTACTGTGCCAGTTCCTGAAAAAAGTCGTCCAGAAGAAGATCGCATCGCCATCCACCAGTGTCGGATTCACTTCAACCTACCAATCACAGGAACCGGAAATAAAACAGGTTAGAATTAATAACAACAAATATTGTACCTCAAACAAACCGCTAGGGATTCAGCTAGGAGCTCCACACACCAAAAAGTTGACATAAAAACTAATTGTTGCCATAACCAAAGTACTGTTTTGGCTCCCGAAATACGCCTGGCGGGTAGGCAATCCTCTAGCGAAGTGAGCTTTTTGACTTCTTTTATATCATCAAATTAGAGTTACTAGAATCGGTTATTTCGTTTCGCACAACTTTTCCCTTTTGATTCATAATTATCCCCTGTGTCTCCCGATTGGGTTCCGTGAGTCCTTAATTCGATTTTTCGAGCCAAACAAATTAGCACCCGCCTTGAGAAAGAGTCTCGGCCGGATTTAAAAACACGTGCCAGCAATCTTCCTTCCAGGAAGTGGCGCCCTTAAATAAGTTGCTGGCATTAGTGGCAAGAATAAAACGTTACAGAATTTTGGAATTAAGATGGGTTTTTAAGGATTAGGCATATGTTTTTAGTCTAGAATGTTCCTTTTGATTAACTTTACTCTACTATTATAATTTGGTTCCGAATTCAAAAATTTTAGTGTTGAGTAGAATATCTCGCTTGCTATTTTGGATTCTCATAAGGGGGAGGGGGGGTTTAACCCCCGTTCCTACGGCCATATACTCAAACCTGAAATATGTGAGAAACAAAATAAATTAAATTGAGTTGCCACCATGTTATTCAGTTGATTGATATATGTATAAAAGATACCAGGTTTTTAAGTGATTTCTGTATACATTTCTGGTTTTCACTAGATAAAAAAAATTGAAATTGCAAATCATAATACATTGAATTACGGAATTACTATTGAAACTTCTTTATCTTATATATTAAAAATTTATCACCTTTGATCCCATCGATAGAACTTTTCAAAAACTTCAGACATGTTAACTTTATATTTCAACAATCACTCTGCAAAATAAAAAATGCAGTTTGAAAAGTCCGATTTTCGTAGAATTACTGTATCTCTGGCCACACAATCTTTAGAAAGCTCATGTTTCGTGATATAATAGTGTGACAGTTAGGGCTTGAGATATAGCTCAGTTGGCAAGTCAGTTGCTTCCTGAGCCGATGTCCATGAGTTCGAGCCCAAGAGTAACCATCGAACACAGTTGTACCGGATTTTTCAATGACTGTCCGCCAACTACATCGTTGATATAAGTCGCGAATGAAATAAAGATGTTAAAACGACTATAATCGAAACAAAAAAAAGGTGTGACAATTGATCTATCTTACGCAGAAGATTTGAAGGAAAAATATCATCAGAATAAAAGTTATGGAAGTTTAAAGTCAAAATGACAGTGTGCGTGCTTCCAATTTCTATACAATTAGAACGGTACTGTACATAGATTTACAAAACTTCATCATTTTTACTTAAAAATCAAGCAACTAGCTTAGAAACTTTAGATAAATTTCAAGTTGATTTTGAAGAATGTTTTAATTTAAATATTAAAATAATTTGCTAACATATTAAAATTTAAATCAATATTAAACTTTTCATTAATTTTATAAGGTGTAGCAAAATACTCTGGGTCGGCTAGCAATAAAAATATTAGCTTCAAATGGAAACAATTATCGTACCTTGTTAAGTGCGACTTAATCACTGCAGACAGACAGAAAAAAATGCAGAAAAGCTTGATTTCGGCTTCATTCATGATGACGAAAACTTTCAAAAGTGTTAATTTATTGCGTAGGTCGTCGTAGCTGCTCAGCTTCTCATGATGCACCTCTTCTAGGAATTATTTTGGACTCGTATTATGCAGTAGTGTATTTTTTCTGGAAAGTGAACAATCGAAAAACTTCACACCCGACTGAGGTTTCGCAAACAATACATCACCCTCGGTGTCGGTAGAGCCAACATAAACGAGCAGCAAGAGGCTAGAGTTAAATGTAAATCAGAAGCGGAGGTGTTCCAATTTTCCGCCAACTCACCGCCTCCGAATCGGCAATCAATTGAAAGATTTGTTAGCTTAATCTTAGCGGTATAACGTCCCATGTTAAACCATGTTGGTAAATCTGTATGTATATGTACGTGGTTCAGTAGAGTATAGCACTCGTCAGCGTGTCATATTTAGTGGGTGGTGAAGTACGAAATGCTCAAATTATTCACAACAGTTTTTTTTAGTTCACCTCACTAATCGAGCACAAACACCACAGCTGATGAAAGTATGCCCGAGTGTGGTGATTCAAATTCGTGCAGTATCATAGTCACATTATAATTGAGTTTCTACGTCGAAAGGAAACTCTTAGACGCTATTTTATGCTTCATATATCGTTTTCCAACGCTGCCGGTTGTTCTCTCTTTTAAAACGAAATTGCTTTTGAAGGTAGGTTCACTATGCAGCCGCAAACAACTAAACGGGAAATAATTAATTTCCACGCGGTTGAGCATAGTGCTGACTAAATCTGTGCCAATCTTGCGACTTTCTCTTCTTCGTCGGCTGGCTCAGTCCGACGTTCGTGAGCTGCTGAAGGCTGGTTTTTTTTCTCTGAAAAAGTAATGACCGTGACCTTCTCTCATTCCATGGCGCTATCCACAAACGGATGTGAAGGCCCTCAGGGCTGTTTTAGGCGCTTTTTTGCAGACATTTTCGCGATGAAAGGTTGTTCCACACTTTTGATAAATATTAGATATTTTAGACAAATCTTACCATTCTGTAAGTAAATTATTCTCTAGATTTTCATGCATAGATTTTAAATTTAAGATTGTTTTACTTCTTCAAGGTTTATTTTTAAAATAATGTACCTTTATCCATTCAAATAACCACGTCATCCTTTTGAATTAAATTAATGCTTTTCAAAAGTTCTACAGTTTGAACTAATTTCTCAGATAAAAAAAGTATGAAAATAGAACGGAAGCGTAAATAAATTTCGTGTGTCATATTTGATAAATTTTATTTGCAGAATGAATGAATGTACGATGAATCATTTTTTTAAAGTACTAAACAAGTCTTTTTGATAAGAAATTTGCGGGATATGAGTAACTTTCACCAACCCTGTCAATATAGTCGCTTTCTCCGCATCCTGGAATATCTGTGAAACACTCAACAGCTTATAGTCGAAAGCTCTCTTTATAGAAACTCTCCCAATTGTTGTGTCCAAGTTCCTAAATGGCTATTTTTCAAACAACAATTTAACCTTTTTTTCAACTTTTTTAGATTTGTAGAAACTTGTAACTGCACTTATAAAATAACTTAATATATTCCTACAATCTGATAATTTTAAGTTTGTAAGACAAATTCCTTATATGATATTATATTTTGAAGTATTTTCTACATATTTACAAACTAAAGATTTTTTCTTCAATCCAAATTATTTCTTGTACGTTTCGGTGGCCGAGCTGCTAGCATGGTAAGACGATCAAACCCGTGTAATAAAAACAAGGAAAATCATATTTTCACCGAGAAAATAACGAAAAAAAATTGGGATTCCAAAACAAAAAATTGCTAGCAATAGCAACCCTGAATCACGTCATATTTTTGAATTGTTCAATGCTTTTCGAAAGTCATACAGTTTGAACCGATTTTTCAGATAAAAGAGTATAAAAATAGAATGGAAGCATAAATAAATTGCGTGTTTCATATTTGATTAATATTTTTTTCCAGAATGGATGAATGTACGACGCTAACATTGTTTTTAATATTTTAAAGAACAAAAACAACTCTTTAAGATAAGAAATTTGCGGGATGTAAATCACGTTCACCAACCCTGCCAATGTAGTTGCTTTCATCCCAGCCTGGAATATCTATGAAACACTCAACAACGCCCAACCAAAAGTGCCTAAATGGGTATTTAAAATAAATGTGTACCTTGAATCTTTGAATATTTCATGTGTTCAATCAAATATCTACAAAACATTTTTTTTTTACTTTCGAAGAGACTCAACTATAAAAACTCGTTTTACCACTTATTTAATTTTATTTTTTTGGTTATTTGTGCCAAAAATAGATTAATCTGCAGAACGTTCCGCACTTATTTACTGATCGTGTTTTGAATCCGTAGCACGACGTTTTCAGTCAAAGTTTATCTTTCGCGTGTAAAATTAAATAAGTACCTGAGAGAGTAAATATATTTTCGCCATGTTTACGTATCAATTAGCACTTCGGTGGGCAATCGCAACAAGGCAAATGCCTCTAGCGCGGGGTACACGCAGATCCAGCGAAAAGATAAAACTCGCCAGATCGATAAATACCGTACGCTCGTTCAAGTTGTATCTAATTAACACCAACCAAATAATCGCATTCGTTTCGTCGATTTGTAAAAGCAGCGCCCATTTTCCCATAAAGTCCTATCTGAACTTTGAAGTGCTGGTGGTGTATTCTTCGGCGTATTGCAACGTATATAAACAAGTCGTTAAACCTCAGGGCTAACGTGTAACGATGCGTCAAATTCAATTAGACAGTCAAATTTATTGTGTGAATCGCTTTCTCAAAGAAAATTCGTGTTTGGCTTTTGGAATGTGTCAAGTTTTTCACATCCCAAATTTGAGGCTTTATATTTTGCATCCTAGTCATTACCCCAAAATATTTTAGTTTAAGTTGATATTATCCCACGCTTTCGGGAGAGTCAAGGCAATTTTTTAGGGAGGCTACTACATTACAAAACTGAATCAAGTTATTCCTTATGAAAGCAAGTTATATTTCTGCATTTCACATTTCTGCATTTTGTAATGGGATTCTCAAAGATAAATAAATTTCATTTTACAAATCGATGTAAAGTCGAATGTTCAACCAAAAAAGATTATAGACACATTGATACAGGTACCTAACCGAATAAAGACGAATATTCAAATTTCTCCTACAGAGTACAATCATGAACATTTAATTTAACACTGAACATATTGACATTTTGTATATACCTAAAGCTTAGTTCATTTAGACATTTTCTTTTGCTGAATGCTAATTTCCTAGTTATCCAACATACAAAATTTAAATAACGCGTTTTCGAGATATTTTCGATTCATGAGAAAAAGAAAAAAAATATTTTGCACAGTTTCTTTCAAAATCCATTATTATCAAATCGATAGCTGGAAAAATTTACCGTTGATTATTCAAAAAAAAAATCTGTGCACAAAGTTCGAATTATGCGTTGGAGTGAAGATCAGCAACTACGGTTAAGGTTTATCAGGGAAATCAAGACTCATACCAGAACTTTTAATTTTTAATAAGCGGAAAACTAAGTGTAGATCGCTTGATATCTTTCAAATCTTTCTACGATAAGCTAAATTTAGCTTTGAATCATTAAAAACTAACCTCAAACAACAAATTTATGCTAGTTACGGAGCTCGTAAGCTGGTACTGAGACAATGAGACAGGTGATTTCTGATAACTGTCAAAACTCTGCCCTGTGGAAAAAAAACCCTACGATCTTAACTAATCGATTATACTTCAAGTTAAATCTCATGATGGTTTTTGTCAGATTTTGCCGGCATACATTTCAGTAAAAACCTTTTTAAGTGGCACAAAAATAATCAAGGTTTGTTAATTTCGAATAAGCTAAATCCACCAAATTGCCCTCTGATCAGTAACATGATTTAAAAAAGTATGCGCCGGCCGATGAGAGATACAAAAAATAATGTAGAAATATGTTTTACAAAAAAAACATATAAATATTTATTTTCAATTTTTTGTTTCATGAATAATCATAAGAATACCTTCATTTCCTGCGAGGAAATTATGTCGGTAACACGAATGGTTTCTTTAGATACATTCATTTGTAACTGTCCCATTTCTAAATGAACTATGCTTTATTCATACCACCAGGGGTCAAATGCCCCCCTTGTTTCTCGATCGATTCATACAAAATTTAAAGTTTATAAAAGCTTGTAACGTGATTGAAATATGCCTCACAAGCATCGCACCTCCGAAATAATAACATCACTAGAATCGATATGAAAGGCAATCCTGTGCATTTAGTTTTACGTCGCAAAACCTTGCGTAAACATACTCAAAATCCAGTGCAAAGCCAAATTTAGATGCTAGAATAGGCTCAGAAAATACAGATTGATAACAAGTTCGAAAAACAGCTGCATTTGAACAGTCGTCGGAAATTATGTGTTTTTTTACAAATTTAAAGGTACCTAACTGTAAAAAATTACGTCAACTTTCCAATTCACTTTTCAAAATTTTCCTACTATAACTGGAACAGTTTTGACGGTTGATTCATTAAAAAGTAAGTACGGGTTTTACACCACTTTTTACATTGTTTTGTGGCCAAGAAACAAAAAAAAAATCCTTATGCGCAACATTTTGCTTCTGACTTTAGCTTACTTAAGCAATAAGTGAAAAAAAAAATCGAGTCCCCAATAACTGATTGACAGCCTTTTTCCCGAAGCATGTTTTTTCGATTTTTTCTTAGACTTTGAATAACTTCAAAATAAATGATAGAAGCTGAACATTGTCTGACAATCAATTTTAACGGAAAAGGTGTTAGGAGTCATTTGACCCCTGGTGGTATAAATAGGTATACCTAAGGCTGCCATAATTTTTTCAACACGTATCTGAGCCGGACAAATCCTTGCTATTTTTTTTTTCTAAAAACCTGGAAAAATCCGGGCATTTGGTTTCAAAATCGTCGACCAAAAATCCGGGAAAATTTGGTCAAAACACAGGAATGTCTCAAGAAAAATTAAGAAAAAAAATGACTTTTCTTTTCAGCAAAACTTTTTAGCAGGTTTTAAACCGTATTTTAGGCTTCCAAAAAACCTTCCATGAATATTTTTTCAAGTGCTCGAGAAATTTCATTTTCGACGTTCAAATAAAACAAATTTAGACACAATTTGTTTTTTTTTGTGTGTGTTTGATTTGGCTTATAAAGTGAATAAATCCGGGCAAAATCCAAGCTTTGTTCGGTGAAATCCGTGCAACCGGGCTTTTCCAAAATTTTGTATTAAAAATCCGGGCAAACCCGGATAAAACCGGGCAATCTGGAAACCCTAGATATACCACATACGTTATTCGAAATCAACAAAACTACAAAAAATTGTGATCAAGAAAAAATACTTGGTTTTTTGAAAATAATAATAGTCCTGTAGTGAAGTTTTCGAACAAATCATTAGTTGTAATCATCATTTAAAGTTCAAAAAACGTCATTTGTCCCCTCCGGTACGTTAAACGAAACATGATAATTACGATCAAAATTCGGAATCGTACAAAAAATGAAAATGCAGCATAAAAGGATATAACATTGCTGATCGCTAATTCAAACTTGAAATACCAATCCTGATAAAATTTCAAGCCCCACAAAATTGCAGTTGAGAAAGTCAAAATCAGAACTGGCAATATTCTGCTTTAGAAATAAAATTCAAAGTAAAGTTTTATACTATTTTTCAGAATTTTTTTTTTACCCCACAGGAATTTACTAGAGATGTACCGAATATTCGGCGCCGAATATCGCCGAAAACCCGTTAATCTGAATAATCGGCACACCGAATAGTTGAGCTAAGTATTCGGCCGAATAAGCCGAATATTTATTATTAAAATTTATATAATAACAGAATCGTAAAATTTTCCAAATGATATATGAAATATGCTGTAAAAATGTATGGTTTCAACAAAACATCCTAAGTGTATCCTTGTATCTTTCACTGTAGATCGTACAGGAGTATGCTGACGAGTATCGCTTAATACTTTGATTGTCGTTTATTCAAGATTTTTTTGATATATCCAGGCTTGCCCATAAATCCAATAAAGATTCAAGATAAGTTAAATCAGTCTGGGATGTTCAGAAATTGTTTGAAATTTTCCGAATTTTGCTCGGATTTATTCAGATTATTTGCTAAATCAAATAAAATGAAACTCAAATTTCCCTTAAAATATTTTGAGATGTTTTGTTCAATAACGATTTTTGATAAATTTCAAAATGAACATAAATGTTGCCCTTTTTATTTTTTTTTATCATCCTGAATACCTGGCCGTGTAAAAGCGTGTGGTTGAAAGTATGGTATGCTTAAAGCGATTGTATCCCATTTACCTGAAAACCATTGCCCAGAATGAATTTTTCCCAGAATGACAAATACCCGAAATCAAACCCCAGAATGAACCATTTCCCAGAAAAAAATTCCCCAGAATGCACCATTTACCAGAATTTTTTTTCCCAGAATAGACCATTTTCCAGATTTTTTTTCCCCAGAATGCAACATTTCCCAGAATGGCACAAATCCCAGATTTTTTCCTCTTATATATTTTGTTTTCTAATGAATTCTTGTGAATTTCATATGATTCGAAATTCATTTTTTCAAAATGATTTTCTTGATGAAACTACAACTTTGAAATTTTCCAACTAAATTTATTTTAGAACCAATATTGTGCTTTGTTTATGGTTTATGGTACTTTAATTGATTCAATGCTTATCATGGTCCTTTAAAAAACCGTTTTGGTATCCGACTCCTCACGCTGCGCGTTCGAACTTGAAAGAAGTTTTGTCCTTCACGCTGTCGCGTGGCGGACGGGGCTAAGGGATCACCCCTAGCTTTCACGCAGACCTTGGAAGCCCCGGCAGACCTAGACCAATGTAATGGGGCCGCCGCTTCCGACGGTGGGGCTTTGCCGCAAAAGAATTAAGTTATGAAACCCCATTTTTTTGTAATAATTCCTTTTTTTTTTTTAATAATTTCTAGTAAGGATAAATGTTTTCAATTTTCTGGCAAATGGTTCTCCTGGCGAAAAAATTTCTGGTAAATGGTTCATTCTGGTGAAAAAATTTCTGGGAAATGGTACATTCTGGCGAAAATTTTTCTGGGGGATGGTTCGTCTGGGGAAAAAAATCTGGGGAATGGTTCTTTCTGGCGATTGAAATTTTGGTAATTTTTATTCTGGGCAATGGTTTTCGGGTAAATGGAGTACAACCGCTTAAAGCTTAATTTTTTAAACAATTTTTTTTGATGATATCTTGCTCAAATTGGAACTTCAAATTAAAGTATCGATATCAAATAAGCAATTTAAAATTGCTTGGCATCTTTATCGACATGTTTTGTCCCAGATTTCACAGGACCACAAGCTTTTTGGCGACAAGTCATGTGATGTCCTTTTAGTTATTGGTGACATTTTGAAAATCAGAAAGACCCCTACTTGAAAAAGAACTGGTAATTCAACATCATGATAATATCATATAGTTGTAAATATTCGCACTAGTTTATTTTCATTAAAAGCTCAACAGAATATTCGACTGAATATTCGTTTGGCCGAATAGTTTAAAAGGTCAATATTCGATATTTAGCCGTTCGCCGAATACCACTATTCGGTACATCGCTAATTTTATACTATTCTTTTAATTTGGGTTAATGAATCCCGGTTCCTCGACCGCTGCTTTGTACTTCCCGTGAATGTGTCATTTAAGCCACACAACCAGCCGAGTTCACACACGATACCTTGTAATGCTCCTCTTGGAAACATACTACCTATAACCTTCATTGCGTTAAATAAATGGCAATACTTGTTTCCTTTTTTCGTTCATCAACTTGTGACTGTCCGAAACCTTCAAAATTGAAGCGAGCGTGGCATAATTTTGCTCTAGTTCAAATCAAAATTTTTGTTTTCATTCATCAATTTACAGCAGGTACCGAATATATTTATGAAGTTATGTTCATATGTTTTTTACACTTAGGGTGCTGTTATACTTAGGCAACAAGCAACGCGTTGATTTGCAACACGTTCACGTTGCTTTCATTTAATCTCCATGGAAAACGCAGACCTGACTGAGCGCTTCGGAAAGCGCGACAAGTAGGAAATCCAATGGGTATATTGTTTTTTCTCGGTTTGAAGCAGTTATTTCGGGTTTTAAGCACAATAGTTTAGAAGAGCCGTCCGAATTTGTGATAATAAACTAAATAATATCTTAATCGGCGAGAAAATTTTCATTCCTATTCACTCAAAAACAACAAGAAATGCTGTCGGTTGAAATTTCGGCATTCTTGCAATCCGGTAATCTGATGAGTTTTTATTGGCTCCCGAAAGAAAGGAGACGATTCCAAGCATTATCAGATGTAGAGAAATGATGATTTGTAGTATTTCAAAGCGCCATGGCGCGCCAGTATGACATACCAATGCGTTGCATTGCTTTCTTATTGGAACGTACAACGCAAAGCGACGCTTGTCGCCTCAGCATGACCACAACCTAACAAACTGCTATACCCCCCCATAAAAGCGTTACGTAATATTTGAATGGTCCCTAAAGTGAAAAAATCCGGGTATTTTCCAATGAAATCATCCGAGCAACCGGACCGGGCCGAACTTTTCCCAAATTTTGTACCAAATATCCGGGCAAACCCGGACAAAACCGGTCAATCTGGCAACCTTATTTTAGCAGAGAGCTCCCTTCAGTCACATTGGAGCTGTAGATGGAATAATAACAGGAACGTTTAACGTGTTCCTGCTCAAGGAGTTCATTGATGGGACAGCGGAAAACATGCATTACACAGGAGTAAGATTACGAAAGAATTTGACAAAATTTTATTAATCAATCGTCAATTTGCTAATAAAATAAGGCGTGTCTTTCTGTTCCGAGTAGAGTGGTCGGTTTATACGTTTTTTTGTTTTGAAATCCTGTATTTCGGTATTTGAGAATGAAAAACGATAAAAATGGTATTTTTTCCCAAAACCATATTGAATTCATTAAAATGTTTCGTATAATTGCAGTGGTAGTGACGTAGAACTCCCAAAGTCTATACCGCAGCAGATCTATTAGCAACATTTTCAATTGAGAAGGAAACTTATGTGATATGTGTGTGTACATGTGGACCAGGGTAGCTAAAACTTAATAAAATTTTCACAGCCTTCATAAGTTTTATAAACATTTTCAAATTTTTATGTATTATTACACTATTCAGCTTAGTTTTTTTTTTCATAATGCTAACAACTATTAATGAATAGCAGTATTTTTGTGTAATGAATATATATTTTTTCGGTAATTTTGATCAAGACAACTCACAGTTTTCTCTTTTTTATCGTTTTCAAGTACCAAACTGGACATTTGTACCTATTAATTGAGTAACGGACTTATTTTGGACCAGGAGACCTATTTTGGACCACCTTGTCTAGCTCTCTCATAAAGCAACTAATCATGAAATATTTTAACAAATATAGTTAAAGCCCGGGCGCCGGGCACCTAATGTAATGCACTATATTGTGTCATAATTATTTGCTTCATAAGAGAGCTAGACAAGGTGGTCCAAAATAGGTCCCCTGGTCCAAAATAAGTCCGTTACCCTGTAGGGATAAAAACCTATAAAACACCATGATTTGCGATAATCCTTTAACCCTCATCCGCATTAGATTTCATTACCCTAATCAGCACTAGGAGTGAATTTGACACTCCAAGCTAAAATCGTCATAACTCTTTTTATATCTCACCGATTACAATGAAACTTATATCACTAAAAACCTTGTAATGTCAGTAAAATATGTTTAGAACATTATATATAGCTAAAGTTTCTAGTTTTCTTGTTATTCAGCATAAAAGAAAAAAAATCCGAAAAAACATGCCTCAGGAAAACTGCTGTAGTTCATATATTACACGTCCAAAAAAATGTTTGCCTTATGTATATGAAAGCTGAAGTTAATATCTACATCATGGAACAAAGAAATATTTTTTAAATTTTTTTTTATGAAATGGTCACAAAAAGTTAAAAAAAAGTGGTCTGAAAACCTACTTTTCATTAGATTGCTATTAAAAACTGTTTGAGCGGTGGTAGAGCTTTTGTTAAAAATATCATCACAAATTTTATTCTGACATTTTGTTATTTTTAGATTTTTGATGCAACAAACATTGAATTTACTGGAATTTTTCAAAGTTGACTACTTTGCGCGATTTTTTCACAAGTTGAAATTTCATCTGTTTTTGTGGTCCACCGTCAGGTTGTACCCGGATTTTCAGTGCTTTTACTATGCTTGGACCAATAAAAAGTATATTCATTGAACATTCTTGAATTTCTAGAACCACAAGCAGCACGTCCAGCAAAACGTGTTTGTTTGCTCTCCGAGTAGGTACGGTGGATGGTGATTCGGGCAGAGAGCGAAGCCGACAGAATTTTTGTCAAGCATTGCACTGCCAATGCAGTTACATCACTAGAATCGGTATAAAATTTTCTTTCTTTTGCATATAATTTTTTTTGCCTAAACCTTACGATAACATACTCAAAATCCAGTGCAAAGCTGAATTTAGGTGTAGGAATTGTATCAAAAATCCGAATTGATGAAATGTTTGAAAAACAGCTACCTTTAAAAATTCGTCATAAATTATGTATTTCGTATTTTAAAAAATCTAAAGATGCCAAAATGTGACAAATTACGTCAACTTTCCAATTCATTTTTTGAAATTTTTCTACTGTAACAGGAACAGCTTTGGCGGTTGATTGATTGAAAAGTACGGGTTTTACACAACTTTTTTACATTTTTTGTGGCCATGATCTTAAAAAAAAATTGATAAAAATTTCCGTATGTGCAACATATAGTTTCTAACCTCAGTTTTCTCATGCACTAAATGAAATTTTTTTCGAGCCCTGATGAACAGATTTATAGCATGTTTTTTCATAAAAAATTCTTGGACTTTACATAACTTAGAATTGATTGTAGCTGAAAATTGTCTGAGAAACATATTTGAGTCACATTATTGGCTTTTCAAAACTATAAATTTGAAAGAAATCGGTTGAGAAACAAGAAAGTTTTAGCGAAAACAGTGTAAACCGTCATTTGACCGCTCGCAGTATGAATAGGTATACCACATGCGTTATTCAAAAACCACAACACTTAGAAAAATTTTAAAAACGCAAAAATACTTGCATTTTGAAAATAAAAATAGTCCTGTCGTTAAATTTGCGAAAAAAAAATTATATGAGGTGTTATCATCATTCAAAGTTCAAAAACCGTCATTTGACCGCCTCCGGTACGTTTAGTGTTAATATCTTTCTCAACGAAATCTACATCGTTATCCTCAAACCATCTAAGAGTGGATTTAGCGTAGTGAGCTAACGCCAAATCCGGCCAGAACAATGGTGGAGTCGTATGTTTCTTACACTGTATCAAAAAATTGTCCGTACAGCACGTACCTTGACATCCAAACAATCAAAAAGTGCACTTTTTCAGTCAATAAAAATACTACAATAACATCATTCGCTGCAGAATCTAGTCCTTTTTGTAGATCAGTATTAAAAATGTTTATGAATTAAACCTTAAAAATAATCCAATTCATTTTGTATTGATAGTCCCAAAAACGACGTCAAAAAATTGTCCGTACACTGAGGCCTTTGTCAAATATTAGTCAAGAAAACAGTTATGTGTCAGTCTGTCAAACGCAGAAACGTGAGTTGAATCTCAGCAAAGACAATTTCCAGTGGTCTGAGCGATAAATACGGTAAAATGAACTTTATCTAGCGTAAATCAGTAGATTTTCGTGTTTACGGATGTCAATGGGTATTTTTTTGTGAGAAGCACACATTTTCCTGTTAATTTAATCCACAAAAATTTACAAGAAAATGTCTGCTCCTCACAAAAAATACCCGTTGACATCCAGAAACTGATTGCTGACCTGAAGGATGACGGTAAAAGCTTGTCCGAAATTGCAGGTATAGTAAAACGGCCACGATCGTCAGTTCAGTATGTCCTTCAGAACTTTAAGAAGATCAACTGCCTGGAGACCACTCCGGAAGAGGCCGCAAACTGAAGCTTAAGGATCGCCACCATCGCATCATTGTCAGGGAAATCGTCAGAATCCTAAAATCAGTGCCCCGAAACTAGCTGACAGTCTGAAGAATTTTGAAAACATACAGGTCAATCCTCAAACGGTATGGAACATACTTCATGAAAAAAAATGCCGAGGTCGTGTTTCTCGTAAGAAGCCGTTTATATCTGGCAAGAATATGAAAAAAGTAGCTGGAATACGCTCAAAAGTATGTCCTGGGACCGGAAGAGTTCTGCGGAACATCCTATTCACTGACAAAAGCAAATTTAACATTTGTGGGTCTGACGGACTTGTATCACTATGGCGTAATCCAAATACTGAATTGGATCCGAAAAATTTGCGACCAACAGTTAAGCACGGTGGTGGTCATGTAATGGTATGATGTGGGGTGCTTCCAGCGCAAATGTCACCGGAAACTTGACATTTATTCACGGAGAAAAATAAATAGGTTTATCAGTCATATTGCGCGTCTACAGGAACATAAATATGATTGTTTGGTTCTGATCCGGAAATATGATCAAACCAACCATCAGCTTATACGAGTAATCTCCAGGAAGTTAGTCTTCTTAAAGTTCTGAAGGACATACTGAACCGACGATCGTGGCAGTCTTGCAATTTCGGACAAGCTTTTACCGTCATTCTTCAGGCAAAGAATCAGTTTCCGGATGTCAACGGGTATTTTTTTGTGAGGAGCAGACATTTTCCTGTTAATTTAATCCACAAATTGTTGAAATCTACTGATTTATGCTAAATACCGATTATTTTACCGTATTTATCGCCCAGACCACTAGAAATTGACTTTGCTAAGATTCAACTCACGTTTCTGCGTTTAAAGGACTGACACATAACTGTTTTCTTGACTAACATTTGACAAAGGCCTCAGTGTACGGACAATTTTTTGACGTCGTTTTTGGGACTTTCTATACAAAATGATTTGAATTATTTTTAAGGTTTAAATCATAAACATTTTAAATACTGATCTACAGAAAGGACTAGTTTCTGCAGCGAATGATGTAATTGTGGTATTTTTATTGACTGAAAAAGAGCACTTTTTGATTGTTTGGATTTCAAGGTACGTGCTGTACGGACAATTTTTTGATACAGTGGATATAGTGGCAGCCACGTTTTCTGCAAACACTCCTTTTGGTAGATATCGGCATTTATTGTTCCTTTTGTAAAGAAACTCGCCGACTGCAATCCGCAGGAGCAGATTGCCTGACACACAAGCACTTTCTGGCCAAGTATTTCCACCTTAATCGACTTCTCGCGGTAACTCACATCCTCCCCAATAGCTGCAGTGTAGAATTGTAGTCCGGGAAGAGTACTGGAATCCTCTTTTACACAAGTTTCATCGTCCATGAGAATGCACGCATCTGGCTTCTGCAAAAACCGATGCTACAGCTTCTGGGCTCTGATTTTGGCTCGTGATTTTTGCTCAGCCGTTTGTTTGGACACTTTCTGCTTCTTGTATGTCTTAAGGTTGTTCCGCTTCTTGATCCGCTGTACCATTCCGATCGATGTCTCAGCTTTTTTCGCCAAATCCCGTACAGACATCGATCGATTGCGGTTGATGAGGTTGATTACCTTACGGTCCAAATTTGGGTCAGATGGTCCTGGTTTTCTGCCTCTTCCTGGCAAATCATCGAACGTATAATGTTCCCCGAACTTGTGGATGATGGATTTTACGCTCGCCGGCTGAATTCCGAAACGTTTCGCCACTTTATTCATCGAGATGCCCTTCTCTCGCATCCAAGTGTCCAACACACAAATTTTAACTCCTTTTTTAATTCGCGACATTTTGGGAGAAATGAATATTTCAAACGTAAACAAAGCGCTGGTTCACTCTTGACAGATCAAGATGCTACATACAGGCTAGCACAGTTGTGCGCGTTCACGCGTTAGTAAGTAGAAGGCCTTAATATGTTTATAGTTAATTTTTGATACACTCCAAAAAATATAGGTTTTTCGTTAATAACTTTTTTCTTCTAGCTGATTACTTTTAAGGAATAATTTTCTTTAAGCCTAAATAGAGACAAAGATTTTAATTGAAGACTGCACCCGATTGGACATAAAACAAAAAAGTTATTGCGGTTCAGAAATTGTATTTCATTTTCGGATTCAGCGCTCGATTTCACATTAAAAATGTACGTCAGTCAATAAAGTTCCAGGTTTTTTTTTTAAAATTTTGTAAACTAGTGTTATAATTATCGGTACTAGTAATATTTTCAGGTAGAAAGGCCCTTCCGGTAAATTTAGCCTAAAATGTCATAAACTATTCTAATCGTAAACTGGAAGACAATCCCAATATTAAATTGGAACAGTTACTGCGAGCACAATCTTTGCAAATTTGAATAACAAACAGTCAATTTACTATGACATAACGTCAATTGCGGTTTGAATTGGCACTGGCTGATGTTACAGAGCAGAGAAATACTATCCACAGGGTATGTAATAGTATCTAATGTCTTGACCTGTATGCAGTCAGTCGGTACATTCGAGGAAGTTAGTTTCCGTATCACTCGACGTTTACCATTTACGCCTATCCATATGCTGGTGAACGACGAAAGCAATCATCCGTTTTACGGAATTTGAATAAATGATACCTCACACTGCGTGGGCGTTCTACGCATATTCTAGTCGGAATCATTTGGTTTTGCATTATGAAATGCAAAGATGGAGAAAAGTTTAATTGATTTATGGAATGCTATCGTTAAAATCATCCACTCTATGCTTTATTTTTTGTTGTAAGTAATTTTCCTGTTGTTTTTTCCGTTGCTTTTAATCAAGAAACAATTTTTTTAGTTTAAATGTTCCTTCAAACTAAGATAGTTTTTACTTAAACAGGGGCTAAATATCTATACAGTTTTTTTAAAAGTTCATGCATGATAATATTTTATGATATATTATTTTATTTTGTTTTAAGATCTTGACCATGAAAAACGTAAGAAAGTGGTGTAAAACCATACTTTCTTTTTTGAATTTTTTGTGGTCATGATCTTTAAAAATTCAAAGAAATATATCCGTGTGCGCAACGTATAGCTTCTAACTTCAGCTTTCTTGGATACTAAGTTAGTTTTTCAGCATTTCATAGCTGATCTACAATTTTTTTTCCACAGCATGTTTTTTCGTATTTTTCCGACTTTGAATAACGGAAAACTGAAGTGTTGAATTACTTTACGACGTAAAGTTGTAAATTTTATACAAATCTTGTATGAAACAAGAGAGATAGACAAGGATTGTCAAATTGACACTCAAGGTCGGATTAGAGAGTTTTTTTTCTGGGCTTTCAGGTGCGTTCATGAAAAAAGTAATGATGCATAATTAAAGATTCCATGAATTCATTGAGGATCCCAGAAGGAATTTTTTATTTGGATGCGCCTGAATAAAGATAAAAGCCGCCAATCGAGAGCGGATAAGGGTTAAAACGCATGCCTATGACTATTTATTCCCTCCTTCTCTGATTCAAAGTATTGTATTGAATTATGGAATCATTACTGAAGCTCATATTTTAATTCTAAACTCTGAAGTCAGATTTTAAAACTGAATTAAATTTTAATTTTTCTTTAATCTGACCAGTCAATAGATAAAAAAATATAAACATTATGTAACGATACCGAACTTGAAATGAAATTTTGAATATTTGCATTGGAACAAGGATGCTGCGTTTTGTCATAAAGCAAAATCTTTTCATTTCACTTCAAGTTTTTCTTTCAATTGTCTTGCTGCTTCAAAAGGTTAATTATGCAGATCGCCGCTTCCGCAAAAATTTTATAATCTGTGCAAAATAATCACAATTTACCCTCGTAACGATGGCACTCTGCTGTGCGGCATAGTGTTGTTTTTCAGCAGCGCTGTGTATCTATTTTCACTGAACCGCGAGAAGAAGAAAAAAACATCACAGTTACATAAAGAAATGCATTCATATGCTCCCTTTTCCAGAGTCATACAAGGCAAGAAGAAAGACAACTGTCTTTACTTCGTGATATTTTCGCCATGCGTTCACAGCCATCGAATGCACCTTTTTTTTTTTCATATTGTTCATTTTGTTAGTCTGGGGAGGAAGCCAAACTGGGAAAATAAACAACACAATAATTTCCTTGACTTTGATAGGTCTACTAAATTGTAACTTATGCTTCTGTTTTTCATTTTTTTCTCCACAGAATTCTAGTCCACTTTGGGAAGACTTTATCGCAAAAGCTACTAAACTGCACACTTGTTTACGGTAAGTAATATTATAATTGATATGCATGTTTTAAAATAAAATCATAAAGGTAACGATCATCTGCTCTCATTTTTTTCGATTTTTTCCGGTCGGGGGGCGCGCGAAAAACCTTGAATTTTTTTAATCTTGTAAAATTTTAAACTCGAAAATTTCTCGGCAAAAAATCATTTTTTCGATTTTTTCCGGTCGGGGGGCGCGCGAAAAACCTTGGATTTTTTGAATCTTGCAAAATTTTAAAGTCGAAAATTTTTCGGCAAAAAATCATTTTTTTCGATTTTTTCCGGTCGGGGCGCGCGAAAAACCTTGAATTTTTTTAATCTTGCAAAATTTTAAAGTCGAAAATTTTTCGGCAAAAAATTATTTTTTTCGATTTTTTCCGGTCGGGGGGCGCGCGAAAAACCTTGAATTTTTTTAATCTTGCAAAATTTTAAAGTCGAAAATTTTTTTTATTTCAATGGAATCTGGCCATTCGATGATCTTCATTTACATTTATTCGTTGAGAAGCTCTTCCAACAGGTACATTTATTCGTCGAGAAACTCTTCCAACAGGTGCAATCAAATGATGCTCAAGCGGGTTTTAAAGTTAAAAAAAATATCGTATGCGTTTCATTTCAAACTCGTAGTATTTTAAGCCTTTAATTGCCTTCAAATGTGCTTACAAATTAAAAAACTATTTTTTTATGAAGCAAAAATTTTTCCGTCATCGGTGAAATTTTTTTCAGAATGCACATTGCCATTCGGACGTGAAAATGAACGCGGAATTTATATTCACCACTCTTGTTTGTTTTCCGTTTTCACGTTTGCTCAGTGCGTTTACACTTCGAGCGGAATGTCAGTGAACGCGGAAAAAATATTCCGCAGTGAAAATCGGGGGAATTGAAATAAAATTATTATTAAAGGGCTTTGAACAAGGAAATCAGTTCAAAAAAAATCGTTCAACCATTCCGCATCTATTCCACCTAGTTTCGCAGCCATGAAATGCAGCATAGTCGAGTTTTTGAAGAATATAAGTTTTTTCATTTTCACGTTCGAAAGAACTGTAAATGCACCTTTAAGAAAAAGAAGGCATCCTATTGCTGTGTCGTGAAGTTTAGATATAGGAGTTAAATGAAATAAAATAAGGAAAAAAAAAAATTTTATTTTCAACCTTTGTTGAAAAAATGGGACATTTTCGAAAAAAAAGCGAGACATGTCCGGCTTTTGCGGGACGGATGACGACCCTACATTAAAATCAGTATTTCGACCGCGTTTTCAATGTCATCTCAATTCTCATTTCAGCGCTGTTATACAAGCACTGGCGGCCTATTTGGAAGCGTTTCAAAAAATCGCCGATGCAGCAACGAACTCCAAAGGTAAGTGTAAATAAATAGGAGCGATACTTGTTTCTAAATCTATTCGTAGGTCTGCCAGTGTCGACAATGTTATGTATGTTATACATTTATTTATCTTCTTCATGTTGCCTTGAAAATAATAACTTTGAAATTTTAGTAAGCTACTATAATCAGATATACTCGAGTTCATTTATTTTACAAGAATCTGTCTTCAATGGAATCGTTAGAGTGTCAAGATAGAAAGTGTGAATCTATCCATAAAGAGTTAATGTTACACCGTTTCCGTCATACCTACATATGTAATTATATGTCATCGATCCAAAATTTACTCTAGGCGAGTCTTCTGATTAGAAGGTGCAGCCGCCATACTAGAAATGCAACGACACTCAAGTCCACCGAACTGAACTATTCATGACGGAAAACAATAAACATGCTATTGTTACGCTTTTGTGCGCAATGAGACTTGATGTTTGTCGAGTTCGGCCGAAAGCGCTTTTGGCGGTTGTCACCATACCACCTACCATTATGGTTGGAGTACCAAAGCGCGCCTAACTGTTTCCATATACCAACAAAGAATCCATTTTGAACGACAAACATTCGCCAACATAAAATAAATTGTGTTTACCCATACTTCAGCTCTTTGCATTGCACGAGACCATTGATTTCCGATAGATGAGCTTTGATTTTACGACATCGATAATGGTGCATGTGAAGCCAAGGGTTTATAACAAATATAATTGTAGCTAAAAAATCAGAGCTCTACAAATATTAACACATTGAGATTATTTTCCAATTCTTTATTAGAAATTTTTTAATACCTATTCCACTTAAAACGGCAAAGCTCAGTTCAAGGTTGCATGTTTGTACATTTTTATGGAAAATTTTCGCAGTAAACCACACTACGAAAAATGCTATTAGGTATGTCATAAGAATCTCTTATGAAGTGGCGCCATAAGAAAAAATAATGAAGTTCATTAAAGATTATCTTATGATAGAATGAAGTTAAAGTATGATCACCGGTTTCATTGAGGGGTTGTTGATTTTCATAAAATATGGAAAAAATAAATGTCACATAAAATTAAATTAATTCAGGATTTTTTCATTTCATATTATTTTCTGCTTAATTTGTGTGAAATTACATCATGGTGACAATCAGCTGCCTTTCAGCACCCGGTTCCATGAAAAATTTCATTACGCCTCGGAGCTTTTCCCGGTAACCAAGCTGAAAAGTTGATAAAGCATGTACCTTATTATGTTTACAAATATTTTCAAATATATAAAAATAAATTTCAACTGAAACCGTTTGGAAGATTAAAATCACATTGAAGTGTTATAGAAAAGTAATAACTTAACAACTGGTAAGTGCTTCTGACGACAATGAAATAAATGACTGTGTTGAATTTGTTCATTTTCGCACAATGCTGTTACTTCTATTTTTCTTCAGACCTTTTTTTTTAAATCAAAGATTTGTTTATCAAGGCATTTTACTTATAAAGTTCCCGAGTGCCTAAATCATAATCATAGCTCGATTTTTCATATATTTTTCAAACTCGAGCAGTTTTAGTTCAATCGAAAAAGTGTTTAAAGAAATTATAAAAAAAAATCGAGTTTGGCACCAGATGTACATTAAGACATGAAGAATCGTTAGGTACCCATAATTAAATTAAAATTGATGATTTTGGAACTTACACCCCTCTGATCCTGAGGGCCTGAATTTGGTACTTAGGTACTTAACAAATCCTAGGGTTTTATTCCGTTTTTAGAATCGTTCTTCTCGAACTGTTTAGGAGCGCTTTTGTATCTTGTTAACGTAAAATGCACTCATTTCATCTGTTGTACGAAATGAAATTTTATAGTGATACCTTTTGAGTAAAACTTATTGTATTTCGATCAAAACAAATAACACCAAGATAGCGCTTAGAACTGTGATGTGTAGTTTTGACATATCGATTTTCAATTGCCAGAAAATCACTGATGAAAATTGTGAAAAAATATTATCAGGATGGCGCTTCTCGCTACAAAAACTGTACTCCCATTTTCTGTCGAAAAAGGGTTTACGATTGTTTAGAGTTATAGGCTTATATCGAAAAAGGAATGAATAAACCCGATTTTCTTCCATAGTGTTGAATTAATTATCGAAAATCAGTCCAGTTTCTTACCAAATTTATTTCGATCATACGTTTCGGTGTAGTATATCACCTTCATCAGGGATCCTACAATTTGTGTGGTTTGAAAAGTGTAATGATTTGTGTTTTAAAAACTTATTTTTTGTCCTACTTAAAAATGGTCAATCTTATTGTGCTTTAGTAAAAGCCTATTGTCCGGTCAATTTTATGTTGGATTCCATCGTAATTATATATTCTTACATATTGTTCAACATTGGAGATATCTGATCATAGAATGTTCAATCGGCAGTAAGGCAGATTGTTCGAAGGCATTAAGTGAAAAGTAAGGCGTATTAATTATTGGATTTAAACTGCATTAAATTGTTTGTCTTGAATAAGACGCACCATGAATTGATCGATGTATTTCTTTTTAGGTGCCACAAAAGAAATTGGCACAGCCCTAACGAGGGTTTGCCTACGGCACAAGGCAGTCGAAACACGAATGAAAACATTCACGGCCGCCATAATGGAATGCCTCATAGTGCCGCTGCAGGAAAAACTAGAAGACTGGAGAAAGCAAGTGGCCATTATCGATAAAGACCATACCAAAGAATACAAGCGATGTCGGACGGAACTCAAAAAACGTTCTAGCGATACGCTGCGATTGCAAAAGAAGGCCAAAAAGGGTCAAACAGACAATTTGCATATTTTGGTAGAATCTTCCATGCAGGACGTAACATTGAGAAGGAGTGAACTGGAGGAGGTCGAAAGGAAATCACTACGAGCCATCATGGTTGAAGAGCGCTCGCGATATTGCACCTTTGTAAATATGCTACAGCCTGTGGTACATGATGAATGTGAAGTGATGTCGGAACTCAGTCATCTACAAGTAAGTGCTACGAAGAAAGAGATGTGAACAAAGCACATCATACTTAAGAATAATATTACGGTTGTTTGTTTTTAGGAAGCCATGCAAATAATAGCGGTAGTAACGAAAGATCCGAGTATCCTGCCACAAGCATCGGAAGAGCTTATATTAGATGCGAAAACGAATATAACGCTGTACCCAGATTCACCGGGTGGCTCAAACTCGCAAGGTGGTTGTTCGAATTCACTAGGCTCACGTAAAAGTTCTGTGTGTTCAATAAGCTCCATTAATAGTAGCAGCAGTGGATCTCCCGGACACCAGTTCCAAAGATCTCTGTCGCAGGTAAATGTTATTAAGTGTAATCCTTAGAATTATGTACAAATGTAGCACTTGTTCGCGCATGTTGACAACATTTTGTTTCTTTATCGCTAGTTAGGTTGGTTTGTATTTTTATATTTTTTTTTGTTTTTTCATTATTTAGTATTCTCCAGCGATACGTTTAAAACCGGGTGAATCTAGTGATAGCGGATTTTGTTCATCGCCAGCATTAACTTCGCAGGTTATTTTACTTTTTTATATTAGTTATTATTAGACTGCTTTTCTTTTATATTTGATTAAATATTGTTAGTACGATATCAGCAAATCAAGCTAACATTCCTTTTGCATAATTGTAAAGGCGTCTACACTTGCCGGCCAATCCCACGCAATATCAACTTGGCCACCCCATACACAAGATGGCACTGCCAGCACCGATCGACCGCACACGATATCTTCGGCATACGAAAAAGGACATCAGAGACCCGCACTAACTGTTTACACCTTTCAAAATCCAGAAACAATAGCGGAGAACCAAAAATCTCCTGCAAACATATCGTGTAGGCCTCCATTACCTGTGGTGAGTAATTATTTTATATCTGGTATTATATACGTTTCACACGCTTTTGCCTGATATTAAATTGGCAAACTACTAAACGTTCTAATTTGCCCGTTTACAGAGATGTTCTTCACTAGAAAGACCCCTATCGACAGCGTCCATAAAGAATTCAGTATCGAACGTCCCACGACAATGCCCATCGCCAATACCTGCACATATTACCAAAGGTATGATGCATTTGTTTTTTTTTTTATATTTCATTTTAATCCTAACAAAACAGTGGTTGTTGTAAAACAATACATTCAAAACTTTACAGAGCACCCACAACTACAGCCCACCTACGTCAATATGACAGAACTGGCATCGATGGCTGCCTCGAAAATTACTAACAATAATAACAACAATGCAACTAACCTGCCCCAAACATCTGCTCAAACACCACCACTTCAACCACAGCTTATGGGTTACCAGCAACTCCAGCAACCGAACTCACCGGCTCTTTCGTCCGCGTCATCACTTATTTCACCAGATTCAAGTGCCACTAACGCAATTAGCTCACCTGATGTGTCCGCTTGCAGCACACAGACACCACAGAACACACCACAAACGGGTTCCCCACAAACTCCTGTGTACAGTTGCAGCTCCATGATTATGGTTGAATCAGGTGCTATTAGTAGTAGCGGTGAAGGTGCAAGCGCATCTAATGGTAACGGAAGTGGACTTGTCCTCACCACCCTCGATGGAACTGGAAGTGAAAGTAATAATGACTACAACCTTCAGTCGTCGTCTGCTACACAAGACTTCGATAGTAACTCATCTGATCCATCTAATACTAACAAACCATCTCCATCCACCACAGATAAAGATATCCTTAAATGTTCCGGTTCAGTTTTAGAGAAAACATCGATGTTCGAGCAACAAATCAATAATCAACAACATCAACCTCCACGCAATGAGAACATATATGGTCGCAAAAGTGAAGAAATCTACAGACCGACTGGTATTTTAACACCACAACGTGAATCAGGTTAGTTTACAAGAGCTCTTTGTCAGGTCCAGTAGTTCTCTATATAGCACTTGCGCTTCCCTTGCTTTTAAGACCAACTTGTTGTTAGGACGCATGTTGTTTAGGCGATCTATAAAAAAGTTACATAAATGAAGCAAACATATGATTTTCCAAACTGCATTCATTTTCGTTCCGTTTGGAATGTCCATTATTTTTATATGAAGCATATGATTTTTTTCACATAAATATAACTAATAAACCAATTTGGGGTAACCGAACTTGGGGTTGGGGTAATAAACTCTTAAAGATAAGAGATAAAACTGTTATTCAATTCGATGAGCATAAAGCATCAAAATGATAAAGTGCCTTAACTTTTCTTGCACATCATTTCAATCTTTTACTTCTAGAATAAGTGTAACATAAGAACAACAAGCTAAGCTAAAATGTTCAGTTTGCTTTGAATATTTCGTTGAAATTGTTTATTTAATTTTGTCGAACAAAATAGTTTAATGCTGCTTCAAATTTGTTTCTATAATCAATGATTCGAAAACAAACTGATTCATGTTTGGCAGTTGCTCGTTCTCGTGTTGCTACTCCGAATGATTCTGAAACGAACATTTCAGAAATGGCACAAAACCAATTGTTTCTCGAAGAATTAAACTCCTACTTAGAAAAAAAAAAAACATTAATTGCCACCGGTCCATGAAAAGTTATGCTCGAGAACGATATGTCAAAGTCTTCCGTTCATTTGTTCCTATTTATTTTTGTATCGTTACTGCACGTTCAAGCAATATTGAATAAGTTCTCACGTAGAATCTTTGTCTTAGAATCATTTTCTATATTAAGCATATGTGTTGTTTGTTTGTATTATTTTTTTCTTTTCCATTTAATTATTTCTTTTATGTACGCGCCTGTATGTATGTGACCCTGCTCATTTTAAATTGCCATACACCTATCTATTAACTGTGCCAACGCAACTGCTGGGCTGCCAAACATTTGCTATTCACCACCGCTCTGATGTGCACGAATGCAACCCTAGATCGGATCGACAAAGAGACAATTGAAGAACTGAACAATCTCATTGGTGAACTCGATCTTTTCCAAAAAGAACACGAATTTCGTCTCGAAGAAAGCTACCAGGACCAGAATGTTTTGCTGGAAAACAGTATCAACAGCTCCACAAACATCGCCAATGGAAATTTTTCATCAAACAATAGCGACTCTGCTGGCAGTGAACGACAGGATAAAATTTCTATCTCTAGTTCCATGAACATCGATGGTCTTAACCTTTCGCTGAACAGCAACAGTGTCAATAGCGAGCATCCCTTCGAGTACAGCGATAGTAGCACCACTAAACTCAATATGAATGACCACTTGATGAACACAGACTCGATAGACTATTCGCATGCAGGCTTCGAGAATCCATCGTTCATGCATTTGAACGATTCTGAAATTATTGTGGTCCGTCCAAACAACTTCGGTAACGTAGATATGGAGAACTATAGCAAAAATATGAGTGAAGTTGTCGTTTTACGCTGCAAAGACGGTGCTAAGGTTGATTCCAATAAAATTGAAGAAACTATCAATTCAGAAAATCAACAACGGTTAAGCTCGTTCAAGCTAAATTCGAGATGCGCTTCACCAGCATTGTCAACATTCGCATCCCGATCACCAACACCGTCGTTTTCGATGCCACATTCTAGTGCTACTACACCTACGATGCCGTCACCTCAACATAGTAATGCGTTTGGTGGAAACAACAATAACCACATGATTAGTCATCATCATCTGCAGCATCCTTTGAACGGTAACGAGAAATGCTCGTTGATCTCAATGCCTTCTGATGAGCGTATTAATAGAATTAAGCCTGCAATCACGCCGCGACCTGCATCATTATCTGGTTTGTGTTTTGTTCATTTCTCTCTCCCATCTCACATTTCTCATAAACGTCCTTCGCCCAAAAGATCTACTAATCATCGTTCATCTTGTTATGTTCGTTATAGAATAAAGAAAATTGTTTGCCTGCTATTTTACATTACTAATTCTATGCCTAGTTTTATAGAAATTGAAACCAGTGATATTTAATATAAATTGTCTAGCTACCCTTAGTTGAGCTATGCTATTGGTATTCAATCGTTAAAACGTTTTCATGAATCAATCATCTGTGTGCTGAGGCATCTAATCATTGATAGATGGGCGGAATATCAAATAATAATTAACAAATATCGTCTATTTTTAGGAGTAGCAAGAGTTACCAGACGATCATCTGTAAATACTATTAAACCACCTCCTCCTGTTCGGCGAAGTTCGAGCGTTACTCCTAGTCCCAATCTGGTAACGGTAAGATCTACAAACTCTGACTTGGTATAAAACGTTGGCATTTATTCATCTTCTAACCCTTGTCATTCAGAATGCTAGTAACTTATCGCAACAAAGCTTGGTTTACACATCATCGGAAAGTTTACCACCACCTCCTGCCTACCTGTTGGATAGTACTGCTGGAAATACTTTAAGTAAGTATTGAATACTTATATACTAATACTAATACTTATCTCCCGAATAACATAAAGATGGTAAAACGGCTATAAGTAATTGAAACAAAAGAAATTCCTTCAAAATATTGAATATGGTACCTCAAGAACATAGCTCAATTACTGATACCGACATTTTTGTGTTCAATCTTTCGAACATAACAAAAAGGAATTTTGAATATGTACAGGATTCGGCACTTGAAATGTTACATTGGAATTAACAGATAATTTGATCAAAACAGAAACTTTTTCAAAATTCATTCGTACGATTCGATTGTATTCTCCTTGAGTTTAACCACTCGCTGCAGAAACTCGAGGCACATATCTTACGATCCCCGCATAGCTTATTATGGTTTCTTATCTCAGGCATCAGCTAAAAAGCCCTTCAGAGCTTCCAAACCGTGTCATGTTTTGTAGAGCAAACTTCGATCTTCAATTAACTGTAGACAGTTCAGTTCAGAGGGTTTAGGTCAAACGAACACACCGGCCTCTTCGAGCTCGAAATGAACCCCTTACTATCTCGATTCATAAATAGGTTGATCTTCACCTCTTCAGTTTGTTCGGTTGATTTTCACCAGAGAATTGTGACTATTACGGGTGATTCCGACCCTTCAACTATGCAGGTTTCTGTCGCCCGGGGCCTCCAGTACGTCGGCTTAGAATCGTGATCTTTCTGGTAACCAAAATTTGTCGTTCTTTTTTTCACGAACAGCTGTACGGTGAAAAAAACGGATGAAAAACCCGTTTTTTTTTTTTATTTTTCTTGTGCGGCCCGCGTCAGCTGCGCTTTCGTTCTTTTACCTCATTGTTATTTTAATTATACTGGAGGGTCTGAAGCAATATCTAGATCTAGACCCAGATTATCCTTATTATTTAGGCACAATTTTCCCGTATGTTTGGATAACGGGCCGCTATTAAGCCTACTCCCATTCTGAACTATGTCTTTCAATAACAGGGGCGTCTAAATCAACTCCTTCATCTGCACTGGAGGCATCGCTACACCTTTTGCCTCAACCTGAGTTCGTACAGCTAGAGGCAGAAAAAGCAGCTTTGAGGCTGCAATGAACTGATTCATTACAAACTTGGGAGCTCAAGGGGCACTTAAAAACATTCAATAGGTTCAAAATAAATGATTTACTAACGTCCGTTCAAGATTGGATAGTAAACGAACCAAATTTTTACACAAGTTTCGAAGTTATTGATACGGATAGATCAACCTGGACACAGGGTGGCCCTACAACAAGAATAGGATCTTTTTTTTTACTGATGGCTCAAAAATTACCAACAATGCTGGTGCCGGAATTTATGGCCCAGGGGTAAACATCTCGATTCCAATGGGATGTTGGCCAACAGTCTTCCAAACAGAGGTCCATGCGATTTACTCTTGCGCGGAAATTTATTTGAAGAGGAATTATAGGCACGCTAATCTTCTCAGACAGTCAAGCAGCGTTACGAGCTCTAAAAGCTCCAATGTGCAGCTCAAAACTAGTATGGGATTGTATTAATACTTTAAATCAATTATCAATACAAAACCAGGTAAACCTTTTTTAATTGGGTTCCAGGTCACCGCGGCATAGAAGGAAATGAAAGAGCGGATAAACTGGCTAGGAGAGGATCTGAAGGGTCAATGACTCGTGACCTTTTGAGCTTGTCGAAAAGTGACCTGAAAATATTTACAGACCTTTAAAAGGTCTGCAATTACCGCCTTCAAAAAATTGGCAAACTCAGTAATGATATGTGCCGGTTCTGTAAAACTGAAGTAGAAGTAGCAGAGCACTTAATGTGTGACTGTGGATATCTTATGACACATCGACTAAAAGTTCTTGATAAGCGAATCCTAACGCCTGGGGATATTTGGAAGATGAAGGCCAGTAAGGTGGTGGGATTCATAAGAAACACCATCCCAAACTGGAACTATGTCTTGATTTCGTCTACAACTGACATCTCAATTAATGATGACAGTACGACGTAATAAGACGAATAGTAAATTGGGTTATTCCACAACAGATCAAATAAATTGGTCGCAGTGGATTTGCTCATACAAAAAAAAAATACTGGAAGGTCTTGAAACCTAGGATCTTGTAAAGCTTACTTCTATCCTCTATATTCAAATCTATTGTCAATTCAGTGCTACTACATCAAAGAATTTTATCAAGGTGCTTTTTGACGGTCTTCTCCATATTAGTTGTCGTCACTGTAACTTGACATATCGTTTTTTAGTATTTCCTGGAGAGGTGCAAAGCGGAATAAAACAAATGACACACACGTTATATTGGACAGCTCATGAATTACCTGAACCATGAATCTTTCTGCCGTTTATCAGCAATCACAGCACTGAATAACGGATCGAGGACACTTGTTAACAAAATTAACACTTGATAGCTTATACATTTTATTAGTTAGTTACCCATGTGGTAAATCCTTATCTTCGGATTGTATTCTAAGGTACGGCGAGCCACCGTGTCCCCCCAGTATGCTAATCTGAATTCATGGGTGCAATTGGACGACTCATGATATTATGTACCCCTACGCCATAAAGTTTAACCTAGGGCCCATCCCATCCATACATGCAACTAGGCTATGTTCGTGCTTCTGCGCTCATCGGCTGTACTCGTTTCCAATTCAACTCCAGCATATATGTTACTCCGTCTCTTGTTACGATCCATGACTAAGGACCTCTCCTCTAACGACTTAAGGCCCGGCCTTTACTTGTTACTAGTGTTACTCGAGACAAGCTCTTCTACCACAGCTATCGTGTGCTCGTTCTGTATTCGAGTCCACTACTGGAGACCAGAACTTATTAAACTTATTAATCTTATTAAAGAATTTGTATTAGCTCTTGCCGCGCGTATAGTGACAATAGTCGAGTCACCTTACCGTCACGAGACTCTAATCACCTTATTTCGATAGTCGGTGTAAGCGAAGTGACAGAGGTTCATTTCCAAAGTTCATCCGAGGCGTTCCTTACCTAGAGCTCCAGAAATCGATAGACTCGGCTGTCGTCAACTCAAGCGCGGCACAGAATAAGGGTCATTGTCTTATCCCCGCAGCTTCCGTCATAGGAAACGCACTCTACTCAGATCCTACACTACGTACGCGACTGACCCAACAGCTCGGCATACGAAGAAGTTAGAGTCTTATCTTTGTTGACAGTTTAAGACATAAATTATATATAGATATATAATTATATAGAAAAAAGCTATCAAATGGTATAATTTTCTCCATTTTGAAAAAATGGCATATTAGATCGTTTATCAAATATGGGCAGTAATGTAACCAAAGTGACAAAGTGTCAACGAATTCAGTTTTGTATGCTCGTAATAATCACTATCAAAATTATGTATCAGTTAAATTGCCGGACCCTGTATATTGAAAATGTTCTTGCTAGTTTAAATGTACATAATTCAGTATCGAATTTTAAATACGGGTAATACACCAAAATCACAGTTTCGGAAAAGCGCGTTTAAAGTCTCACAGCTCCATTAGGTACTTTTTCACTCAGCTGACAACTTCATTTGTTTCCATTTGGCACAAAATTCAATACCGAACTGTTCTACGTTTAGATTATCATTTGTGAATTGTTGTGAGAATAAAACCAATATAATTTTGCATGTCGGTTCAGTTCCAGGAAATGTAGCGGGTACTGTAAAGGCATTAAACGAAATCCAGCATAAACCGGCTAGTCCAAGTCTGTTAAGGCGTGCTCAGCAAAATATGCCATCACAACACCAATCTCCGTCGGTAAGTGAAGCTTTATTTCAACACATATTTTCGAATCTTGATTTGGCGAAACATTCGATAAATCACTAAATTTTAATTACATTTATTTTCTTTTCATACGAATTGGAATATTTCAAAAACATGCAGCATTATGCATCTAATGCTCAAATTGCCACGCCAAAGCATGATTCACACACGCCTTATTCTACTCAATCGCCGACGGGTTCCTTTTATTCTGCTGAAGATAGTCCCCCTATGGTACGCTGGGTCCTTGAAAAACTTTGCAGTTTTTTAAATCTACTTTCCTATCTCTAATCTATTTATAATTATTCAACTTCAGACTCGTGGAGCGAAAACATCTCCTCACCAACAGGGCATTTACGCACAACCTAAACAAATTACGAATATGTCCAGTTTCAGAACGAGTAGTCCTGGTTAGCATGTTAAATTATTGCATATTTAGCATAAAACTCAACCTTCTTCTCATTATTTATAGGTCCACAGAAACAAAATAGTGAATTCCTAGCTCAATTGAACGCAAAAATTGCACCGAGCAAACCGCAATCTCATTCCTCTCCTCACCATTATTCACAACAGCAACATCAGCAGTCATTCACGTATACCACTGCTCCGTCAAACGAACAAATTTATCAGAGAAGTAATCTGGTAGATCAACGTTCTTCCTATACCAACAACAATAGTGGCAATGAACGGCATCAAGCATCTTCCCATGGTGGTGGCATCTATGCGTCCAGTAGTCAGCAAATCACCGCCAATAATCATCAACAACTTCAGCAACACCAACAGTACTATCATCAGCAGCAACAAGGCTCAGCGCATAGTCAAAAAGACGGTAAAAATCAAATTTACTCTCCCACTCATTCCCAACAACAGCAGCAATACTACCACCAACAACAGCAGCAGCATCAACATCAGCAGCAACAGGCTCCAGCTGTGCCATGTTACTATCAAGCGCAGCCCCCGCAGAACTACGCAGCGCAAAACATTTACATTTCAACGAATCCTTTCGCTACTGGCAGTTCGGTACACGCTGCTGCCAGCAGTAGTAATAGTAGTAGTTATTCGCCATCATCGTTCGGCAAATCCGTAGCGCCGCCGCGAGAAATGTCTCTGCCCGCTGCCTCTGCTAGTTCAAACTCTAGTAATCCAGGGGGTAGTAGTAATCTTACTACCGGTCAAAGCAATTCTCACCACGGTGGTTCCAACAGTCGATCAAGTAATTCCATTTCACAGTTTATAAACTCTACGATTGTTTGAGGATTGTTGCTTGTGCCTTGTTTGCGAACTTTTGTTTTGTTTTTTTGTTTGTTTTTTATTTAAGCATTAGCTAATTTGTCAAATTGCACCCTATACTGTATATAAATTTATGCTAAGAAGTGGATCTTCAACAAAGATCAAAACTCGGTTCACATACATAAATCTGTATTTATGTATTTTCACCGGAATGTGAGGGGGTTTTCTATGGTTTTACGAATTGTCAAATAGGAAAGAGAGGGAAAACACGTTACCGATTGGTCGTCTCAAAAATCCCATTTTTTCGGCAAACGATTGACGATAGAATTGCGAAATGCATTGGTAAGAATGGGATCGCGCTATACTGCTATTGCTGGATTTCTCTACCCTTTTCTTTACTGGATGGACAACAAAAAGTTTATTGTACAAAGACGTAAAATAATTTTGAATATTCGTTTCGGTATCAACACTCTGGATAACTCTTGAAATGAAACTCTCAAAAGGTCGATGTTACATGGCTAAAAGAAGGTGCGTTTGCAATCACCCGGTAGTGTCGTTTGTACTTGCCTACAGTGTGAATATTAATTTCACCACTTTCAAGGTGTACTGGAAATTTCTCAAAAAAAATCTGTCTTCACTTGAACATCAGTCCCAAACACTCATTTTAACGAAAAGCGGGTTTAAATGCCTTTTTTATCCAAAATATGCAAAAGAAAACACACACTTTTCATGTCTTCATGTTCAAGTTTCCCAAAATTTATAAGAAAGCTGTGATTGAATGTCTTCTGATTCGCTGGATCCAAATCCTTGCAGTTATAACTTCCGTTCTCTCCCGTGCGTTTCGTTCTGCACATTAAGAACATAAGTAAAAAAAAAATGGTGTCGAATTCTAGGCACTGATAAAATCTTTGTTATGATGATTTGAAAAACTTTCTTTTTCTCAATAATTGTTAGCAATCATGTCTAAAATGGCTAAATTTTCTATGTAAAAGCTATTTCCAATGGCCGTGTTTTTGGTGAATAATTTACAGAAAGTCCAATTTATTTATGTCAGATTGTTCATTGAGCCCGAACAACAATTTCTTGTAGATGAAAAGTTTTTTACATTATTTTTAACAGAGTAAATTTGAACGTTTGCACTTGCCCCGGTGTACCTTATCAAAGGAATCTTTCGTGTTTTGATAGTACCGAATAAGAAAGCAAACCATGGTCTAGAGCAGGGATGAGCAAACCGCGGCCCGCGGGCCGCTTGCGGCCCTCGAGACATGTTTGTGCGGCCCGCGGAGCTTATCTTAAATTTAATTTATTTCAACGTTGATCATCTTAAAAAAGCAGTCCCTACTGAACCAAAAAACATGATATATCAATAACTTGATATGCACATCACTTTTTGCAGTTGCATTTGTTCCATAGTCATCAGATTGTTGACTTTTTGTAGGATTTAAGCTTTTTATTTAGTTCTTTTAATGGCATAGATGCAACATTATTTATTGAAAAAAACGTAGATAATAGATATAGCAGTTAGTTAAGTCTTTATTTTTCGTTTCAAGCCTAGTTAAAATTTTATGTGAAGTGAAATATTTTTGTACTTGATTAACCCTCATCCGCATTAGGGTGTCATTTTGACACCATTGCAAGTTTGAAGGCTTGTAACTTTTTTCAGAAGCTTCAAAATACAAAAATTTCTTCGGGGACCCTAAATGAATTCGAAAGTTCTTCAATATTGCATCTTTACTTTTTTTATGGACGAACCCTGGAAGCCTGGACAAAAAAACTCCCTTTTCCGACTTTGGGTGTCATTTTGACACAACAAAAGTAAAATCTATTTAAGTCGTTTGAATTATTCTGAACTTCATATAAAACTTATATCAATAGAAACCATGTAATGTCAGTAAAATATGTTTAGAACATTACATACAGCTAAAGTTACTAGTTTTCTCGTTATTCAGCATGAAAGAAAGAAAATCCGAAAAAACATGCCTCACCAAAACTTCTGTAGTTCATATGTTACACGTCCAAAAAAATATTTGCCTTATGCATATGAAAGCTGAAGTTAATGCCTACATCATGAAGACAAGAAATATTTTTTTAAATTTTTTTTAATGAAATGGTCACAAAAAGTAAAAAAAAGTGGTCTAAAAAACCTACTTTTTATTCGATTGCTAGTAAATACTGTTTGAGCGATGGTCGAGTTTTGAAAAAAATATGACTACAAAATCTATTAAAATTCTAACATTTTGCTGTCTTTAGATTTTTGATGCAACAAAAATTGAATTTACTGAAATTTTTCAAAGTTCACTACTCGCGATTTTTTTACAAATTGAAATTTCATCGACACGCATCGTTATTTCGTCTGTCGGCTTCGCTCTCGGTCCGAATAACCACCCACCGTACCTATTCGGAGAGCAAACAAACACGTTTTGCTGGACCGCTGCTTGTAATTCTAGAAATTCAGGAATGATTTTACGTTTATAATTTTCATATTTTTGTGAAATCTCACAGCGTGAGTTGTAGCACCTCACTAGAATGTAGATTAAATGTGCTTTCCAATGAATATACTCTTGGTTGGTCCACACAAAGTAAAAGCACTGATAATCTGGGTACAACCTGACAGTGGACCACAAAAACAGATGAAATTTCAATTTTTAAAAAAATCGCACATAGTAGTGAACTTTGAAAAATTCCAGTAAATTCAATTTTTGTTGCATCAAAAATCTAAAGACAGCAAAATGTTGGAATTTTAATAGATTTTGTAGTCATATTTTTTTCAAAACTCTACCATCGCTCAAACACTATTTACTAGCAATCGAATGAAAAGTAGGTTTTTAAGACCACTTTTTTGAACTTTTTGTGACCATTTCATTAAAAAAAATTTTAAAAAAATGTTTCTTGTCTTCATGATGTAGGCATCAACTTCAGCTTTCATATGCATAAGGCAAATATTTTTTTGGACGTGTAACATATGAACTACAGCAGTTTTTGTGAGGCATGTTTTTTTCGGATTTTTTTTCTTTCATGCTGAATAACGAGAAAACTAGTAACTTTAGCTATACATTATGTTCTAAACATATTTTACTGACATTACAAGGTTTCTATTGATATAAGTTATGTTTAAATCGGTTGAACACGCCAAAAGTTATAACGATTTGAGCTTGTGGTGTCAAATTGACACTCCTAGTGCTGATTAGGGTAATGAAATCTAATGCGGATGAGGGTTAATGACAGAAATAAAGAAAGTTTCATTATAAAGACTGGGTTGACTATTACAGATTTCTTTTATCGACATGACTAAGCGAAATTCTGATTTCTCGACAAAACCAATATCTGTAATTCTGTGATTCAACCCAAACAATTTATACCGACTACAAAGAGAAACAGCATTTTTATGCCTATGCCTCATTAACTGATTTTGTAAAATTTTGTCGTCCTGAATTCCAAACATTTCACAGATTTCGTCTGTCACTTCTAGTTTCGGTGATATGTGTTGTAGAAATGTTTAAATTGACCAGTTTTGGGTAAAATCGATCATTCTCGTCTCGGTGGCCGAGTGATTAGCTTGGTGACACGGTATTTGCGTGGACCAATTGAGGCATGGGTTCCGGTTCGATCTTGATACTGGGTGTTAAATGTTAATCAAAAGTTAATAAATTCAGTCTGTAAGTCTAAATCGGCTAAAACGGTATATGTCTTTTCATAACTGATAATCCAATAGACCTACATAAAAACGAAAATTTGATTTTCAATCAATTTACTACCCTTTTATTCAATCACGGATCCAAATATTTCCAAAATATTCTTGTATCACAAATACAACGCTTTAAAAAATGTAATTCTATGATTTATAGAAATTCCCAAAAAAAATAATTTTTAACTTATTCAGACATCATTAAAGAAAGTAATTGATTATTGTTTTCAAAGTTTTTGATTCATTCATCAATTTTGTTGAGGACTGCGAAATTATTTGACTAACGGTTTTAACCCTCCAAAGCTGTTCGGGTCAATATGACCCGAAACGCACTTTTCAAACCTCTTTATCATCATTCCAATATACTGAAGAACTGGGAATTTTGACAGACCAAGTATGTTCTATGAAAATGATGATCAAATTAACGATAAAAAATTAAAATTTAAATTTTGAAAATCGGTTCATTGGTAAACGAAATACAGCTAAGCAAAGCCATGACTGGATGTCGTTTTTTTAAAGTAAGATTTTTTTCTACCGGAAGAACTGAGATAGCGGTCAAAACTTTCTTTGGACCCCAACATATCTATAGGGGAGAGTGGGGATACTTGATCCCCTTTTCTTATTTTCAACATATCATTTTGAAAAAATTTAGCAACTCGCCGTCTTTGACATCTTCTGACAGCTTGTAACTTCAAATTTCTATGCTCCAAAAATTAGAACGATACTTGAACCCGTCGATGAACTAGAAGCATTTTCGTGGGAGTAAAAAAATTGCGATTTTTCTGAAGCTAGGGGAGATTTGATCCCCTATTGAAGGAGACTTGATCTTTTATTCAGGAAGCCCTAATCCTTGTATAAAAATCAAACAAAACACCAAGATAGAATGTTAATTGACTATTTTAATCATGTTTGTTCTCATTTCACAATTTATAGCAGACATAAGAAGAAAATTCTATAGCTTTGTCTCAACGCTAATAACATTGCATACTTACAGGCGCTATTTTTTATAATTAAGAGAAAATTAATTATTATTACTCTTTTCTTCAGACAATTGTTTGATAAATATTAGTTTTTGGATAAATATTAGTAATTTCGTAATCAGCATTATGAAGTTAATTTTACGCTCGAACGATTGAAACATTGAAATAAATATTTTTTTCATAATTTTCCCATGTAAGGAACATTTTAAAGTGATGAAAAAAGATCTTCAAGTTACATTTTGTGAAATTTTTCAAACAAAGTTCAATTACTCAATCAATTATTTTGTTAAAAATTTTTCAACTACAAGCATTGTTGTTTTGCTCATTTTGGCACATTTTTCTATAACATTTGATCTTTGTAAGACATTCCAGTTTCGAGATATAGCTAAGGATCAAGTATCCCCAGGGATCAAGTATCCTCATTCTCCCCTTGTCGGATAGATGGATTCTTGACAATTTCAAACATCAATAAAAGACTTAAATATAGAGATGCTGTCAAAAGTTATGAGTATTTTAAAAATAAAATTGATTTTTCGGACTTTTTACTTTCTGAAGCAGTTTCTGATAATCTGGTAGTAGATATCGACTTTATTTTGAAATGCTGAGTAATAAGATTAAATTACCTACACAATGAATATAATATCATGAAAATCGGTCAACTTTTACAGCCAGGAGAACGAAATCAAACCTCAACTCAAATTTCCCCGAAACGGATATTTTGCGAACGGCTTTGGAAGGTTAAAAATATCAAAGATTCAATTTAAATTTATTTTCCTTTAAAATTTCGTTAAAATTTCAGTTCTTATTAGTTGATGATTGAATCAATAAGTATTTTTATTTTACAGTTTTGTCAAAAAACTCAAAAGGAATAAATAATTTTTTACCTCTTTTAATGAGTTATCTCAAAGCTGAAAAAACTAATTCAATGTTTGAATCCAGCGCCCCTGAATAAAACAAAATCAGTTCTGAGATTCCTTGCATCTCGAAGAAGGTGAATTTTGGTGTCTTGTGTTACGTGTGATTTTCAGAAATTTCATAGCCAAATCATGCCAAACGATGATTGAATTGAGTCATTTTACTTCAGAATTAGCAATCCACATTACCAAAATCATAAGAATTTCAGCCTTAGAAAGTCTATCCTTATGTTGCCAGATTTTTTTCATTACCAATTTTATATAAAAACCTGCCCAAATCCGGGTTTTTAATTCGAAACAGATGACAAAAAATTCGAGCAATAGCCAGGCAAATTTTGTCAAAACCCAGAATTTACTCAACATTAATGAATTTAAAAAATTGAGAAAAATAAATCTTTCTTCAAAACTCATCGATAGATTTAAAATCTTACTGTAGGCTTCCAAAAAACCTTTCATGATTATTTTTTTGGAACTTCCTCAAAAAATTTCATTTTGGAGGCATAATAAAAAGAATGTTTTTATAGCTTGATTTGTCAAATAAAGTGAACAAATTCGGGCAAATTTCGACCGTTTTCAATGATATCCGGGCAACCGTATTAAATATCCGGGCAATCTGGCAGCCTTAATATCAACTGAATAAATAAAATTTCTGAAATTTTTCAAAATTTCTAAAATAAAAAATTTTAACTGTAACATTGAGAAATCCAATTAAAATCCGCAAAACATCTCAATGTTATGATTTCATACGGAACTTCAAATTAAAAAAAAATCACCGTTTATACAAAAAAAATTGAAGCTTCCCGACAAAATTTTAATAAATTGTGAACAAACTTTTAAATAATGGGCACGGAAAATTGTTATGGTTAAGCTCCATGAAACATTTAAATGGAAGTGATCACGAAAAATACCATCGCATCCGGTTCAAATAAAAATACTTTTCTCAGAAAACGGTTCAAATCTTTTTACGAACCGTTAAAGACTTTTAAAATTTTTCGTTTTTAATAAATAAAAGGGAAGAAAATTATGTTCCCCTTTTGTAAAAAAAACAGAATATTCGCCAAATATTTCAAATCGATTTAAACATTTCAATTATTGAAAAATGATTAAGATTTAGTGATGAACCTATTTAATTTCGGCTGGTTCGATCGCGTTAAATAAAAAAAAAAGTTATGCAAGTACCTGTGTTCGTTTTATTTATCCTTTTTAAATTTTAGTTTTGTCAAAATTGTCGTTATAAAAAATTACAGAAAGCTCTGAAAACTATAATTACATCAATTTTATTTTAATGCGGCCCGCCGAAAGAATTTCAATTTAAAAGTAGCCCGTTGCTTCAAAAGGTTGCTCACCCCTGGTCTAGAGTAGAGATGTACCGAATATTCGGTCGGCCGAATATCGCCGAAAAACCGTTAAGCCGAATATTCGGTTCACCGACTAGTTGAGCTAAGTATTCGGCCGAATAGGCCGAATATCTACTACAGACTTGTAAAATTTGCGAATAATTTTTGATAATTTATAAAATATCCAAAAGTAATGTTGTAAAAGCTACACAATCATCCACGTTCCTTTCACTGTAGATCGCACAGGAGAAGGCTGAACGGTATCGCTTTATATTTTGATTATAGTTCATTCCAGATTTTCTGGATTTATTCGGGCTTGCCCATAAATCTAGTAAAGAATCCAGATAAGTCAAACTGGACGGGATGTTCAGATGTTGTTTAATACTTCCCGAGTTTTGCTCGGTTTTATTCAGATTATTTGCTAAATCAAATAAAAAACTCAAATTCCTCTTTAATTTTTTTTTAGATTTTGTGTTTAATTTTTCAAAAATTTCAAAACATACAGTACCGTTCATAATTGTGTAGAAATTGGAAGCACGTACACTGTCACTTCGACTTTGAACCTCCATCACTTTTTACTCTGATTATATGTTTTTATCAAATTTTCTCTGTTATATAGATCAACTATCACACTTTCATATCACAAAATTTGAGCTTTCTTGAGCTTATGTAGCCTGACTACGCCCCATTTTTTATTGTATGCTTTAGATTAAATAAAGATCATCTAGCTTTTCAACAACTATTTTAAAGATATTTTGCTTAAATTCGACCTTCATCTTATTCAATATTAGAAAAGCAATTTCAAATAGCTTGGCACCTGTTTCGACATGTTTTATCACAGATTTCACAGGAATGAAATCTCTTTGGTGATAAACGCCCTAGAAGCGACTAGTCATCTGATGTCTTTTCAGTTATTGGTGACATTTTAAAAATCAGAAAAACCCCTCCTTAAAAAATACCTTGTAGGTAATACATCATCCGATAATATCATCTGGTTGAAAAAAATCTACTAAAAACATGAGGGGCATTAATATGGAAAAATAGAAAGCATTTAAATAATCGCTTAAGGTTTTTTTCATTGAAAATTCAATTGAATATTCGACCGAATATTCGTTTGGCCGAATACCATTATTCGGTACATCTCTAGTCTAGAGCAGTGGATTTCAAACATGTATGTTTCACCTACTGCCCCTTTTGCTAAATTTTTAAGCTCAACACCCCCTGAGCAAAATTAAAAAAAAAATCTTTAAAAAAAACTGATTGGGATCGTTGCAAATCCATAAACTTTTGGCATTTTACTGTAGTAAAACAAACTCAAAATTCAATCAATTTTTAACTGCTTTAAACTTCTAGTAAGAACTGAATAAAGTAGGTATTAAATTTCCAGAAAATATATATAAATGTGAAAAAATTAATTTTCTATAAAACAAAACGCCTGTCTGAATTTTGGTAATCAAAATTCTTTGCCAAATAAATTTGCCTGTGAAAACAATGTATTTATTGCTATTTTTGTGAAACAGCTCAAATAATTTAATAGTATTTCTTGATTTTATAAATTTCAAATTTTAGTTATGAAAACTGAAAGACTTAATTGTACACTTAATTTCCTTAACACTAAACGTACCGGAGAGCAGGCGGTCAAATCACGGGTTTTTAATATTTTTTTTCGCATATTAAACTGCAGGACTATTTTTATTTTTAAAATGCCAGTAGGTATTTTTGCATTTTTATAATTTTTCTAAGTTTTGTGGTTTTCGAGTAACGCATGTGGGGTATTCCTATTCATACCGCGAGCGGTCAAATGACGGTAGTTTCGTGAAGCTTATAATGCGAACAAAAATGATTTTCAGACAATTTTCAGCTACAATCATTTATTTTAAAGTCCAAGAATTTTTTTTGAAGCCACATGCCTCGGGAAAAGGCTGTTCATCAGTTATTAATTAAGTGCACGAAAAAAAATATTAGTGTAAATTTTGATATTTGATATTTGAGTCACAGTATAAGCTTTCCAAAACTATAAATTTTGTAGAAATGTTGAGTAACAAAAGAGTTTTAGCTAAGCTTAGCTTCATTGACTACTCACATCCACCTCAAATCATTGTACCCGAAATACTTCTTCACTAATTCTGCCAGCGTTTTTTTTTTCGTATAAGATTATTCTTGTTCTAACTTATAGGGGAACGATTGCATTATTAGGGTCATATTATTTTTGCACTCTTAGCATTTCGAACTCCATGATCGCAGGCGTGGCTCAGTAGAAAAGAATGGTGTCTGGGATTGACAGTACATTCACAATGTCCAAAAATGATGCTCTCTCTTTGAGCATCAACAACGGCGCCGGTAGTAGTCAATTGATAGAAGGAAATGCGGTAAAGGGATTGAATGATTCATAATTAAGACTTTAGGACCAAGGCCACCTCTGCATCCTCGCAAAACGATTTTGATTGGGAATGTGGGTTAAAGGATTTGATCAGGAGACACTTTTGACTAGTGTGTTCATGATCATTTATTTTTAATCATATTCTCCTATGACACATTCCACGCGCTTGTACCGCTCAAAAGTGATTTTTATCCGTTCGCGTATCAAAAAATCTCAAAATTGTCTATAATTTTGATAATTCAAATCACACGAAACCAACGAAAAAAGAGAAAAAAGTTTTTTTTCACATGTGTTAAATGATTTTGAAAATCAGTTTTTTTGTTGAAAAAGTGATGTTTTTGACAACTTTTACAGAATCATAACTTTCAATATATGGATGATTTTTTTTCGGAAATACTTTTAGTATCTTCAGAAGCCAAAAAACACGGCTTCATTCTGTAGAAAAAAGAATTTGTTTATATCCAATATAGTTGGTTTGAAAAGCGAACAAAAACAGTCGCAAATGAGTGAATTCACGTCACAAAAAAGGGAAGTTTTTAATTTTACGAGAAAACTCTGACTTTTTTTAAATAAAAAAATGAGATTTTCTTCAAAAATTATAAGACGATTCTGAAACACTAAAATTTATAGAAATCGGTTGGAATCTAGCTGAGTTACAACAGCGCGAATGAGTGAATTCACGTCACAATATTTGATTTTTCGTTAAATTTTATATGAAAATGTGCTCTGAAAGCTGTTTTGACCCTCCAGATGGTCGGATTTTGACAAATCGAGCATGATTTAGTTGAATAAGTTCATTATTTTCAAATAAAAATGCAAAAGGATTGAAAAAAAAAAATAAAAAAAGTTTTTTTTGGTGAATCTTTAAATAAAGACAGTAGTTATTTTAACATATGATCCCTCAATATGTTGCTATTCAAGTGCCAATCAACATAAGGAAAAAGTTAGGTGCAGATACTAAAAATTTATGATTATAAAAGTCGGAACAACAAAATATCGTTTTCGAAAGTCTACAAAAAATTTGAAGACTCCAAAGAATGGTTCAGTATAGCCACAGTATAACTTTATATTTCGTGACGTGAATTCAGACAACTACCCTGTTCTGTTTGAACTGAGTGAATTCACGTCACGACTTCAAATCAGCATAACTTCGTTCGTTGTTGTTCAATCGAGAAGTTCTGTACATCAAATTGTGGGTAATTATTTTTTTTACAACTCATTCGAAGACACCAATATTCTATTTCCACAGAGAGAACAGGAAATCAAGGATGTATGTACTAAAGTCCGAAATGGTTAATTCTAGCGTGAATTCACGTCACAAAAGTAATTGGTCACAACAAAAACAACATAAATTTTAAAATGACCAAATTGTATTCATTTTGAAGGAAATTCAATTTGCGACCGTTTGCTACAATTTTTTTCATTTTCAAGTAAATTGTTTGACTTCTAGAATGATAACAGTGCAGAAAAGTCCGGAAAAGCGATTTCACGTCACGGTGGAATGTGTCCTATGCTATTTTTATTCCTTAGTGAATAATTTTCATTATGACTTTTATTTAATGGATAATATTATTAAATATTTAATAAGGAATTTGTTTTTCAATTTTTCGATTGCTGTGGAATATCACCAGAATCAAAAAGAAATCAACATGGAAGCTTTGATAAATCGAAAAAAAAATCAACACTTAAAGGTGACAAAAAGTAATAATAATGGAATGTTCTGGATATTCCAAATGTTAATCTATACCAAAAATCTGACAATGTAAAAATGAACCAGCTTGATTCAATTTTTAATAAGATGATGCATTTTTAAACAAAGTATGGGTTTGAAAATAGTTTGCAATCTCGTTGAATGTTTTGTTATAATGAGTATTCCTATAAGTGATGAAAATGTAAATAAGGTACACCGGGGTGGACGCGGGGTAAGTGTGGACGATGGCTTTTAAAACAAAAGTGTGCACTATTTTTTAAAACTTTTAATGCAGAATGTTCAATTTACTCGTAATCTATCCAATAACTGTGAAAAAGATACGATTCCGAGAATAACGGATGTTTACAGCGACTTTTTGCAAATTTTCTATTTTCAACTACTATGTCGAGGTGATGTGCATCTTTTTCAATGGCAAATTTCTCGTAAACTAGCTGGCTCTTGACGAAAAACTCTACATTGAAACAATCCTTAAAGTCTGCTTCATTTAATATTGGAACAAATTCTTTTGCTCATTGTGGCGCTCCTAGTGGACGGATTTGGAAACTTTTTTCACCCACGTGTCGGGAAATTCATTATCTTTCACCATGTATTTATGTCATAACACCAAACGATAGCATTTTGTAAACAACCGCCATGGAAGCCGAACGGAAAGATCAAATTGTGCACAGTTTTCTTGAAAATCCATTGTTGTCGGCATCGAAGCTAGCTAAACAGCTTAAAATGCCCAGAAATACCGTATGGCGTGTTATCAAGCAGTACAAGGATACATTGACGACGGCTCGGAAGCCGCATTCGAAGCGTCGGAGTGGAACTGTCGACCGGAAACTGCGTGGGAAAGTCATCAAGGCCGTCAAGAGGAATCCCAATCTTTCAGACCGCGATTTGGCCAATAAGTTCCAGGCCGCTCACAGTACGGTGCGACGAATTCGTCTCCGGGAAGAAATAAGGTCATTCCGAGCCAGCAAACAGCCAAATCGGACGCTGAAGCAGAACAATGTGGCCAGAATCCGTGCTCGAAAGCTGTACGACCAAGTGCTGACCAAGTTCGACGGATGTATTCTGATGGACGATGAGACCTACGTGAAGGCGGACTTTGGGCAAATCCCAGGTCAAAAATTTTATTTGGCGACGGCTCGGGGGGATGTACCTGCAAAATTTAAGTTCGTGTTTGCGGATAAATTCGCCCGCAAGTACATGATTTGGCAGGGGATATGCAGTTGTGGACAGAAAACCAAAGTCTTTCTCACTGACAAGACAATGACATCAGAAGTCTACAAAAAAGAGTGCCTACAGAAACGGATTCTGCCGTTTATTCGTGCCCACGACCGTCCAGTAATGTTTTGGCCGGACCTCGCAAGCTGCCATTACAGCAAAACGGTTATGGAATGGTACGCAACGAACGGGGTCAGCGTTCAGGGTTCAGGTTCAGCGTCAGCGTCAGGGTTATGCACCTTCTCGGCAACTACGAAATCGAAATTTATTTTTCATTAATCACTATCGCACAAACTACGCGAAAAACGGGCCAATAAATCGCATGATGGCCTCTTACAATCAATACTGCGAAACCATTGACTTTACAATGTCTCGGCAAAAACTCAAACAATATTTTAATCGAAGAAATCTAAACTCTTAAGGAGAAATTGTAAAGCAGACACTGCTTAAACCTTAAGGAAAAGCACATGTATCAAACCAGTCTACGTTACGGTTGACGAAATAAATAAATAAATAAGTAATACCGAAGGACCTCAACTCCCCAAACTGCCCCCAGTTCCGGCCGATAGAGAAATACTGGGCAATCACGAAGCGGAGGCTTAAGGCAAAGGGAAAACTTGTTAGGAACATGACTCAAATGAAGAACTGGTGGAATCAAATCGCCAAAACGGTGGACGGAAAGGGTGTGCGCCGCCTAATGTGCCGTATTACGGGAAAAGTACGAGAATTTCTTCAAAACAGCAATGAATAATTTTTTTAATTTTTTTTAATGAAAGAGTAAAGAAAATGCTACATTTGTATGAAAAACAAATTATGAATTCGTTAATAAATGACTGAACTACACGCAATTGTTTGTGTTCCAATATTAAATGAAGCAGACTTTACATTCGAAACAACCAGTTAGAAAAAGAAACGGCGACTAAAAATAAAGAAAAAAGAGTTTATTTACAAAAAAAACTAAAATTTTGCCTCCAAACCCTACCTGGGGTAAGTGTGGACGGCTTTATACAGGCTTGATATTAACACATTTTTTCAATTTTCTGACCTTCATTCGATACAATTTAGCTATATTTAGCATTCGGATCATGAAAAGTTGGGTTGTTCTGGAATAAGTAATATATTTTCGATAAAATCGGATCTCGTGTATTGGAACATAAATTACACACAATAATCATTGAAAGATGCCTTACTAGTAGCACCATGAATTTTTTTCAAAATTTTGGACGGTTCAATCAATAAAGTAACGTATTCAACCAAGAAAACACAAATTTGTTGAAAATTTCCTGAAAAATCATAGGTAAAATCTACCGTCCACACTTACCCCATAAAGCGGGGTAAGTGAAGACACCAGCAGTCCATAACAATTTACTTGATAACTTTTTTCGCTTTGCTTCTTTCAAGCTCATCTCTTCAGCGTTTGTTAAAAACATGTTCTGCATCACATTGAACGCTATTTTATCAAAATTGATCAACTGCTGATTTTATTATGATTTTTGAAAGTTGAACTATACGAAAAACCGTCCACACTTACCCCGGTGTACCTTAACTAGTAAGCATTAAACAAGGAAAATTTCACTATTACTTTCACAAAAAAAAACAAATATCAATTTAAGAAAAAAAAACTCGGCAAATGTCTTAACTTTTAAACATAGATATTCTTAAACAAGCTTATCAAAACTATCACGTATCTACACCTAAAATAACTGAGAAACAAGGGAGTAATAGCGAAAAAGGTGTACTGGTGGTGCTCGGGACCCAAAACAGTAACATCACGACGGTCCTCCTGTGAGATAGTGGGGTTAGCTGCGGGTCTAGCGAGCCCGTGACAAAGTGTTGTCCCGAATCCTACTTCGCCGTCTAATACCACAAGCAAACAGATTCGTGGGAAGTCATTCGAATGTGCAATCTTTTAAAAATATGAAAATTTATAGCATATGCATGTTTTTGTTTCCGTTTCTTTTTTTTCAGCTGTATTAAACATTGCCTAGAAAGTTTTTGCTTTGGAACTGAAAATCTTACTGCGAATATTTATACGATTATTTTATATATTTCTAGATCACCAAACACGCAGCAGCAATGCGGGTAATGCCAACAACGTACTTGCCAAAACTAGTGCTGGATTTTTAGAGAATCTCAATGCCCGATTAGCTGAACAAAGATTATCCGGTAAAGCATTTGCTGTAAGGAATCTCATCAACAGCAAAGCCCTGGTAAGCCATCTTTCATTAGATCCTGTGCTTACAAATCACGAAACGGAAAAATACCTTCTATTAGTACCACTTTACTTTCACAATACATATTCGAAGGAAAAGGACATTCGTTACGTAATTTGTAAACAAATCTTTTATGGCTCCTGAAAATTTCATTCATTCCTACTCTCATTCCAACATACTCAGTCAATATGGAACAATAAATAGGTTAGAACTGATAACACATTTCTTTTCCATTCGAGAGCTACAATTTTAAACTTACACTGTTTTCTTTTATTGTTTTCATCTTTGGTTTTCTAAGGCTAACGAGCATTGCCATAAGTACTTCCAGAATGTTTGATATATGGATGAGCATTGTCAATTATTAAGTTAGAGCGTGAACGATTCTTTTTCGATAACTTTAGGTCCGTCGAAGGTGAGGCGTTACAAACTTGTGTTATATTGTCTTAACATGTATTAATGCTTCAATAATCTCAAATAATTGCAAACCGTTCGAAGACACGCCTTAAAAAAGCACGGATTTTAATTTATTTTACGGTAATATATACACATCACTCTTAACACCTCCCAAGAATATCTGGTATCTGGCATCAAGAATGCGATTATTATGTACGTAACATACGCAATTCCAGTGTTTTGAACGACTCAACAAAAATGTTACTAAAATTACAGAATTCATAGTTACCATTTAATTTTGTTTTTACTTTGTAATGTCATTTGTCAACCAAATTGTATTTACACTGTTGAGCCAAGCATTTTTTTGTCATGTCCAAGAGCATTTTCTATTATCACTTTTATGCCTAGGTACACATATCTCCATGCTTGGTCATATGCTTTACTGATGTTCAAAAGTGTCATGTCACAGTGCATACTATTCTCTAACACTGAATGAAGTAAGAGTTCCAGGTCCCCGAAATAAGCATCTGTCCCTTTGCCGGATAAGAAGGCGTATTGCTCTGCTTTAAGGAGATTGTTTTTGAAAAATAAATCTTTCAACCGTCTATTTACCATTCTTTCCATCACTTTTCCGACACAGTTCAACGATACCGTGCTTCCATTCAGGTGGTAGCTGTCCAGAATTCCATACGCCATTGAAAACTTTTAGGAGGGTCAGTTTTGCTGTATACGGTAGACGTTTTAGAATCGGATAGCTTATCGTGTCCGATCCAGCAGATTTGCCATTGCTTCGGTCTAAAGCCTGGAAAAGTTCCTCTATTTTAAACGCAGTGTTGAACTCCAGGTTTTCTCCTCCCTCAAGTGACAACATATTTCTTTCTGCTTCAAATTTATATGCTTGGAATTCTACGTTGTAATTTTCGGTTGCAGAAATTTTGGAAAATTGATTGACGAAAACGTTGGCAATTTCTAAAGGATCTTCAATTATTTTTCCGCTGATTAGTAAGCAAGATTGACGCCATCGACGATGTCCTCTCAAGGCATTGACTCTTCTCCAGATGTCCTGTGTAGGTGTGTTTGGATTGATTCCGTCCACGAACTGTTCCCATGATGAGATTTTGGCTTGTCGAATTGCAGATCGTGTGAGATTTCGAGTGGTTTGGAATTCTTTTAGAGCTGTAGCTTTTTGTGGGTCGTTGATAGGTAGTTTTCTAAGAACTCTTAGCTTTTTACGACGATCCTTTATGAGCGTGGCTATGTTTGGATTCCACCAAGGTAAAGATTTCTTACCGACACATCCGGATGTTCTTGAAATGCTTTCATGGGCGGCTTTTTTTTAAATAATTTTAAGAAGTTCGCTTCTATCTAAATCCAAATTCATTGACAGAGATGCGTGGATGCTTAATTCAAATTGTTCCCAGTCAGCTTCTTCCAATTTCCAGCGGGTTCTGATGCTTGTTGATTGAATTTTTGCGAGCATTGATATTTTCACTGGAAAGTGGTCGCTACCTCTACAGTCGTCGTCAACGCTCCAGACAAATTTATTGACCAAACAGTTGGATGTCAACGTCAGATCCAGAGGAGAAGTTGATCCAGTAACTGGGTGTATGTTCTCCAGTATTTAGAAGTGTGAGGTTGTGATCGGTTATGAACTGTTTGACCATTTCTCCCATTATGTTTGTTTTAGAGCTGCCCCATATAGGACTATGGGCGTTGAAGTCTCCCATCAAAACGATGGGTGAAGGAAGAGCTCTCATAACGTCCTGGAGGTTGGTCAGAAATTGCTGGGGAGAACCGTTGGGAGATAAGTTTACTGAAACGAACGATGCTTGAACAGGATGATTTAAAGAGGCTACCACTAGCTGCAATTCGGTAGCTACGTGCAGAAATGTACGCGGTTTGTCGGATCGTACACCTAGCGCTACGCCATGTTGTGATGTACACGAGCCTTTAGTGTCCAAAGATAATCCTTTTAAAGATTACACGCGGGAAAGTCGTTGATACTGCATTTGGTTTCTTGCAAGGCTACGATCACAGGATTGTCGTTCAGGATGGGGTTTTGTAGTTCTGCAAGATGCCCTCTTAATCCGCATATATTCCAGTGCCCAGCCATAACTCTCGGTTTCCACTTGTCACCGACCCCACGGTTACAGGTGGGTGGTTGATCCGGTGGACGATGTTGCGGTATGTTGTTGGAAGGTTCTGATGCTGATGTAATGCCAATCGTTGTTGCAGTTGTTGGTGGGAAGCGTTTCATGCTGGTGCCTTCGCCAGGGTCCCAATTTGACGATAAAGTCCGGAGATGTTGATTGCTGATTGTTTTACTCAGGGAACTGGAACTGTAACGGTCAACAGAGTTGGGATCTGGTCGTTTAGAATTATAATCGGAACTTACTTGTGACCCCATGTTACCATCCTCACGAGAGGCTTAACTTGGGATGGGAACGGGTTGAAGCGTGTCTGTCTCTTGTGACTCCTAACTGGTTGGCTCAGTTTGAGGTTGGTCCTGTGACTGCCAGTATGTTGGATGACGTTTTGAGATGTTCGGATATATTATTCTTGTTCATGACTATATAAGCTGTTTTCGCTTGAGCTCCTTCCAAGATTGTTTGTCACAGGCGTTTCAGGGATTTCATAACCACATGAGTCGCTGTTGGATTGTTATTTTCGTTGGTGGACGTGCATATAAACTTTTTTGATTCTGTATCCAAAGGAGATCGGTTACCTCGTTGGCCTTTTGAAATGTTTTGGTTTAGATCAGTTTCGGGAATAGCAATGTTTGCCTATGTTGCTTAGCTTTTAGAGCGTGTGTTCAGTGCAATTTCGGGTGCGGATATTATTGGAGTTTTCTTGGACGATGCAGCCACAGGTTTCCCGGCCACGGACTCGTTGATTCCAGAACGTAGAGCGTCGAACTCAATACATTTTCGTTCATACATCTTCTTCAGTTTCTCGAACTTGGCTTCCATACTTTCACACACAGTTTGTAGTTGCGTTAGTTTCTCGACCTTTTTTGTGAGCTGCATTATTTGTGCATCCTTTCGCTGGATGTCAGCCGCGGCACTTTCTACGACTGTAGCTGTAAAGGATGGTTTGTTGGATTGACTTGCTGCTTCACAAACTTATGATCTCAGTAAAACATCTTAGGTGTTTCCGTGTATATTCCACTGTTGATAGCTTTATACTTTGATTATCGTTTATTTTAGATTTCCTCCATATATCCAGGCTTGCCCATAAATCCAATAAACCATTCGAGAAAAATCTAATCTGACCGGGATGGATAGATATGGTTTAATCTTTCCGGATTTTACCCGGGTTTACTGAGATTGTTTGCTTAATCAAATAAATACTCACTCAAATTTCTCTTCGAAAATTTTTAGTTTTCCCGTTAAAAACGATTTTTATAGAGTTAATTGTAAATGATCCTCAATTTTTGTTTGATCCTTAGATACGGTTTTAACACCTCTGTTGTGATTCGATGAAAACATTCAAGCCGGTTTCGTTTTCTCCACTGGTGCGGGACAAACCTTTTTCCGAATAAACAAACAAAATCGTCACCCGGGACGATGCAGATACTCACCCTTAAGCTTACCCGCAACACTGACATCTTCTACGGGTTGCGTTGCAACAGCCTGCTTGAGGTTAATACCTCGGGAAAACTGGTGGACTTCTGAATTGATAAACGAACACAATGACAGCAGTTCGGGCAAAACTCCTGGATAACTAGATTGCCTCCGCTAATAAACGAAAACGCTTTAAATTATAAAAATCACCAACCGATCTTCAGCAGACTGCTAGGATCTTCATAATCATGCGTGCGATGAAAAAAGTTGGGATGGTCTATGCACAGTAGACTAGTTCACTTTTCGGCTTTTTTCGCTGATCACAACGCCACTTACAGGGTTTGATTCTCATTCATTTTCAAGAACTCTGGCCGAATTTGAGCTCATTTGAGTAAGTTTCCAGCGTGCGCTAGAAGTTTTATTGAAAAAAGTCCATTTTTCTGTAAAATTTTTTTAGATGTGTTCTAGCAAGCTGTTGTTAATATAAAATGATAATTTTATAGTGCTCGGTGATTGGTATGACAAGCATTCGTATGGACCTGTTTTAGATAATTGACTAAATCAAACCGAAAAAAATTAAAAATCCATAAACTACCAACTTTTACAGAAAATTTACTTACAAGTTAAGAGCATAAAATCAGTAGTAAATAGAAAAAAAATATTTTCGATATAAACTTTTTATAAAAAGATAGCCTTATTTATAACCTTTAATTTGATGTACAACACTTAATTATCGCAACAGTACAAGGAAAGATATTCAAACATTCACATCACATTCTTTGAATCATAATGTTGTCTCCATTCAAGTTTTTAGCATCATGCAACCTGCAAAACGTGGCATCAAGAGGACTTGCTTACAACTTGATCAAAGCGCGCGCTTTTTTTTAACTCCTGGCCCCGTCATGGGGTACTTGATTGAATAAAATATCCTTTCTTGTGCACAAGTTGGTGTGGAGCAAACTTGAATGAAAAATATTTTATCAAATCAAATTTGTTGCATAGATATTTGAATAACTTTGCTAGCACTCTTGCGATCATTAAGTGTTGTACATCAAATTAAAGGTTATAAATAAGGCTATCTTTTTATGAAAAGTTTATATCGAAAATATTTTTTTTTTCTATTTACTACTGATTTTAAGCTCTCAACTTGTAAGTAGATTTTCTGTAAAAGTTGGTAGTTTATGAATTTTTTAATTTTTTTGGTTTGATTTAGTCAATTATCTAAAACAGATCCATACGAATGCTTGTCATACCAATCACCGAGCACTAAAAAATTATCATTTTATATTAACACCAGCTAGCTGGAACATATCTAAGAAAATTTTCCAGAAAAATTGACTTTTTTCAATAAAACTCCTAGCGCACACTGGAAACTTACTCAAATGAGCTCAAATTTGGCCAGAGTACTTGAAAATGAATGAGGATCAAACCCTGTAAGTGGCGTTGTGATCAGCGAAAAAAGCCGAAAAGTGAACTAGTCTAATGCAATGCACAGCAAACTCGTATGGCATTCAGCCGACGCGTACTTCAAGTCTGTTGAAGTTTATCCTGTCTAGTAGTTTACTTGGGGTATCCAGCAGACAAATGGATCTGTACGATGATGATGGTTTCGGTAGTAACACCAACTTCGCAGTTTTCCACAGGTTATAGAACCTTCACCACTGAATTTGGGATTCCGTTTGAACCTGATGCCTTATCTACCGCAATGGTCACAAGTTCCTCGTTCGTTACTGGCTCGATATCTTGGACTACCGCGTCGTACGGGGATAATGGCCATTGCGTCGGGCCATACTTTAGGAAAAGATGCGCAATGATTTCCTTCAATTTTTCCGGATACTTTCGTTAGGCGATCTTGGGTCACCGAATCTTTCCAGTGCAATTTTATAGGCTTGGCCCTACGGGTTGTCATCTACGCTTTGGTGCAGAGCAGGTATCGATAAAATTTGGTTAGAAAACAAAGTTCTTCGAATTATAACTATACAGTAGCTCAAAAAGGCTAAATTTGTGAAAATCGGTTCTATAGTTGGTAATTTATAGCTGTCTGAATTTTCAGGAGCTTCATTTTTTAGGGCTATTGTTTCAGTTGTAAATGTTTTCAATCATGGCACAGTTGAATGAGTAGGAACAGTAAACGTTCAAGTTTGGAAAACGTCTGGTTTTACCAAACCAAATGAGTGCAAGTAAATGATCAATTTCAGGCCGGTTTTTTGGAGCATTCCATGGTATTAATGTAGTCAAGTTAGTATTAATATTATTCGTTACCTACATTTTTAAAATATTTAGTTTTCATTTTTGAAATATGTGTTTGAAATGGCAATAATGGCCTTCTTCTAACTAGTTTAACGATGAATAATGTTTTTACAATTTTCATTTGTTTTGTCATCTTTATATGTTGAAACTGATGAATAATGTTGTCATGAGTTCGCATAGCACACTGCATTGCTTCAATTTATATAACTACGTAAATCACTAAATAGCCGGCTTCACAATAACCTCAACACTTTTAATTCGACGTTTCACAGCGTGCTTTTTCCTCAGTTTTTTAATATTTTTTTAAAAATGAATAACATCATGTTGTGTACCACAAAAAAAAAACATAATGATTCTGCAGTTATCTGTAGCTTTATCACGATTCTTTGTAACTAAATTCCTGTTTCCCTCGTGTGTTCTGAAGATTAACATTTCTCGTTTACCAACTATTTTCAGCCTGATCCACGTTTATGCCATGAATCACTGATGGATCAAATCAAACGAGGCGCCACCCTGAAACGAAATCGAACCATCAACGACCGAAGTGCACCGAAAATTCATTAACTGTCGAAGCCGTCTTCAAATTACTTGCAGGTGTAGCGTGTGTGTTTCTCTGTAGGCAACTTAATTCCGGTTCCTGAAAGTATCAAGCTTATACATTTAACCAATAACATCAGCATCAGTGCATATATACATATACTTTACATATATACAGGAAGGAGTGGATAACAAAACACATCCAATGTGATTCTATGGGTATGAGAGTGATCTGAACAGAGTGAATGAATCGTGGCTCCTAGGGCAAAAAGCAGCTTCCTTTAAATTTAACAATGGCGAACTTTTATCAGCTGGTATGAACAGTATGGTTTTCCAATGTTTTCCCTTATTCAAATGTTATTTACAAAAATTGGACTTTATTATTCGCTAGTCGAAGTTGAAATAAGACTAAAAAATAATCAAAATATAACTCGAGTTTAATTTACTAAAATATTTAATAAATAACCGCTTCTGTAGCAGTAGTTTGAAGTCTTCTCTCGGGAAAAAATTGTTATCCTGGAAATTCAAATAAAGTAAATTCTAATGCCGGTGATAATTTTTTTTAGCTTAGAAAGATTACCATACATCAACATCATTGAAAGTAATAATTATAAACTGTTTATTTATGACTCTCATTCATGATGGTTCTTTTGTTTCGAAAGAATGAAAAAGATTGTAGAATTCCATTTGATACATAGTATTTTTGCCCAGGGTGACAATTTTTGTACGTTTCCATCGAACTGAGTGAAGACTTAACATAATACTAAACAATTATGTAATGCAAAAAAAAATCCCGGCTTAGTAAACCCATTATATTTCTCTGTCTGCATCTGCATCACAATTACGGTTTTACCCGATCTATCACAATTTTCTCATTTTCGTACAGCTAGTGCATTTGAGAGCACGCCTTTTGGGCTCACGACAGAGCATCAGTTTTAGAGTAGCTATGAATCATGTACTCAAGAAATTATACCAAAGCAAATATTAATCATTTACAAAACACACTTTTACAAACATTTTACTTTAAAATACTATACTTACATCAATTGGTTGTTGCTTCAAAACATCTACAAGAGAATCGACTAAAATATCATTTTCCTGGAATAACGCAAAGCACTGAGAAAAATATATCTCCTTTAGGAGCTGTTTTAATATCTTTCAACAAAGAAATCGCAACCAATATATCAATTATCATACATGGTACTGATGTTATTATACACAAAAACAGCTGATATCTACCTATATACATAATATATAAATTGATTAAACTGCAGGTTTACACGTTATTATTGAATAAAACGGTAGTAATATTTGACATCGACAAATACGGAAGGTCAAGTTAATGCATTGTATGTCGTCCATTTAAAATTAGACAACGTATTACTAAGCAGTATGTAGAACGCTCAATCGAAAATAAAACATGTAACAAATTCCCTATTTTCGCCCTTATACATAGAAAAGGGATTTGAAAGGCTGATTTTAACAACATTCTATAGAAATTTACCAAGTGCTGTATAGAACAAATGTAATCCTGTCTATTAAATCTTGAACCACCATTCTCTTGAGCACAAACCATATACTTATCAATTTTTCAAGCAACATTCATCAGCCTGTAGGATCTTTAGCTGATACCAAATTATTCTTTTAAAATATCTATTTGATGAAAAGGAAAATCACAGCTTTTCTTTTTGTTCTACGGTACCAGTGAAGTTTTATCGGAAGAGGCTAAACTGATCAGCACATATTTTTATTTTGATAACAAGTATTTATTTAATTTATTATCGAAATATGACAAACTTGCAAAAACAAATACTAGACGCAATTCTTTTTTAAATTCTTTTTAAACTGCGCGTGTGAACTCTTGTATATACTCCATTCAAAGTTAAATTAAATTAGTTTGTAACTTATTTGATCACATTCGGTATAACACACAACCTCGAATCTATATCCTGCGACTATTTACCGCGATCCAGGCATTTCGATTGCTTATCTCTATCGTTACAATACTGTTGTAGATCTCCATGGACGTAATGTATTGTCCATTACATACGGATGATTGCGAAATAGTGTAGTTCTCAATCTAAAAAAAAAAAAACTACAAATGAGAACAGAGAACGTGGAACAATAATTAAACTTTGCCGTGCCCGAAACTTCCTGCATATAATAAATAGCCTATCAAAATCACCGACGTATTCTGCGCGCGATTGTAGCATAAAGTATATATTTTTATACAACGTATACCGTAGAACAAGCAAGTGTTCCCGGGTAAAGTTACTGTAATAACTATGTGAATTTGGTAACATTTAATTTAACATTCATTGTAACTCGTCATGAAATATATTGCTGTAATCTAACAAATAAAAAATAATATTACTGACAGAATCGTTGTCTTCATTACTACCGGTATCCGAATTACCTTTGTGTACACAAATCATTTGCGAACGTTCTCTATGCGAATAATGGTCTAAATATATGATGAGTTGATGAATTTCGATTTTAATTATAATTTACGACAAGCGAGGGTATTTTATAACTTTATTGCACTGAGGTTAGTTGGTAGAGTGTTGTTGGTATGGTGTGTTGTTTAATAATAGCTCTTGTGGGGCTATTGCAGGGTGGCCAGCAAACCGGGAAAACCGGGAAAAAACCGGAAATTGAAAATGGGACCGGGAAAACCGGGAAAAAACCGGGAATTTCAAATCAAAACCGGGAAAATTCTTTATGGATCATTTTTCCCCTATATAAACAATTGAATTCTAAAATTAATTCATACTATTTTTTTTCTCAAAAGCGAAATAAAATTGGGATCTAAATTTCATGGGAATAATGTGGGCAAAAGTCGATAACTTCTTGAAAAATCGAGATTTTTTAGCTCAGCATATACCTTTTAGTGCTCTGTAGTGGTCGAGTTCCAAAATATATTGAGATTTTCTTTTGTTAATTTACTAATTTTTGACATTTACAATTTTACAAAGTTTTTATAAGCATTAAAAGCGCGAAGAACTTATCTTTCATATGTTCAAATAAATTGTTTTTCACAAATAAATTCCATTTAAACCTTTTAGAGCCGGGAATTCATTAAATTCTGCGGGGAAAAATGCGAAAAAACAGAAAAATCAAAATAAGTTGCCACCATGTTACATGGTTCATTCATAAAATGTCCAAAAGGTAGAAAGAGATGCTTGAGTGATTCTATCTAACATTTTGCGCTTTTACTGGTAATCGCATTCTTTATTGATTAAAAATTTGAAAAATACAGATTGTTTAAAAATAAGAATCACATTAAGATATTATCATATTAAAAAGGCTGATTTGAAAGCAAATTCAAGCCTTAGAATTATTTTTTTAAATTTGTGTTAGAACTTCAAATTTAAAATTTGAATAACGATATTCAAATTTTCTGGTTGGATTGCAAATTCAGACTCAGAGTTTAGATTAACATGCCAGGTTCAAAGTCAAGCTCTTAGAACTCAGGCTCAGGCTCACTCAGTATTCAAGACGAGAATCAAATCAAAATTTAAAATTAATAGGAGAAATAGAATTAAGTGGATTCTGTTCTCAAAATTACAGAGAAAAAATATTAAATTAGAAAATCAATCAGTATTAATCAGTTAAAATTCGAATCATGAAAACAAACTTATCTTAAGTTTGACTTATAAATTCGTAATTCACCCGAAATTCATTGTCGATGATTATATTTCAAATTTCATAATTCAGAAATCAGAGCTCAATACTCAAATTCTGTGTGCGATAAAGTTTATTCAAATTGGAACATCATGGTTTTAATTGGATCGAAAAAGTGTTGACAAAATTACCAAAAAAATCAGAGATTTGCAGCAGATATAGATTGAGATATGAAGAATTGATTGGTATATGTAATTAACTCAAAGTTTGTGATTTTGGCACCTCACCCTCTGATTCTAAGGGCCTCAATTACTTTTTCCATCCTTTGTTTAAACAATTTTCTGTAGAAATCCCAACAAACATCTTCGTTAACAGGATGTTCTTACGTTTGATATGAAAAAAGGGCTTATTTTGGTTTAAAAAAAACCCCCCTGCTTATCACATTCATGTATTTCAAAACTGGGAATATCATAAAATCTCGATCGAAAAACTGGGAAAAAACCGGGAATTTGAAAATGGAAACTTGCTGGCCACCCTGCTATTGTAACAAACAAATAATAATGATTTAAAGTTTATCATCGGTACTTTTTATACGTTTTTTGCCTTTCTTTCAGAAAGGTATAGTTATCGGTCGATTTGGGAGATCATTAATTATGGGTCTTAGATATACCTTTATAGGTATCTATCGAATCACCCAGCAAACCATTAAGCACTGTTTTAAGCCTCAAAAGAGACACATAAAAGCATTTCAGTGTCAATAAGCTGTAAATAATATTAACAAATGCCTTTAGGCCATGTGACACTCGAATTTCAAATAAGCCAAATAGAAGCTAAGTGGGTGAATTCAAGTGCCAATAACGAGCTTGTGGTTGTCATTTTCACTAAAATGTAAACAAAAAATAAAAAATAATGACAATTTTCAATCCAGCTGTCTATTAAATCAGAAAGGAGCAAATTATACCATCAAAAATCGTGCTCGGAACCGAGAACGAAGCTGCTCGATATTTGACTAGCCGGAGGACAACCGGTGGCTTGCCCCAGAAGTTAAGGAACATCCGGATGGCCTTCGGAAATGGAATAGGTGCAATTTTGATCTGCCGAGGAAAACCTGCCCCGTGTGTTGGACACTGAAGAGTACCGGTCGATTGCTCCCGAAGGAGCAGATCAATTTTTCTAAGCTGTTTTGTGTGAATTTCGCGCAGCTCTATCTTCGAATAGTCGGTGGACAACCTGTGACTTGCCCTAGAAGCTGTGGAACATCCGGATGACCCTTTTTTGCATGTTGTCAACTCTGCAAGGAAACGAAATATGTGTTGGATCCGCCTGAAGAAAACCTGCCCCTTTGTTGGACATTGTCTCCGAAGAGCTCCGGTCGACTGATTCCTGAAGAAGCAGAGGAAATTTCCAAGCAAATTTGTACTTAAAAAGTGAATCTTTTTATATGACTACATATAGTGAGAGTGAGTTAAATGTTCTGTGTAAACCTGGGAATAAATCTATAATAAAACAATCAAAATCTCAAAACAACTACTGCTGTTTCTTTTCTTTCTTCGTTGCTATTCAAGGGCATCAAGCGTAGAATTAGTTTTAAATAGGCAATATTTTCCAAGTTTGGTACCATGGATGAGATGGCTCATGCAGCAAAGGCGCTGCAAATAGCAAAATCAGGAGTTCGACTCCCGGTTTCATCAGCATATGTGTATGGATCGACAAAAAAAATTATCAACTGTAGTTGCACGGAAGGGGGAGGGAGACAGAAAATGAGTTAGCTTAAGGGGGAAACAGACAAATTTTTATTTTTTTTTTATCCAGTGGGTTGTACCCACTGGCAAAATATTTTGACATTTCCCTATAAGCCGTATATCGGTCGAATTGCAGGCCAAAATCGGCTTTTGCTCAGCCCTTGAGTGGAACACAAAGCTATTTGACTCAGTTCAGCTTTTTCTATATCCCGCTATAATGCCAACTTAGAGCCATTTAACATGGCTTATTGGTTACTTGGGCAACTCGTCGAGTTCAGACGATGTCAGTGTATTTGTGTGTATTGGTGTGATTTTTTGTAAACTTTGTCACCACCTTTTTGCGAAACTGGGAAGTACAATAAAAATAATTTTTGTCTTAAAAAATTAGATTTTTTTCCCTCTTCAATGTATAAAAGAAAGAAAAAAAAACAAAATAGTTTGAAAAATAAATTTTCATAGTAATTATCATCAAATCATCACTCCAAAAACCGTGTCAATTGGCCTTGCTAGCCACAACCAGCAATCACTAAAATCAACATTATCGTATATATGACGTCGAATTATACGTGACGTCATAAATACGCGCTTGCTAGCTAAAACTATGGTCCTGTCGATGTGTGGAAGGGAGAACAGATAGGCTTCACTCCCACTCAGGTTTGATGTCATCGTGACAGAAACCGTGTGGAAGGAAGACGACAGTTCAAATTTTCCCGGCCAATGGTTGAATTTTTTTCATTTTAATGGTTCTGATTGAAACCGAACCATTTCAAAAAATTTCGGAACCGAAGCTCCGAATTATTAAACATAAAATTGGTTTTCACCAAGGGGTACGACCCCGAAAGTAATGAGTCGTTGATGAGTACGTCATGCCCACACTGCATGGTACGAAAGCGATAGTAACTTCGCCCAACATTATATTCAGGCACAGATTGCTCTGAGAAGGGGAAAACGACACGGGTACGCGCAGCGTTGCCAACCTTCCAGATTTTTCTGCAATCTTCCAGATTTTTATGTGTCATCCAGAAATACAGACCTCGTGTTGTCTGGTTCAGACTTTTCATAAATTATCCAGATTTGTCCAGAAATTTCTATAAGCTCAACGTTAAAATACTATTGAAATCCAATAGCTCAACACTCAATTGACTGTGAATTAGAATACAGAAGTTATTTTGACAGCTGAATGGGTCTAAGCTTTCGTTCACATAGACTCAGACATTGATTATTTTCATGTAATGAGTATTGATCCTTAGACTACAATATTGCGATCTGGCGACCAAAAAAAAAAAAAAAGGTCGTTAACTATACTATAAAGTTAGCCATCCAGACTTTTCCAGACTTTTTTTCAAAATCTTCCAGATATTTTTGAAAAACAGTTGGCATCGCTGGGTACGCGGACGATGTATGTACATTCTCTCATCTTCTCACGTGCCGTTCGTGCTCAGGAAGCTTCTTCCTAGGCACGAACGACAGGAGAGAATTTCGCCCGTGGAAGCAAATCTAATTAGACAAATGCTACTCAATCCTCTCGAGCTTTAAACTCTCGGGCAAATTCCCTTTTCGTTCCCTTTTCTCTTCAGATCTAACGTTGCGCAATGAAAGCTTTTCGTTCGCATAGAAAAACCTGTGCAATTGTTGCGTTTTGTTGTTGGGGTTGGTGTCTGACGAAAACGGCTTGGGAGTCAATCCCAACAGTGACGGCACCAAGTCCTCCATAGTAGTGTTTGAAGCATTTCGGATTTTTGTTTTGGAAAAGGCACATAAATACGCATTAACCATTTTGGCCAGGCTGGCCAGAAACAAATTTAACTAAATTGACAAATTGACAAAACTGACAAACTTCACCAAATTGACAAAACTGACAAAATTGACAATTTCGACAAAATCGACAATATTGACACAATTGACGAAATTGACAAAATTGACAACATTCACAAGATTGACTTAATTGACAAACTTACAAAATTGACAAGATTGAAAAGTGATAAAATTAACAAAATTGACAAAATTGACCAATATGTGAAAACTGACAACATTCACCAATTTGACAAAAAAAAACAAAATTTACAAAATTGACCAAATTGGCAAAACTGACAAAATTCACCAAATTGACAAAACTGCCAAAATGAGCAAATTGCCAAAATTGACAAGATTGACAAAATTCACAAAATAGACAAAACTAACGAGATTGACAAGACTGACAAAATTGACAAGATTGACTATTTCGACAAAATCGACAATATTGATACAATTGACAAAATTCACAAAACTGACAGAATTGACAAAATTGAGAAAATTGTAAACATTGACAAGATTGACAAATCTGAACAAATTTGAAGAAATTGTTAAAATTGACAAAAATGACAAAATTGATTAAATCGACAAAATCGTCAAAATTAACAGAAATCGAAAAATCACAATATTGATTGAATCGACGAAATTGAAAAATTTGACCAAATTGACAAAACTGAAAAATTTGACCAAATTGACAAAACTGACAAAATTGACAAAATTGACAAAATAGACCAAATTGACAAATTTTACAAAATTATTATAATTGACAAAATTGACAAAATTTATCAAATTGACAAATTTGACAAAATTTACAGAATTGACAAAATTGACAAGATTGAACAAATTGACAAAACTGAATCAAATAAACAAAAATTACAAAACTTATAAAATCGACAAAATCGACAAAATTATCAAAACTAGCAAAATTCATAAAATTGACAATATTGATTGAATCGACAAAATTGGCAAATTTGACATTTTTGACAAATTTGACAAATTTGGCAAATTTGACAAATTTTATCTCCTATAGTATTTTTTTCATCCCCTATAGTTTATTCCGTTTGAGAGCTTCATTTAACGAAAATCATTTACAAAAGTGATTTTTGTAAACATTCTACCGTTATGGATTAAAACACGCAAAACAAATATGTTTTGAATCTGAAAGAAAGGCTCAAATCCACTTTTAAGTGTATAAAATCGGGTTTTCTTATTGAGTTTTTTCGGTGAGTGAAACAACTTTTTAAATTTACGTAACGTTTCGGGTTACTTTTCTTCACCCATCATCAGACGTCTAAAAATAATATTTTTTATTAAAAACTTTAAACTTTTAAAATTAATTACATTTATCAAAATTACAATACTTTCTAAGTGGGAAAAAACGTACACGAGGCATAACCTTGCAAGTCGATAATGAGCTGACCGATGATGCTCCAACTATTGCGAACGAATTTGGGAAATACTTCCAATCGCTGTCTTCTATCGATAACTACAGTGAACAATTCTTAAAACTTATAAAGAAAATCGAATTCCAAATCAGCCCATTTCAAATCGCCTCTATAAATAAATCAATCAATCAATCAATCAAAATTACAATACTTCACATCACTTACAAAAAATAGAGCAGCACAATTCTAGCGTAACATTTAAAAAGGGCGAAACTAGCAGTTAGCTCGAAACGAGAAAAACGCGTTTGAAAATTCGGAACACCTATTCAAATATATATATATAAAAAGCAATTTCTGTATGTTTGTTTGTTTGTTTGTCCTCTATAGACTCAGCCGTTTTAAGAGCTAGAGGTCTGAAATTTGGCATGGATGCTCATTAGGACCAGGAATGATGAAAAATATCTCAGATTTTCGGATGACCCCTTTTAAAGGGGGTCGTCCCCATACAAGTATTATCCATACAAATCCATACAAATATTGTTTTCGCGATATTGACGTTACTTTTCGTCGGATCGTGTTGAAAATTTGCACATGAATGTATTGAATGACGGGCAATTGATTGTAGGTGTTAAGGTGTGTGTAAGGGGTCAGCCAAAGAGGTCGTCCATATTAACTGTTCTCTGTTTTCGCGATGTTGACGTTATTATACATCGTATTCAGATTAAAATTGGTACCGGACAGTTTTGAGTGACATGCAATCGATTTGAGGTATCAAATTCAGTGTAAGGGGCCGGCAAAAGGGGTCGTCCATATCAACTTTTCAATATCTTAGTAATATTGTCGTTTTTATACATCGGATTGGGATGAAAATTTGCACATAGGAGTTATTAAGGACAAACAATTGATTTCATTTATCCAAATTAAAAACAGGGGTCGGCCATATTAACTATTCACTGTAAATACGATATTGTCGTTATTCTACATCGGATTCAGATGAAAATTGGTACACGAGAGTTTTGTGGACGTGCTATGGATTTCAGGTATTAAATTCAGCGTAAGGGGCCGTCAAAGTGGGTCGTCCATCGGATTGTAATGAAAATTGGCACACGGTAGTTTTCGGGGAAGGACAATCGATTTCAGATGTCAAAAGTTTTGCCAGGGGTCGACGAAAGGGGTCGTCCATATTAATTAATTTTTCACTGTTTGTATCCATATTGACGTTATTATGCAAAGGATTTCTTTGAAAATTTGCACACGAGAGTTTTGAGGGAAGGGTAATCAGTTCCAGATATCAAAGATTGTATAAGAGGCCACCGGAAGGGGTTTAACATTTTGGCAATAATAGTGTTGTTATGAAACGATCGAGTCAAAATTTATACACGGGGGTTTTTTGGCACGGTCAATTGATTCCTGATTTCAAATTTAGTAGCAGACGACAGAAAAAGTAATCGCCCAATGTTTTTGCAATTATTACTTAACAATGAATTCGGAAGTGCATCTGGAAAATTTTCGGCAATTGACTTTCATACAAACTGTTCATGACATATTCCAAGTTCAAAAGCGAAACGGAGTTCGTATGGGATCAGCTAGTCCTATTTATAAAATCGACAACTTTTTGTTCAACAAAATCAAAAAATGTGCATTATATTCTCTTATTGTTCGATGGTTATCAAGAACTTTAACTTTTTTCATGTAATTTCAGAGATTTTCGAGTTTCGCCCTATTATTGTTTTCGATTTCAGTTACGCCTGCAAGTTTCGCCCAATTGATCGGCCATTTTTGTTTTGGTTTTGAAGTTACGCCCATTCATCCTACACGCAAAAACTAATTAGGCCGTTTTGTCACAAACGGTCAACTCAGTTACGCCTTTTGGCTCTACAGTGTTTCGCCCAATTGAATTTTATCAATTTTTTGAAAGTTTTAAGTAATTTTAAGATGAAACCGCGTTTGATAGGTAAAGTACAACCGCGTGCATCCGGAATGACCGTTAACTCGATTTGTTTACATTTGGCAGTTTCGCCCTTTTGAAATGTTACGCTAGAATTTTATTCTGTTCGGCTGCTTGTCGGTTTGTTCACTGTCTCTCCTCTCAGTTTTGCTATGAGACCGTTGTACACCCTTAGAAAATCCTACACAAAAGTAAGTGAAAAGAAGCCAAAACAACCCGTAAGTGCAGGAAGTCATCAGTATGTAAAAATGGTGGTACGGAAAATTATGTAACATAGGCTGGTACATACCAGTATGTAGAAAGTACGCAAAAGAACGTAGAGCTCTGTGAACTGAAAAGTATGTTAAAATCACATAAAGTAGGAAAAAACCAAAATTCTTATTCGGAATTAAGAAGCAGGGATATTTTCTTTCAAATTATTTGAAATTTGGTTTTAGTTTGAAAATTTATTTTCCATCACTTCATAAACTAAAGATTTTGTAGTAAATTGATTTCATCATTTCCGGCCAATTATTTTTAAAAACTTTCTCCGGTTCATCCAAGAAGTCCGTTTTTTCGTTGGGGATTGAATTGGCCATATCATGATGGAAACCACCCGGATGGGATTGGCCACACCAGAAAATCAACGAATTTGGAGATGAATGGAATAACACATACACCAGAAATGAATGTTACCAAACTTACCGACAGAAGCGGAAAAATTTCGAAGTTTTCACAGACTTACAGGCAGTTCTGCTAAAGTTGTTGCTTGCGCGCGAGTAGGATGTACACTGCCGGCCAAAAGTTTGGGATCACCCACTAAAAAACATGCAAATTTTGATCGTTCATATCTCAGCCGTCTTAAGACATACCTATTGAAAATCTTCTGATCTCATTTGAAAGATAATGAGCAATAGCTATCTCGGAGGTATTTTGCTCAGATATAATGTTTTAGTTTTGAACTTAAAACTTAACCTAAAGTTATAACATTTTCAAAAAGTCGTACTCAATATTCAAAGCCGATCATCTCGGGATAGGGTAGACCAAATCTCAAAATTTGAGTGGCATTAGAATTCCTGTTCTTTACTTCTCAAAACACAATCAAAAAAATTTGAGAAAAAATTCAAGAATGTATTTTTAATTAATAAAATAGACACTTGAGCTATCGTCCAAAAGTTTGGGATCACCTTTTTGTATGGTGAGTTTGGGATCATTCTTATAAAAACATGCAAATTTATTTTATTCATATCTTTCTCATCTAACATCGTATCGCAGAGCTGAAGGGTTCATTTGGAAGCTAAGGAATTGTTGTTTTTTAATAAATTCATTCAAATTCATTCAATTCGGTTTGTTGATGCGCTGTTCGCTCCTTTCCTCTTACTTGAATGTGTAGGGTTTCGGCAGCTTCTCTGGTTTCCCGAACTCTCAGATTCCGCTCAAGTACGCATGGTTTCTTGAAGTCGAAACAGTGTTGCGCTTCTATTGCGTGTTGCGCTCATCCTGATTTTGGTTCGTTTTTTGCGATTAATTTTTCATGTTCCTGTAATCTTTTTCCAAGCATTCTACCTGATTGGCCAATGTACACTAGATCTTGGCAGTCTTTGCATGGTATGGAATAGACCACATTTCGTCGTTCTACCAACGCAAAAACAGTCATCTACATACCTGCGGTAGAATATCATGTCCATCTGTTTCTCCTGAAGTTTTCGTAGACATTCATTCTCTAGTTTCTCTAGTGTTAGTTCCAGGGTTGGCATTATTCATCGTCATTAGTCAAATGACTGTGACTGTTGAGTCTCTTGGTCCGTCAAACTCAATTGACTGTTCCTTAACGACCAGTCACTTCGTTTGCCAGTCATTCAACCCCCAGTCGTATGAAGCTAAAAAAATTTCATAGTCAAGCATTCACCAATCGCATTCAAACGAGTCGTGGACTGAACTGAAGACGAAAAAGAAACGCATTTATTATTATTGTTACTCCTGCCAGCAAGCCGAAGACGACCGAAGAGGAACAAGAAAAGCATTTATTATTATTGTTGCTCCTGCCAGCAAGCTCGTTTTCAGTTTTTTATTGCTATTGTTGCTCTCTGCCAGCAAGTCGTTCAATTAGTTGTACCTGCCGTCAGCAGCCGGTCGAAGTGTGAAGAGGTTTGCCAGTCACTCTCAGGAGAAATTTTGACCATGTGTAGGAGCTTCGCCAGTCGATGATGGAGAAATGTTGATTGTTGTCGTGCTTTAGTCGTCATGCGAGTAGTGAGGCTCCATCAATTGAGAACAGTGCCAGTCGTTTGATGAAACAAAACTAGTCGGGTCAAGCGTGACGGGCGAAATTTACCAACACTGGTTAGTTCAGAGAGGATTCCAGAGAGAGGTGAGTCCCTAGGGACTCCATAGCATTGTTTGTAAACAACCTTGTTGTACACGAAGAAGGTGGATTAGCGCAACACTGTTTCGACTTCAAGAAACCAGGAGTACTTGAGCGGAATCTGAGAGTTCGAGTTTAAAATTTTGCAAGTTCAAAAAAGATTAAAAAAATTCAAGGTTTTTCGCACGACCTCCAAACGGAAAAAATCGAAAAAAATGATTTTTTGCCGAAAAATCTTCGACTTTAAAATTTTGCAAGATTCAAAAAATTCAAGGTTTTTCGCGCGCCCCCTGACCGGAAAAAATCGAAAAAAATGATTTTTTGCCGAAAAATTTTCGACTTTAAAATTTTGCAAAATTCAAAAAATTCAAGGTTTTCGCGCGCCCCCCGACTGGAAAAAATCGAAAAAAATGATTTTTGCCGAAAAATTTTCGAGTTTAAAATTTTGCAAGATTAAAAAAATTCAAGGTTTTTTGCGCTCTCCCCGACTGAAAAAAAACCAAAAAAATTGATTTTTTGCCGAAAAATTTTCGACTTTAAAATTTTGCAAGATTCAAAAAATTCAAGGTTTTTCGCGCGCCCCCCGACCGGAAAAAATCGAAAAAAATGATTTTTTGCCGAAAAAATTTTCGTCTTTAAAATTTTGCAAGATTCAAAAAATTCAAGGTTTTTCGCGCGCCCCCCGACCGGAAAAAATCGAAAAAAATGATTTTTTGCCGAAAAATTTTCGACTTTAAAATTTTGCAAGATTCAAAAAATTCAAGGTTTTTCGCGCGTCCCCCGACCGGAAAAAATCGAAAAAAAAGATTTTTTGCCGAAAAATTTTCGACTTTAAAATTTTGCAAGATTCAAAAAATTTAAGGTTTTTCGCGCGTCCCCCGACCGGAAAAAATCGAAAAAAATGATTTTTTGCCGAAAAATTTTCGACTTTAAAATTTTGCAAGATTCAAAAAATTCAAGGTTTTTCGCGCGCCCCCCGACCGGAAAAAATCGAAAAAAATGATTTTTTGCCGAAAAATTTTCGACTTTAAAATTTTGCAAGATTCAAAAAATTCAAGGTTTTTCGCGCGTCCCCCAACCGGAAAAAATCGAAAATAATGATTTTTTGCCGAAAAATTTTCGAGTTTAAAATTTTGCAAGATTCAAAAAATTCAAGGTTTTTCGCGCGCCCCCCGACCGGAAAAAATCGAAAAAAATGATTTTTTGCCGAAAAATTTTCGACTTTAAAATTTTGCAAGATTCAAAAAATTCAAGGTTTTTCGCGCGCCCCCCGACCGGAAAAAATCGAAAAAAATGATTTTTTGCCGAAAAATTTTCGAGTTTAAAATTTTGCAAGATTCAAAAAATTGAAGGTTTTTCGCGCGCCCCCCGACCGGAAAAATCGAAAAAAATGATTTTTTGCCGAAAAATTTTCGAGTTTAAAATTTTGCAAGATTCAAAAAATTCAAGGTTTTTCGCGCGCCCCCCGACCGGAAAACCGGAAAAAATCGAAAAAAAATGATTTTTTGCCGAAAAATTTTCGAGTTTAAAATTTTGCAAGATTCAAAAAATTCAAGGTTTTTCGCGCGCCCCCCAACCGGAAAAAATCGAAAAAAATGATTTTTTGCCGAAAAATTTTCGACTTTAAAAATTTTGCAAGATTCAAAAAATTCAAGGTTTTTCGCGCGCCCCCCGACCGAAAAAAATCGAAAAAAATGATTTTTTGCCGAAAAATTTTCGAGTTTAAAATTTTGCAAGATTCAAAAAATTCAAGGTTTTTCGCGCGCCCCCCGACCGGAAAAAATCGAAAAAAATGATTTTTTGCCGAAAAATTTCGACTTTAACATTTTGCAAGATTCAAAAAATTCAAGGTTTTTCGCGCGCCCCCCGACCGGAAAAAATCGAAAAAAATGATTTTTTGCCGAAAAATTTTCGAGTTTAAAATTTTGAAGATTCAAAAAATTCAAGGTTTTTCGCGCGCCCCCCGACCGGAAAAAATCGAAAAAAATGATTTTTTGCCGAATAATTTTCGAGTTTAAAATTTTGCAAGATTCAAAAAATTCAAGGTTTTTCGCGCGCCCCCCGACCGGGAAAAATCGAAAAAAATGATTTTTTGCCGAAAAATTTTCGACTTTAAAATTTTGCAAGATTCAAAAAATTCAAGGTTTTTCGCACGCCCCCCGACCGAAAAAAATCGAAAAAAATGATTTTTTGCCGAATAATTTTCGAGTTTAAAATTTTGCAAGATTCAAAAAATTCAAGGTTTTTCGCGCGCCCCCCGACCGGGAAAAATCGAAAAAAATGATTTTTTGCCGAAAAATTTTCGACTTTAAAATTTTGCAAGATTCAAAAAATTCAAGGTTTTTCGCACGCCCCCCGACCGGAAAAAATCGAAAAAAATGATTTTTTGCTGAATAATTTTCGAGTTTAAAATTTTGCAAGATTCAAAAAATTCAAGGTTTTTCGCGCGTCCCCCAACCGGAAAAAATCGAAAATAATGATTTTTTGCCGAAAAATTTTCGAGTTTAAAATTTTGCAAGATTCAAAAAATTCAAGGTTTTTCGCGCGCCCCCCGACCGGAAAAAATCGAAAAAAATGATTTTTTGCCGAAAAATTTTTGACTTTAAAATTTTGCAAGATTAAAAAAATTCAAGGTTTTTCGCGCGCCCCCCGACCGGAAAAAATAAAAAAAAAAATGATATTTTGCCGAAAAATTTTCGACTTTAAAATTTTGCAAGATTAAAAAAATTCAAGGTTTTTCGCACGCCCCCCGACCGAAAAAAATCGAAAAAAATGATTTTTTGCCGAAAAATTTTCGAGTTTAAAATTTTGCAAAATTCAAAAAATTCAAGGTTTTTCGCGCGCCCCCCGACCGGAAAAAATCGAAAAAAATGATTTTTTGCCGAAAAATTTTCGAGTTTAAAATTTTGCAAGATTCAAAAAATTCAAGGTTTTTCGCGCGCCCCCCGACCGGAAAAAATCGAAAAAAATGATTTTTTGCCGAAAAATTTTCGAGTTTAAAATTTTGCAAGATTCAAAAAATTCAAGGTTTTTCGCGCGCCCCCCGACCGAAATAAATCAAAAAAAAAAATGATTTTTTGCCGAATAATTTTCGAGTTTAAAATTTTGCAAGATTCAAAAAATTCAAGGTTTTTCGCGCGCCCCCCACCGGAAAAAATCGAAAAAAATGATTTTTTGCCGAAAAATTTTCGACTTTAAAATTTTGCAAGATTCAAAAAATTCAAGGTTTTTCGCGCGCCCCCCGACCGGAAAAAATCGAAAAAAATGATTTTTTGCCGAAAAATTTTCGACTTTAAAATTTTGCAAGATTCAAAAAATTCAAGGTTTTTCGCACGCCCCCCGACCGAAAAAAATCGAAAAAAATGATTTTTTGCCGAAAAATTATCGAGTTTAAAATTTTGCAAGATTAAAAAAATTCAAGGTTTTTCGCGCGCCCCCCGACCGGAAAAAATCGAAAAAAATGATTTTTTGCCGAAAAATTTTCGACTTTAAAATTTTGCAAGATTCAAAAAATTCAAGGTTTTTCGCACGCCCCCCGACCGAAAAAAATCGAAAAAAATGATTTTTTGCCGAAAAATTTTCGAGTTTAAAATTTTGCAAGATTAAAAAAAATCAAGGTTTTTCACGCGCCCCCCGACCGGAAAAAATCGAAAAAAATGATTTTTTGCCGAAAAATTTTCGAGTTTAAAATTTTGCAAGATTCAAAAAATTCAAGGTTTTTCGCGCGCCCCCCGACCGGAAAAAATCGAAAAAAATGATTTTTTGCCGAATAATTTTCGAGTTTAAAATTTTGCAAGATTAAAAAAATTCAAGGTTTTTCACGCGCCCCCCGACCGGAAAAAATCGAAAAAAATGATTTTTTGCCGAAAAATTTTCGAGTTTAAAATTTTGCAAGATTCAAAAAATTCAAGGTTTTTCGCGCGCCCCCCGACCGGAAAAAATCGAAAAAAATGATTTTTTGCCGAAAAATTTTCGACTTTAAAATTTTGCAAGATTCAAAAAATTCAAGGTTTTTCGCGCGCCCCCCGACCGGAAAAAATCGAAAAAAAATGTTTTTTGCCGAAAAATTTTCGAGTTTAAAATTTTGCAAGATTCAAAAAATTCAAGGTTTTTCGCGCGCCCCCCGACCGGAAAACCGGAAAAAATCGAAAAAAATGATTTTTTGCCGAAAAATTTTCGACTTTAAAATTTTGCAAGATTAAAAAAATTCAAGGTTTTTCGCGCGCCCCCCGACCGGAAAAAATCGAAAAAAATGATTTTATGCCGAAAAATTTTCGACTTTAAAATTTTGCAACATTCAAAAAATTCAAGGTTTTTCGCGCGTCCCCCGACCGGAAAAAATCGAAAAAAATGATTTTTTGCCGAAAAATTTTCGACTTTAAAATTTTGCAACATTTAAAAAATTCAAGGTTTTTCGCGCGCCCCCCGACCGGAAAAAATCGAAAAAAATGATTTTTTGCCGAAAAATTTTCGACTTTAAAATTTTGCAAGATTCAAAAAATTCAAGGTTTTTCGCGCGCCCCCCGACCGGAAAAAATTGAAAAAAATGATTTTTTGCCGAAAAATTTACGACTTTAAAATTTTGCAAGATTCAAAAAATTCAAGGTTTTTCGCGCGTCCCCCGACCGGAAAAAATCGAAAAAAATGATTTTTTGCCGAAAAATTTTCGACTTTAAAATTTTGCAAGATTCAAAAAATTCAAGGTTTTTTGCGCGCCCCCCGACCGGAAAAAATCGAAGAAAAAGATTTTTTGCCGAAAAATTTTCGACTTTAAAATTTTGCAAGATGCAAAAAATTCAAGGTTTTTCGCGCGTCCCCCGACCGGAAAAAATCGAAAAAAATGATTTTTGCCGAAAAATTTTCGACTTTAAAATTTTGCAAGATTCAAAAAATTCAAGGTTTTTCGCGCGTCCCCCGACCGGAAAAAATAAAAAAAAATGATTTTTTGCCGAAAAATTTTCGACTTTAAAATTTTGCAAGATTCAAAAAATTCAAGGTTTTTCGCGCGTCACCCGACCGGAAAAAATCGAAAAAAATGATTTTTTGCCTAAAAATTTTCGACTCTAAAATTTTGCAAGATTCAAAAAATTCAAGGTTTTTCGCGCGCCCCCCGACCGGAAAAAATCGAAAAAAATGATTTTTTGCCGAAAAATTTTCGACTTTAAAATTTTGCAAGATTCAAAAAATTCAAGGTTTTTCGCGCGTCCCCCGACCGGAAAGAATCGAAAAAAATGTTTTTTTGCCGAAAAATTTTCGACTTTAAAATTTTGCAAGATTCAAAAAATTCAAGGTTTTTCGCGCGTCCCCCGACCGGAAAAAATCAAAAAAAATGATTTTTTGCCGAAAAATTTTCGACTTTAAAATTTTGCAAGATTCAAAAAATTCAAGGTTTTTCGCGCGTCACCCGACCGGAAAAAATCGAAAAAAATGATTTTTTGCCTAAAAATTTTCGACTCTAAAATTTTGCAAGATTCAAAAAATTCAAGGTTTTTCGCGCGCCCCCCGACCGGAAAAAATCGAAAAAAATGATTTTTTGCCGAAAAATTTTCGACTTTAAAATTTTGCAAGATTCAAAAAATTCAAGGTTTTTCGCGCGCCCCCCAACCGGAAAAAATCGAAAAAAATGATTTTTTGCCGAAAAATTTTCGACTTTAAAATTTTGCAAGATTCAAAAAATTCAAGGTTTTTCGCGCGCCCCCCGACCGAAAAAAATCGAAAAAAATGATTTTTTGCCGAAAAATTTTCGAGTTTAAAATTTTGCAAGATTCAAAAAGTTCAAGGTTTTTCGCGCGCCCCCCGACCGGAAAACCGGAAAAAATCGAAAAAAATGATTTTTTGCCGAAAAATTTTCGAGTTTAAAATTTTGCAAGATTAAAAAAATTCAAGGTTTTTCGCGCGCCCCCCGACCGGAAAAAATCGAAAAAAAATGATTTTTTGCCGAAAAATTTTCGAGTTTAAAATTTTGCAAGATTCAAGAAATTCAAGGTTTTTCGCGCGCCCCCCGACCGGAAAACCGGAAAAAATCGAAAAAAATGATTTTTTGCCGAAAAATTTTCGACTTTAAAATTTTGCAAGATTCAAAAAATTCAAGGTTTTTCGCGCGCCCCCCGACCGGAAAAAATCGAAAAAAATGATTTTATGCCGAAAAATTTTCGACTTTAAAATTTTGCAACATTCAAAAAATTCAAGGTTTTTCGCGCGGCCCCCGACCGGAAAAAATCGAAAAAAATGATTTTTTGCCGAAAAATTTTCGACTTTAAAATTTTGCAACATTTAAAAAATTCAAGGTTTTTCGCGCGCCCCCCGACCGGAAAAAATCGAAAAAAATGATTTTTTGCCGAAAAATTTTCGACTTTAAAATTTTGCAAGATTCAAAAAATTCAAGGTTTTTCGCGCGCCCCCCGACCGGAAAAAATTGAAAAAAATGATTTTTTGCCGAAAAATTTACGACTTTAAAATTTTGCAAGATTCAAAAAATTCAAGGTTTTTCGCGCGTCCCCCGACCGGAAAAAATCGAAAAAAATGATTTTTTGCCGAAAAATTTTCGACTTTAAAATTTTGCAAGATTCAAAAAATTCAAGGTTTTTTGCGCGCCCCCCGACCGGAAAAAATCGAAGAAAAAGATTTTTTGCCGAAAAATTTTCGACTTTAAAATTTTGCAAGATGCAAAAAATTCAAGGTTTTTCGCGCGTCCCCCGACCGGAAAAAATCGAAAAAAATGATTTTTGCCGAAAAATTTTCGACTTTAAAATTTTGCAAGATTCAAAAAATTCAAGGTTTTTCGCGCGTCCCCCGACCGGAAAAAATCAAAAAAAATGATTTTTTGCCGAAAAATTTTCGACTTTAAAATTTTGCAAGATTAAAAAAATTCAAGGTTTTTCGCGCGTCACCCGACCGGAAAAAATCGAAAAAAATGATTTTTTGCCGAAAAATTTTCGAGTTTAAAATTTTGCAAGATTCAAAAAATTCAAGGTTTTTCGCGCGCCCCCCGACCGGAAAAAATCGAAAAAAATGATTTTTTGCCGAAAAATTTTCGACTTTAAAATTTTGCAAGATTCAAAAAATTCAAGGTTTTTCGCGCGTCCCCCGACCGGAAAGAATCGAAAAAAATGTTTTTTTGCCGAAAAATTTTCGACTTTAAAATTTTGCAAGTTTTAAAAAATTCAAGGTTTTTCGCGCGTCCC